>NC_045630.1:1871666-2183611 GCF_009829155.1 Mustela erminea | reverse complement strand
GCTATTTACATACCCAAAAAGTTAATGTGGAAGGAAGTGAAGTTGAGACTTTGGAATCATTTATAGATTTTATTCATTTATACCCTTCGTATCCTCACTAGAACAGCTGGATTATAGATGAACATTTTTTTTAATCTCTTGGAAAAAAAATCCATAAGCTATTCAATTTTAAGATCCCCAGCTCATCCATAATTAAACTCAGCTGCTGAAAATAAAAATTACCCAGAAACTCTAAAACCCAGTTCTTCTCATTAAAAACAAAATCTTTTTACAGAAAAAAAGGAAAAATCAAGCAAGCCTAAAGATCCACCTCCTTTTGAAGGAATGGAGGTAAGACCATATTCTGATCTACTAGAGAACTGATTGATTGTAAGGTTGTTGCCTTTTCCTATCAATAATTCATACATTAACAGTAAATAGGTATGGAAACTTTAAAAATTACTCAACTTAGAAGTACCTGGAAGATGTAGATATTTAGTATTTCATACAGGCAAAAGTAGTGTTATGTTTTTAGACATAATTTATTTTGATAAGTTTTGAAATGTTTTAAATATTATTGCCTTATGTTTTGAAATATTATTTAACCTATTGAAGTAAATATAAATTATTTTGCATTAAATTTGAGATACTATATTAATAGGCCAGTTTTAGAGTTTATATATTTCCCATTTTCATGTGGTTTATAACTACTTTTGTATTGGAGTCCTAGCACCCAAAGGTCTAATTTTCCCCTCTACAAGAGGGTGGCTACTATGAGTCCTTTGAAAACTTACCTGTTATTAAAAGGGCAATATATTGACCACAAAGTATGATTCTTTTAACAGTGACTTTGTTAAATATTGTTCTTTTGGAGTAATTCCTCTTCCTTTCTTTCAGATTGATGAAGTTGCTAACATTAATGACATGGATGAATACATTGAGTTATTGTATGAAGATATTCCTGACAAAGTTCGGGGTTCTGCTTTGATCCTGCAGCTTGCTCGAAATCCTGATAACTTGGAAGAACTACTACTGAATGGTGATTTATATCTATAAATATTAAAAATAGAAAAATTGTTGTATAATATGGTTTTTAAGTGTATCGTAGTAGAGGAGAAAGCTATAATTATACCAAAGTTAGGAATGCATTTGTTTCCCAGACCTTTTTATGAAAAATTTTTTACTTAAGAGCATAACATTTAAATATGCTCTGAAGAATTCAGAAATCATTTAATTTAAACATCAAAAATAAAGTATCAATGATACTGTATCTTCTCGTTCTTGTGCTCTGGAAGAGTTTTATCCTTTTGTTTAGGATACAATATCAAACTTCTGACATTTACACACATATGTATATGCTTTTATTAAATTGATTAGAGTTCCAAAATTAGTTTTCTTTCTGTAGCACAGCAAAAATATATATTAATCCTTATAAATTTATTTAGATTGTATTTGGTGCTTTCCTTTCATTAGATGTGCTGGGCAATAAAGAAAAAGGAGATATGATGCTCTTAAAATCTTTTTTCTCAGTAATATCATTATTGAATTACTTTAAATACATGGTTTTCTGACTATACTTCTGCCAAAAATAAAATCTGGAAGATGTCATAATTCTCTGATTTTCCAACACGTGACAGAGAAAACCTTTTTGTCTATTTTCATGCTTCTCTTATGGAGGCCATACAGTACACACCTGTACTTTATAGCTTGGAGAATGTATACAAAGAACTGTCCAGGAAGTCCTAGGTTGTTACCAATATGCCAATATTGGTAATATGTATTTTTAAAATTATGCAACTCATATGTATTATATATATATTATATATATAATTATGTTAATAACCATTCAGTACGTCATTAGTTTTTGATGCACTGATCCAAGATTCATTGTTTACATGTAATACCCAGTTCTTCATGCTATAAATACCCTCCTTAGTACAACTCATATTTTTTTTATTTTAGTTTTTAAAAATATTTAATGTATTATTAGCCCCAGGGTTACAGGTCTGTGAATTGCCAGGTTTACACACTTCACAGCACTCACTGTAGCACTAACCCTCACCAATATCCATCACCCAACCACTCTCTCCATCCCCCTCTCCCCCCACCAGCCTTCAGTTTGTTTTGTGAGATTAAGAGTTATGGTTTGTCTCCCTCCCGATCCACTTATTTCATTTTTTCCTTCCCTACCTCCCAGATCCCCCACTTTGCCTCGCAAATTCCTTATATCAGGGAGATCATATGATAATTATCTTTCTCTGATTGACATATTTTGCTCAGCTTAATACCCTCTAGTTCCATCCACGTCCTTGCAAATGGCAAGATTTCATTTCTTTTGGAGGCTGCATAGTATTCCATTGTGTATATATACACCACATCTCCTTTATCAGTTCATCTGTTGATGCACATCTAGGTTCTTTCCATAGTTTGGCTATTGTGGACATTGCTGCTGTAAATATTCGGGTGCATGTGCACCTTTGGACCACTAAAATTTGTATCTTCAGGGAAAATACCCAGTAGTGTGATTGCTGGGTCGTAGGGTAGCTCTGTTTTAAACTTTTTCAGGAACCTCCATGCTGTTTTCCAGAGTGGCTGCCCCAGCTTGCATTCCCACCAACAGTGTTGGAGGGTTCCCCTTTCTCTGCATTCTCGCCAGCATCTGTTATTTCCTGACTTGTTAATTTTAGCCATTCTGACTGGTGTGAGGTGGTAACTCATTGTGGTTTTGATTTGTATTTCCCTGATGCCGAGTGATGTGGAGCACTTTTTCATGTGTCTGTTGGCCATCTGGATGTCTTCTTTGCAGAAATGTCTTTTCATGTCCTCTGCCCATTTCTTGATTGGATTCTTTGTTCTTTGGGTGTTGAGTTTGATAAGTTCTTTATAGATTTTGGATACTAGCCCTTTATCTGATATGTCATTTGTGAACATCTTCTCCCATTCTGTCAGTTGTCTTTTGGTTTTGTTGACGGTTTCCTTTGCTGTGCAAAAGCTTTTGATCTTGATGAAGTCCCAATAATTCATTTTTGCCCTTGCTTCCCTTGCCTTTGGCGATGTTTCTAGGAAGAAGTTGCTGTGGCTGAGGTGGAAGAGGTTGCTGCCTGTGTTCTCAAGGATTTTGATGGATTCTTTTCTCACATTGAGGTCTTTCACCCATTTTGAGTCTATTTTTGTGTGTGTTGTAAGGAAATGGTCCACTTTCATTTTTTTGCATGTGGCTTTCCAGTTTTCCCAACACCATTTGTTGAAGAGACTGTCTTTTTTCCATTGGACATATTTTCCTGTTTTGTTGAAGATTAGTTGACCATAGAGTTGAGGGTCTATTTCTGGGCTCTCTACTCTGTTCCATTGATCTATGTGTCTGTTTTTGTGCCAGTGCTATACTGTCTTGATGATGACAGCTTTGTAATAGAACTTGAATTGTCTGGAATTGTGATGCCACCAACTTTGGCTTTCTTTTTCAACATTCCTCTGGTTATTTGAGGTCTTTTCTGGTTCCATATAAATTTTAGGATTATTTGTTCCATTTCATTGAAAAAAATTGATGGTATTTTCATAGGGATTGCATTAAACGTGGAGATTGCTTTAGGTAGCATAGACATTTCCACAGTATTTGTTCTTCCAATCCATGAGCACGGAACTTTTCCATTTCTTTGTGTCTTCCTCAATTTCTTTCATGAGTGCTTTATAGTTTTCTGAGTACAGATTCTTTGCCTGTTTGGGTAGTTTTTTTCCTAGGTATCTTATTGTTTTGGGTCCAGTTGTAGATGGGATTGACTCCTTAATTTCTCTTTCTTCTGTCTTGCTGTTGGTGTATAGAAATGCAGCTGATTTCTGTGCATTGATTTTATGTCCTGACACTTTACTGAATGAGTTCTAGCAGATTTGGAGTGGAGTCTTTTGGGTTTTCCACACAAAGTATCATATCATCTGTAAAGAGTGATAGTTTGACTTTTTTTTTGCCAATTTGGATGTATTCCATTTCTTTTTGTTGCCTGATTGCTGGGGCTAGGACTTCTAGTACTATATTGAATAGCAGTGGTGATGGTGGACATCCCTGCTGTGTTCCTGATCTTAGCGGAAAAGCTCTCAGTTTTTCTCCATTGAGAATGATATTCACTGTGGGTTTTTTCATAGATGGCTTTGATTATATTGAGGTATGTACTCTCTATCCCTACACTTTGAAGAGTTTTGATCAAGAAAGGATACTGTACTTTGTCAAATGCTTTTTCAGCATCTATTGAGAGTATCATATGGTTCTTGTTCTTTCTTTTATTAGTGTATTGTATCACATTGATTGATTTGCGGATGTTGAACCAACCTTGCAGCCCTGGAATAAATCCCACTTGGTTGTGGTAAATAATCCTTTTAATGTACTGTTGGATCCTGTTGACTAGTATTTCAGTGAGAATTTTCACATTTGTGTTCATCAAGGATACTGGTCTGCAATTCTCTTTTTTGATGGGATCTTTGTCTGGTTTGGGGAACAGTGTAATGCTGGCTCATAAAGTGAGTTTGGAAGTTTTCCTTCCATTTCTATTTTTTTGGAACAGTTTCAGGAGAATAGAAATTAATTCTTCTTTAAATGCTTGGTAGAATTCCCCTGAGAAGCCACCTGGCCCTGGGCTTTTGTTTGTTGGGGGATTTTTTTTTTTTTTTAAAAGCGAAGGCAGTCGCTTAACCAACTGAGCCACCCAGGCGCCCTGTTGGGAGATTTTTGAAGGCTGCTTCAATCTCCTTACTGGTTATGGGTCTGTTCAGGTTTTCTATTTCTTACAGGTTCAGTTTTGGAAGTTTATACATCTCTAAGAATGCATCCATTTCTTCCAGATCGTCAAATTTGCTGGCGTAGAGTTGCTCATAATATGTCCTTATAATTGTATTTCTTTGGTGTTGGTTGTGATTTTTCCTCTTTCATTCATGTTTTTATTTATTTGGGTCCTTTCTATTTTCTTTCTGATAAGTCTGGCCAGGGGTTTATCTATCTTATTAATTCTTTCAGAGAACCAGCTCCTAGTTTCATTGATTTGTTCTACTGTTCTTTTGGGTTCCATTTCTTTGATTTCTGCTCTGATCTTTATTATTTCTCTTCTGCTGCTGGGTTTAGGCTTTCTTTGCTGTTCTTTGTCCAGCTTCTTTAGGTGTAGGGTTAGGTTGTGTATTTGAGACCATTCTTGTTTCTTGAGAAAGGCTTGTATCGCTAGATATTTTCCTCTCAGGACTGCCTTTGCTGTGTCCCTCAGATTTTGAACAGTTGTGTTTTCACTGTAATTTGTTGCCATGAATTTTTTCCGTTCTTCTTTAATTTCCTGGTTGATCTATTCATTCTTTAGTAAAATGCTCTTTAGCCTCCATGTATTTGGGTTCTTTCCAACTTTCCTCTTGTGACTGAGCTCTAGCTTCAGAGCATTGTGGTCTACAAATATGCCGGGAATGATACCAATCTTTTGGTACTGGTTGAGACCTGATTTGTGACCCAGGATGTGATATCTTCTGGAGAATGTTCCATGTGTATTAGAGAAGAATGTGTATTCTGTTGCTTTGGGATGGAATGTTCTGAATATATCTGTGATGTCCATCTGGTCCCAACTCATATATTCTTTAAAAAGAATTAGAATATTACACATGAACCCCTGTTGACCATTACTCTATAATTTGAGTTTGGAGTCTGTTCATTCTTCTAGATCTTTTTCATATATGCCATATATGTATATATATCCACACACATACATATATATGAACTTTTATATAGTATTATTTTATAAAAATTTATATTAGTAATATCATACTACTTTTTTTCTTATAGTAATGTTTTGAGATTACATGCAGATGGATATATATGATATAATAACTTTTTTAAAGATTTTATTTATTTATTTGAGAGAGAGAAATAGCTAGAGAAAGCACAAGCAGAGAGGAGAGGGAGAAGCAGGCTCCCCACTGAGCAGGGACCCTGATGTGGGGCTCAATCCCAGGACTCTAGGATCATGACTTGAGCCAGAAGGAGACCCTTAACTGACTGAGCCACCCAGGTACCCTGTAATCTAATTAGTTTTTAAACTATGTTTTATTATTGATTTTTATGAAGCTTATATAAGCTTTAGCCATCCCATTTAGCCATTTAGCCATATTGATTGGTTATTATGTTGTTTCCAAATTTTTCTGTGGAAACATTGCTTCAGTGAACATCTTTGTACATCTTTTCTTCCTCATCTTCTCCTTGTCCTGCTTCTCTTTCTCCTCCTCCTCCTCCACTTCCTATTCCTCCTCCTCCTTCTCATCCTCCTTTCTCCTTCTTCTCCTGCTTCTTCTTCTTTCAGACATAAAGCCTTCTATTTAAAGCATGGATCCAGGGGTGTCTGGGTGGCTCGGTGGGTTAAGCCTCTGCCTTCAACTCGGGTCGTGATCTCCGGGGCCAGGGAGCGAGCCACACATGGGGCTCTGCTCAGCGGGGAGCCTGCTTCCCCCTCTCCCTCTGCCTGCCTCTCTGCCTACTTGTGATCTCTCTCTCTGTCAAATAAATAAATAAAATCTTTAAAGAAAAATAAAGCATGGATCGAGGATACTTACTGACACTTGCGTTCCTACAGCAGGGACCAGAATCCTATTGCATTTAAACTGAACAGAAGCTGGGGCTAAAAGAATACGGAAGTAGGTTTTTTTGTTTGTTTTTATGTAGTCTGAACCACAGGATTTTGTGTTTATTTTTCTTCCGACTCAATTACATGAATCCCGTAGCCTATTTAATTTATTGAGTTTATTTTTTTCAATTAACATGTAATATATTACTTGTTTCAGAGATACCGGTCTGTGATTCATTAGTCTTATACAATACCCAGTGCTCATTACAACACATACCCTCCCCAGTGTCTATCACCCAGTTACCCCATTTTCCCACCCCCATCCCCTGCAGCATCCTCAATTTGTTTCCTAAGAGTAAGAGTCTTATGGTTTGTCTTCCTCCCTAGTTTCATCACAAGCAAGGGGTTCTTTAAGGTGTGTACACAGAAACAGAGGTCATACAGAAATACAGGTCATAATTTTTTGAAGTATTTTGCCAAACTGCCTTCCAAAATGGTTGTGCTGCTCTGTCCCCAGACCAGTGGAATATGAAAGCAATCAAACTTGAAATTTTTTTACATTGTGTTATGTAATGAACAAGTTCTCTTTGTTTTAAGTTGCATTTGCCTGATTTCTAATGAAATTTGCTTTTTTCCTCATGTCACTAGACTTTTGGAATTTCTACCCTGTGAAGTCTGTATTCCTGTCTAAAGTATTCGTGTGTGTGTGTGTGTTGTGTGTTTGTGTCTGTGACTATATATATATTTCTATTTCTATAAATATATCCTTTTTACATAAATAATTTAGTATATAAATTTATATCACATATCCTTTTTCTTTTAAAACTATTTTAGAAATAGCTTTTCTCAATTTGTTGTCTCCTTTTTATATCATGTATTTTTCCATCTGTTTACTTTCACCCTTCTTGTGCCTTTGAATCTAAAATGTTTGTATTGTAGAAAGTGTATAGATGGATCATGCTTTTTTTAAAAATTCTGCTAGTCTCTCCCTTTTGATTAGAGTGTTTTGTCTGTTTACCTTTAATGTAATTATTCATAAAGTGAGCTTGTTATTTAACACTTTGTATTTGTTTTCTGTATCTTTTATCATTTTTGTTTCTATAACTCCTTATTACTGCCTTCTTTTATGTAAAATGGGCATTTTTTAGTATATCATTTTAATCCTTTTGCTGTTCTTTTATTATGTTTTCCTTAGTTCTTTTCTGAGTGTTTGCCCTAGATTTACAGTTACCATCTTAAATTAAAATAATGTAGTTCAAATTAATAGTAATTTAACCTGAATAGTATGTAAAGACTTGGCTACAGTATTACTTGTGTTCCCTCTCCAATCCTTTGTACTATTGTAGTAATACAAGGTACATCATTACACATTATTTGCCTATTAGCATAATGTATGAGTTTTTTAATCAGATAGAAGAATACAATCAGAAATATGTTTATACTGTCTTTTTATTTATATAGTTATCTTTACCAGTGCTCTTTATTTCTTTGTGTGGATTTAAGTTCTTCTCTGGTATTTTTTCATTTAAGCCTGAAGGATTCCCTTTAGTATTTCTCATAGGGAAGGTTTAATATCAGCAAATTATTTAAATTTTTGTTTACCTAGGAATAGGAATGACTTAATTTTTCCTTGGTGTTTGAATGGTAGTTTTGCTGGATGTAGAATTCTTGTTTGACTGTCTTTTTCTTTTAGTACTTTGACTATACTACCCCATTGTCTTCATGTCTCCATGGTTTCTGATATGAAATTGGCTGTTAATCTTATTAAGGATCCTGTGTAAATATTGAGCTGCTTTCTTCTTGCTGCTTTCAACATTTTGCCTTTGGCTTTTACCAGTGTGGTGGTGATGTGTTTAGGTTTTTTTAGTTTGTCTTGCTTGGAGTTCATGGAACTCTTGGATCTGCAGATTCATGTTTTTCATCAATCTTAGGAAATTTTGAGCATTATTTTGTTAAATATTTAGCTCCTTTCTCTCTCTTTTCCTTTTGGGACTCCATGTTAGTATGATTGTTTGGTGCCCTGTATGTCTTTGAGGCTCTATTTATTTTTCATTATTTTTTCTTTCAATTTCTTAGACTGGATAATCTTAATTGGCCTGCCTTTTAATTTGTCAATTCTTTCTTTTTCTAGTTCACATCTGCTGTTAAAACCTTCTGACAAACTTTTCATTTCAGATGTTGTACTTTATAACTCCAGAATTTTCATTTGGTTCATATTTTGTGATTTGTATCTCTTTATTGATATTATTTATTTGATGAGACATCATTCTCCTACCTTCCCATACTTTTCTTTAAACCTTTCAATAGTCTTCTTTAGTCCATTGAATATATTTACAATAGCTAGTTTAAAGTGTTTGTCTCATAAATTCAACATCCGAGCTTCCTCATGGACAATTTCTATTGACTCCAGTGTTTACTGAGTACAGGACATAGCATCCTGTTTTCTCACATGTCTTTTAGTTTTTATTGTTGTTGAAATACTTTGGGGGACACTCCTTCTAGAGCTTGTTATATTTACTGTTGGTTTAATGAGTTTCTTGGGTTAATTCTGAAAAGTCTTTATTCTTTGTGCTGTCACTGGAGCTTTCTAGCTCAGTTTATTGTTAACTAATGATTGGATAGAGGTTATTTATTTATTTATTTTAGATTTTATTTATTTATTTGACAGAGATCACAAGTAGGCAGAGAGGCCAGCAGAGAGAGAGGAGGAAGCAGGCTCCCTGCGGAGCAGAGAGCCTGATATGGGGCTCGCTCCCAGGACCCTGGGATCATGACCTGAGCCAAAGGCAGAGGCTTTAACCCACTAAGCCACCCAGGCACCCCTGGATAGAGGTTTTTAAAATGCCTGGCCCTAAGTATCCCAACCTCTGCTGAGAGGCTGTGTCTATGTGTCTGTTGGAGCATGTCTTCAGTATTTAAGGAGATAGTTTACAAGACCTTAGCCTTTACTTTTTTTTTTTTAACTTTTTTTTTACTTATTTAGTTAATCTCTACACCCAGGGTGGGGCTCGAACTCATGACCCTGAGATCAAGAATCTCATGCTGTACTGATGGAGCCTGCCAGAAACTCCCAAGGCCTTCGCGTTTAATTCCTGCTTGTCCATTGCCTCAGGGTTGGCCAGAGATGAGAGAGTAGGTCTTTCTTAGGTCTTTCTCAGGTATCAGCACATTCCTGCACATGTATATGGCCTTCTAGTTTCCCAGGAATTTATTGGAGCTTTTCAAAGACCTTGTAAATGTCTCATTCCCAGAGTTTTTCCTTTTAAGGTGTTTTGGTCAGACTCTTGTTAACCACAACTGGCAAGGCTACCACATGCAGTTACAATGTTGCCATCAGTGGTTTTCCACAAATGCCCTGGGTATAAACCTGTACAAAGCAATTTCTGAGTCAGGTGGAATAAATGCAAACCCTGAGAATGGAACTTTCCAGCAAATATCCAGATAAGTCACATAGTGACAGCTCACTGGAGTAGGGGTTTTCAGGAGTGCCAAATTGTTCTGCTTCTTCCAGTTGCTGCTATGGTGCTCTTTTTCACAGATATTAAAGTGCTTTTGGTTTTCAAGGCTTCCACAAAGTTACACAGAGGGAATAGAATTAGGGCAAGCTGAAACAGAGTTTTTACTGCTCTTACTAAGGTTCAGCCATATTTCTTAGCTGTTAACTCTCTTAACTGCAAAATGTAGTTAATTTCCAGGGTTCCAAAAAAGTTAATGGCACTCATTACCAGTGTTTTAATTCACTTGTGGAGCAGTGGATTTTTGGAGGTCTTTATGTTGGTTGTTTGAGAAATGCTTGGTTCTGGAATTCATTTTTGTTGAAAGTAAGAGATAGAGGTATAAGTTTTTTTGCATGTTCAATGGCCAGTTATTCCAACCTACTTAGTGAATAACTCCTTCTTCCTCCAAAGATTTGAAATGCCTTTTCTGTTAAATTCCTGGCATTCTGTTATGTAATAGATACTTCTTGAAAGCTTATTCTGTGCCATGTACTATTCTGATACTTTCATAGGTATGTTTTAGTACTTTCTTTTCTTTTCTATTGATCTCTTTGATACTGCGCATGTGATGTTTTGTTTTGTATTTTGAATAGAGTTTTAGAATAGGTAGGAGAAGTGTTCCAATTTATTGATTTTTTAGAAATAGGTGTTACTGGCCTTGTACATTTTTTGAATATATTATTTTGAGATTGTTTATCAGATGCTCTAAAATCACTTTATCATATGCTCCAAAAATTATAATGGAATTTTAATTGAAGGAAGAACACCTTTACCTGTTTCTCTAGATTTCTTGCTCCATCAGATCCCCTTTATGAAGTTCTAATGCAGTTTCTGCTTATAGGAGATGCTGTCAAGTGGTGAACTGCCAGTTCCCTGGATGTATTAGCTCCCCACTTTGGAGAGCTTTCAGTACCGTGGACAGCACCCCCTGCTGTCCATTCTACATGCTTGGTTCCCACTTGGTGCTCTTGGCTCCAGTGTTCTGGACCTGTGACCCTGTTACCCTGGGGAGGAGTGGGGGGCGGTGTGTAAGGGAAAGGCAGGTTATTCTGTGGTCTTTGGCCAGTTTGGGCCCGTGACTGGCCCTGCCCCACCACCGCGGCGAGAATCTCTCCCCAGAGCTGGTTCCTTTGCATCTCTCAGTTCAAGACCTCAGTGATAGTGAGTGGGGTGAGGAGTGCCAGGAGCACACAAGAGCCCTACTATTTCAGGCTTTACTGCATCTCTCCTTTGCCTTCCCTTCTAGTCATTTGGCAATTTCTACCTTAATTTTTCAATCATAATATAAAATACATATTTATTTTAAAAAATCCCCGTATAAATGGACCCACACAGTTCAAGCCAGTGTGTTCAAGGGCCGACTGTGTATTCTAAGAAATACTGTTTCCCCTGGATTATAGTGGTGAAATAGTACTGCTGGATAAATAGAGTTAACTAGATTCTTTATTAAGTAAAACTTTGTGGAGCCTTTACATGTTAATGTGTATTGCCTACCTATTTACTTCACTCCAGAAGTTTTGTTCAGATCATATGGTATACCAGTACTCTGCATTGTGAGTATAAATAACATTATGAAATTATAGGATGTTTTCTAGTTTGAAAAATGCCTCACGAAGTAGATTAATGATACTTGTTTCATAATCTGAATGGCCACAGAGCACAAATAAGTTGAACACTTTCATTACTGTAACAAATACCAATAACTCAGTCCATAAAGTACAGTAGATTCTGAGTACCTATTATAGAAATTTGAATTATGATCTCTGTATAACACGCATATATTTCCTTTAATGCTTTAATATTTTAAGATTTGGTAAGCCATATAACAATTCTAATTTGAAACCGGTCTCATTGCTTTATGTTTACTTAGTATGTGGTAATTCTCATTAATCAGTTTTTAAAATTAAGTTTTTCCCCTTCTAAAGATAAAAATCTAGCAGAGATGTTTATTCTACCCTGAAGGTAATTTTGTGGAGATTTGTTTTATTTACGTATGTTGGCATTAATTTAACATAATACTAAAATAGATTTATTTTTGTGTGTATAAGATTTAGCTGGTTATTAATTTGCTTCAGTGGAGCTAGTGTTAGCCTAAATTGTTCATTTTTTTTTTTTTTTTTAGGCTCATTCTAGTTTTTTCCTTCTTTACAAACACATTAAATCAGCTGTAAAAAAACAAAAAATGTCACTGCAGTAGCAAGATTACAAGTGGAAATACAAACAAGAAAGAAATGGTCTTTTTGTTATTTTGTCACTCATAATGTCCTTATTATGTTACTTTATCTAAATCATAGATATGGGTTTCTAAGTAAAAGTTGCATTTCAGCTTTAAAAACAGCTTTCTGTGTTGGAAAGAAGCATCCTCCTTTTTTGTCCCAGTTCTATCTTAGCTTTGTTATTTATTAATAAGCAGACATTTAAAACCAATCACCCTTTATACCTCAGGCAAGGCCATTGATCATTTTTGCATGTTCCTTTTTTCTTTAGAAACTGCCCTTGGTGCATTAGCAAGAGTCCTAAGAGAAGACTGGAAACAAAGTGTTGAGTTAGCTACAAATATAATTTACATCTTTTTTTGCTTTTCGAGGTAAGTATAAAAATAAGGAAATAAAAGTAGAAGTCTGTGTTTCACTCTGTCAGTGGTTTGGATTGTGGATTATGGGTTTGCTCAGTCTTCCTGTGTGTCTGCCCATGCCCTGCCTCTGAACTCTTACTCTCTTTCCCTTTCTCTGCCCTCTCCATTGTTCTGTCCTTCATTCAGTCTATACTGACCCATGCATGAGCATGGATATACACAGAATAGGATAGCAAATTGGTTTGGAATTTAAGAGTATGGACTCTCGAAATAGACTGAATTTGAATCCAAGTACTGCTGTTTACTGCGTGTGTGTTCTTGATCACATAATTCTGTGCCTCAATTTCCTCATCTGTAAACTGGATAGTAATAGTAATACTATTTTTGGATACTTTTTAGAGTAAAGCATGACCCAGAGTAAGTGCCAGTATATATAGGTATATGTGTGTATATATATTTCTATACGTATATATATGTATGTATACATGTATATATAACTTACGTATGCATATATGCTATTTATATACATATATTCTCTAGAAAGATGTTTATTGAGACATTGTGAAAAGTTTCTAGCCAATCTCCAGAGAATTGTGTCTATTCTAAAAATGTGCCAGCATTAACAGGTATTTATTGAATAAATACATGTATGAATGAATTGTGTAGGAAACATATGTAAATACCTGATTACTAATATTTTACTGGCTTACTCTCTGATAATCTATTTTATTTAATATTAATATTGTTGCATTATTAGTTTTATTTTACAGCAGTCTGAAACTTTGAGAGTATCTGCATAGTTAAAATGGTGGTTGACTACAAAAAATGCATTTTATTTCATTTCTAACTTAAAAATAATTTTATTTCAGGTAAAGGTAATATATATATAAAGTAATCTTATAATTTCAGGTCTTCATAGTATACCATGGATGTATTCATTTATTGAAATATATATATCACATTTATATTCTACATTAATTATACCAATGTTCAAGTGTTTATCCAAAATAACTTTCCTGAATGTAAAAAACATTGCTTCAAATACATAACTAAAATCTCTTCTTTAAAGCTTTTCTCAGTTTCATGGACTTATCACTCATTATAAAATTGGAGCTCTCTGTATGAATATTATTGATCATGAATTAAAAAGACATGAGCTGTGGCAAGAAGAACTCTCTAAGAAGAAGAAGGCTGATATCCTTTTAAAGTGGCATTTCACCCCAGTATTATTGCTGTGAGCTTTGGATGAGTGGGATAGTTTGGGGGTTTTCTTGCCGTTTACATTATTTAGAAAAATAAAAGTGTTGAAGGTTAAGATGAAGAGTGAGACTATCAGAATGAATATAGTTTGACGTATTTTTTTTTTATCTCTTCGATTAGTTGATAAGATAGAAGGAGCAGGTAATAGTGGTCCTAGGTAATTGAACTTGTGAGTGGCTATATCATTATGTCCCCTAAGGTCCTTTGGTTAGCTGAAGTCTGGCTCACCACTCTTGTTTATGTAGTTCTGTCTATGTCATAAGGTGACTTAGATTGGATTGTGTATGAATTTGGTGAACAGAGTTTTAAATTCTATTTTGCTAATAAATAAGTGCAAAAATTCTTAATACATATACATTTGAGAGGCCTGCAGAATGATGGAACCAAGGAAAAGAATCTTAAAAAATGATCTATTTTAACCTATCCTTTAATACAGGAATCTTTTCTGCAGCTTCCCTTACAAATTGGTTATTTACTCTCTTCTTTGACAGTGTCACTGCTTATCAATTTAGTTCATTCTCTGGTTTGATATCCTATTTATTACTAATGTTATTTGCTTTAGTGTACTAAAATCCACTTGTCAATAACTTCTGTCCCTTGAATCTGATCTTGCATGCTAAAGCAATATAGACTTAAGGGGAGTCTCTTAAACATCTCATTTCTTATATTTGAACATATTCATCATATTGCTTCTACAGTTTAATTTTTCTAGATCGAAGGCCCTTGCTTTTTCATAAGGCTTATTCAGCAACCATACTGATAATTTTCCTTTGAACCCCATATTCATTGATCTCTTTTAAAAAGTAAAAGTAGTGTTCTTGTTGTGCAGAGTAGCATATGTTTCTTGCCTCTCCATCATGGAATCCTCATGATAATCTAAAAGTGTACCCTAACAGCTTTGATTTTTCTTAGGATCTTTCCAGGTATAGAAATTTTCTATTTGTGCTGTGAGCTTTGGACATTCTAGATTGGTGTTGAATTAAACTCTGTGGACATTTCAATGATCCTGGAGACTTTAGATAATTTCTGGAGTCACAAGTCTCCTAAATATACCCCAAATTCATTAAATAGGTAGGGTATGGAGAAAACTACTAACGGAACTTTTAGCAATCATTAATTTATATTTTGTGATTGTTCAGTGACAGGAACTGATATTTCAGGACATATCATATTCCTACAAGTGTCAGCTACCATTGACTGTAAGAGGCATCATTATTCATGAATCCCTAAGAATGGAAAAAATGCTTCAATTATATTATGACATATCGTGGATTATAAGACATACTGAATTGCAGGAGATTCCTTGTGTTTTGACACAAGCAGTAGTCAACAAGGAGGAAGTTTTTAAGTGCTTGGGGATCCTGAAGTCACACTGAAATAATTGATTATTTTTACAGGTGTCCAGGGGATTATTTGGGGCCATAAGATGTAATTTTAAATTTTTGTTTACCTCTAACTTTGGGATATTTGTCTTTTGCTATCAAGTCTTTAAGAGGGTACAAAAGAGCTTTAGATCTAATCAACATTCTTTGAATATTCTGGGCATGTGTCTGAGATGGAATTTAGTATTCTTATTAACTACAACACTCTCTAACGTAGTAATTTTTTTGGTTCATGGAGCCACTTGTTAATATGTTGAAAGAGACTTGTATGCATTTGTAAGATATTTGCATAAAATATCTGGGGATTCAGGTATTTGGTAACAACCCAAACATGTGTTCACCCAAGGTCTCCAAGCATATCTTCGAGCCCTTGGTTAAGAAGTTCTAACAGTTGTTGTGCAAAGATGAATATTTGAGTTTTAAATGATTGGTTAGAGAAAATAACTAGATAATACTGCACATGAAATATAATAGTACTATTCTTCATAGTATTTTTCATAGGTTTACTTTGCTTCAGTGAGTATTGATGATCCTTAACTTAAGTTTCTTACTTGATGAAGACCCTGAAAACCAAACCTTGAGAAAAGATTATGAAAAAACCTTTAAAAAATACCAGGGGCTTGTGGTAAAACAGGAACAACTCTTACGAGGTATGATTTCCTAAGCAATGAGAGACACAACAAAGTGTTTACACTAATTAATTTTGTTCAGTTTTTTTCAGATCAGTAAAACTAGTATCAGAATAATTGAAAAGTCTCTAAATTTTAATATACCATAAATTCTTTTGTTTTTAGCTTGTGTAATAATGTTTTAAGTTTCATTCTGCTATTTTTCCACAAAAAGGCCCTAATCAGCTCTTAAATGTGTATATACTTGTAATTTATTTACTCAAAAAGGATTGTTTTTAAAGATTTTATTTATTTATTTAACAGAGAGATACACAGCCAGAGAAGGAACACAAGCAGGGGGGAGTGGGAGAGGGAGAACCAGGCTTCCCGCTAAGCAGGGAGCCTGATACAAGGCTTGATCCCAAGACGTTGGGATCATGACCTGAGCCGAAGGCAGCTGCTTAATGACTGAGCTACCCAGGCACCCCTCAGAAAGGATTTTTTAATCCAGTGTTTATACTTTTCAATAATGACAATCTTATCCCTTGAACACTAATATTAACTAATTTCAGTTCTAATAGTACTAGTATCTTATTTAACTTGTTTGCCTAGAAATCGTTAAAAGATTTCTCAAAAACTTCTCTTGATGAATAAAAGTTTCTTTCTTCTTTTTGAGGTTTATTGAGAGCTCAACAATTCAGTAGTATGGTTTCACAATCATTGTAGGAGATGCAAAGTCTTATGAACATTAGTGAGAATAATGTGGGGATTTTAAGTGTGCCTTCGACTCCTGCTTTGTAGTTGACTATTGATTTTTTTCTAGTTTTGTTGAGGTGTAATTGACATAACACTGTGTTAGGTGAAGACACACAGTGTGATGAGCTGGTGCACACATATATTGCAGAAATGTTTACCACAGTAAGGTTAGTTAAAATGTCCTTCACCGCACATAATTACCATTTTGTTGTTGTTATGGTGAGAAACTTTAGTATCTATTCTCATAGCAACATTCAAATATACAGTACAGTTTTGTTAACTGTAGTTACCATGGTTTACATTAGATCCCTGGAACGTACTTGTTTTGTGTCTGGAGGTTTGTACCTGTTGACTAAGGTCTTCCGCTTTCCCCCACAACCCAGCATCATTCTACTCTGTTTTTAGGAGTACGGTATTTTCAGATGCCACATATTAAGTGAGAATATACAATATTTGTCTTCCTCTGTCTGATTTCACTTCAAATAATTCCCTCAAGGTCCATCTGTGTTGTCATAAATGGCAGAATATCCTCCTTTTTTAAAAAATGAATAATATTTCAGGGTGCGTGTGTGTGTGTGTGTACCACATCTTTATCTGTTCATGCCTCAGTGGACAGTTAGGCTGCTTCATGTCTCAGTTATTGTGAATAATGCCTCACTGAACATAGGAGTGCAGATATCTCTTTGAGATCATCATTTCATTTCCTTTCACCCAGATGTGGTGTTGCTGGATCATATGGTAGTTTTATTTTTAAATTTTTGAGAAACCTCCATACTCTTTTCCATAGTGGCTACACCAATTTACATTCCTGACAAGAGTGCAGTTTAAATTTCCTACCGATTTACATTCTTTTTACTCCACATCCTTGCCAGCATTTATCTCTTATCTTTTTAATGATAGCCATTCTGCTGTATGAGGTATGAGGTGATCTGTCATTGTGGTATTGATTTGCATTTCCCTGATGATTAGTGATGTTGAGCACCTTTGTACTTACCTATTGGTGATTTGTAAGTCTTCTTTGGGGAAAATGTCTATTCAGATCCTTTGTCCATTTTTTTTTTAAGATTTTATTTATTTATTTGACAAAAAGAGATCACAAGTAGGCAGAGAGGCAGGCAGAGAGAGAGAGGAGGAAGCAGGTTCCCTGCTGAGCAGAGAGCCCGATGCAGGACTCGATCCCAGGACCCTGAGATCATGACCTGAGCCAAAGGCAGCGGCTTAACCCACTGAGCCACCCAGGCACCCTGTCCATTTTTTTTTAAAGATTTTTATTTATTTATTTGATAGACAGAGATCACAAGTAGGCAGAGAGGCAGGCAGAGAGAGAGGAAGGGAAGCAGGCTCCCCGCTGAGCAGAGAGCCCGATGCGGGGCTCAATCCCAGGACCCTGGGATCATGACCTGAGCCGAAGGCAGAGGCCTTAACCCACTGAGCCACCCAGACCACCCCCCGTGTCCATTTTTAAATCAGATGATTTTTTTTTTTGCCTTTTTTTTTGCTATTGAGTTTGAGTTTCTTACATCTTTTAGGTATTAACCCCGTATCAGATACATGATTTGCAGATATTTTCTCCCATTCTGTAGGTTGCCTTTTCATTTCGTTGATTGTTTTATGCTGTACAAAAGCTTTTTTAATTTGATGTAGTCTCACTTGTTGATAACTGCTTTTGTTGGTTGTGCTTTTGGTGTCATTTCCAAAAAAATCATTGCCAAAACTGATGTCAAGGAACTTTTTTCCTCTATTTTCTTCTAGGAATTTTACAATTTCAAGTCCTTAATTCTTTTTTTTTTTTTTTAAGATTTTATTTATTTATTTGACAGAGAGAGATCACAGGTAGGTAGAGAGGCAGGCAGAGAGAGAGGGGGAAGCAGGCTCCCTGCTGAGCAGAGCGCCCGATGTGGGACTCTATCCCAGGACCCTGAGATCATGACCTGAGCTGAAGGCAGCGGCTTAACCCAGTAGCCAACCAGGCGCCCCTCAAGTCCTTAATTCTAAGGATTATTTTATTTCAGTCCTTTTTCTTTTTTCCTTTGTAAGTCCAGTTCATTTTTGTGAGTGGTATTAGGGGTCCACTTTCATTTTTCTGTATGGGAGTATTCAGTTGTCCTAGCAACACCCCACCCCAGCTTTTTTTTTAAAGAAACTGTCCTTTCTCCTGTTGAGTATCCTTGGCTCTCTTGTCAAATATTAGTTGACCTTTATATGTGGGTTTATTTTGAGCTCTTAGTTGTTTCGTTGTTCTATTATGCCTGTTTTTATGCAAACACCATACTGTTTGATTACCATAGCTTCGTAATATATTTTAAAAACAAAGTATAAGGCCTCAGATTTATACTTCTTCAGGGCTGCTTTGGCTATTTTGTTTCATTTTTTGTTTCATGTGAATTTTTGTATTTTTTTTTCTATTTCTGTGAAAAGTTGGAATTCGTGAAAAATTAACATTGGAGATTTTTTTGATATTGGAATTCTGAGAGAGGACGTGGCTCTATAGATGTCTTTGGGTAGGATGGACATTTTAATGATAATAACTCAGACCATCCTTGAGCCCAGGATATCTTCACATTTATTTGTGTCTTCAGAGTTCTTTCATTAGTGTCTTAACAGTGTTCGGTGTATAGATCCTCCACTTCTTTGGTGAAATTTATTTCTAGACATATTATTGTTTTCGATGCTATAATAAATGAGATTGTTTTATTTCCTTTTATAGTTGTTAGGGTATGGGAGGAGTACAACTGATTTTTTGTATTGATTTTTTTTTATCATGAAACTTTACCGAATTCATTTATTCTAAATACGGGTAAGGAAGATGTGGTCCATATTCTAATAGTGTTTTAGTAGTCTTAAGGGTATAAGATTATGTCTTCAGTAAACAGAGACATTTTCATGTCTTCCTTTCCAATTTTGTATGCCTTTATTTCTTTTTCTTGTCTAAATTCTCTGGCTAGTTCTTCCAGTATTATATTGAATAAAGGTGTCCAGAGTATGCATTTCTTGCCTTGCTGCTAATCTTAGAGTAAAAGCTTTCATTTTTTCACTGTTGAGTATGATGTTTGTAGTAAGATTTTCAATTTAACTTCTTTCTGTCCCTAGGAGTTTAATATGAAAGGATGTTGAATTTTATCAAATGCTCTTTCTGCATCTATTGAGATGATCATATGATTTTTGTCTTTTATTCTATTAATGTGATGTATCACATTTTTTTATTTGTGTATGCTGAACCATCTGTGCATCCCAGGGATAAATTCTTCTTTGTTGTGCTTTGTGATACTTTTAATGTGCTATGCATTCAATTTGCTAGTATTTTACTGAGAATTTTTATATCTCTGTTCATCAACAATACTGGTCTGTAGTTTTTTGTTTTATATTTTTCCTTATAGTATCCTTATCTAGCTTTGTGTATCAGGGTAACTCTTCAACTTTTTGGAAGAGTTTGAGAAGGATTGGCATTAATTCTTCATTAAATGTTTGGTAGGAGCTGTCTGTGAAGCCATCTGGTCCTGGGCTTTTCTTTTTTCAAGGTTTGTGCTTACTGATTCAGTGTGCTGACTCATTATTGGTCTGTTCAGATTTTCTTCATGATTCAGTCTTGATAGGCTGTATGTATCTAGAAATTTATTCTTTTTTCTAGGATATTCACTTGGCTTGTAATTATTTATCTTAGTCTCTTAAGATCCCTTGTATTTCTGTTGTATTCATTGTAATGTCTCCTCTTTCATTTGTAATTTCATTTCAATCATTTTTCTTTTTTCCTTTGTAAATCCATTAAAAGTTTGTTAACTTTATCTTTTAAAAAACCCCAGCTCTTAGTTTTGCTGAATCTTTTCTGTTGTTTTTCTCTTCTCTAATTCATTTGTTTCTGCTTTGATCTTTGTTATTTCCTTCATTCAACTACTTTGGGCTTTATTTGTTCTTTTTCTAGTTCTTTCAGGTGTAAAGTTCGGTTGTTTGAGATTTTTCTTTTTTCGTTTTCTTTTTTCTTCATGTTAGTATTTATGACTATACACATCCCTCTTCTTACTGCTTTTGCTGGGTTCTTTAAGTTTTGGTATGTTGTGTTTGGTTTTTGTTAGTTTCAAGGTCATTTTTTATTTTTTATTTATTTTATTATTATTATTATTATTTTTAACATATAATATA
Organism: Mustela erminea; assembly: GCF_009829155.1. Classification (NCBI taxonomy): domain Eukaryota; kingdom Metazoa; phylum Chordata; class Mammalia; order Carnivora; family Mustelidae; genus Mustela; species Mustela erminea. The sequence continues at coordinate 2,162,836 of NC_045630.1, read as the reverse complement.
TTATTTTTCCCAGGGGTACAGGTCTGTGAATCATCAGGCTTACACAGTTCACAGCACTCACCATAGCACATACCCTCCCCAATGTCCATCACTCCGCCACCCTATTCCTACCCCTCCCACCTCCCAACAACTCTCAGTTTGTTTCCTGAGATTGAGAGTCTCTTATGGTTTGTCTCTCTCCTGATCCCATCTTGTTTCATTTTTTTCTTCCCTACCCCCAGACCCCCCACCCTGCCTCTCAAATTCCTCATATCAGTGAGATCATAGGAGAATTGTTTTTCTCTGATTGACTTATTTTGCTCAGCATAAAACCCTCTAGTTCCATCCACGTCATGGCAAATGGCAAGATTTCATTTCTTTTGGAGGCTGCATAGTATTCCATTGTATATATATACCACATCTTCTTTATCCATTCATTTGTTGATGGACATATATGTTCTATCCATAGTTTGGAAATTGTGGACATTGTTGCTATAGACATTCAGGTACGGAGCACTAAAATTTGTATCTTTAGGGTAAATACCCAGTAGTGCGATTGCTGGGTCATAGGGCAGTTCTATTTTCAACTTTTTCAGGAACCTCCATACTGTTTTCCAGCGTGGCTGCACCAGCTCACATTCCCACCAACAGTGTAGGACGGTTCCCCTTTCTCCGCATCCTCACCAGCATCTGTCATTTCCTGACTTATTAATTTTAGCCATTCTGACTGGCGTGAGGTGGCATCTCACTGTGATTTTGATTTGTATTTCCCTGATTCTGAGTAATGTGGAGCACTTTTTCATGTATCTGTTGGCCATCTGGATATCTTCCTTGCAGAAATGTCTTTTCATGTCCTCTGCCCATTTCTTGATTGGATTCTTTGTTCTTTGGGTGTTGAGTTTGATAAGTTCTTTATAGATTTTGGATACTAGCCCTTTATCTGATATGTCATTTTTGAACATCTTCTCCCATTCTGTCAGTTGTCTTTTGGTTTTGTTGACGGTTTCCTTTGCTGTGCAAAAGCTTTTGATCTTGATGAAGTCCCAGTAGTTCATTTTTGCCCTTGCTTCCCTTGCCTTTGGCGATGTTTCTAGGAAGAAGTTGCTGGGGCTGAGATCGAAGAGATTGCCACCTGTATTCTCCTCAAGGATTTTGATGGATTCCTTTCTCACATTGAGGTCTTTCACCCATTTTGAGTCTATTTTTGTGTGTGTGGTATAAGAAAATGGTCCAGTTTCATTCTTCTGCATGTGGCTGTCCAATTTTCCCAGCACCATTTGTTGAAGAGACTGTCTTTTTTCCATTGGACATATTTTCCTGCTTTGTTGAAGATTAGTTGACCATAGAGTTGAGGGTCTATTTCTGGGCTCTCTATTCTGTTCCATTGATCTGTGTGTCCGTTTTTGTGCCAGTGCCATACTGTCTTGATAATTACAGCTTTGTAATAGAGCTTGAAGTCTGGAATTGTGATACCACTAACTTTGTCTTTCTTTTTCAACATTCCTCTGACTTGGGGTCTTTTCTGGTTCCATATAAATTTTAGGATTATTTGTTCCATTTCTTTGAAAGAAGTTAATGGTATTTTGATAGGGATTGCATTAAATGTGTAGATTGCTTTAGGTAGCATAGACATTTCCACAGTATTTGTTCTTCCAATCCGTGAGCATGGAACGTTTTTCCATTTTTTTGTGATTTCCTCAATTTCTTTCAGGAGTACTTTATAGTTTTCTGAGTACAGATTCTTTGCCTGTTTGGTTACGTTTATTCCTAGGTATCTTATGGTTTTGGGTACAATTGTAAATGAGATTGACTCCTTAATTTCTCTTTCTTCTGTCTTGCAGTTGGTGTATAGAAATGCAGCTGATTTCTGTGCATTGATTTTATATCCTGACACTTTACTGAATTCCTGTATGAGTTCTAATACCACAGTATGGTATTAGCACAAAAATAGACTCATATATCAACAGAACAGAATAGAAAACCCAGAAATGAACCCACAGCTATATGTTCAATTAATCTTGGACAAAACAGGAAAGAATATCCAATGGGAAAAAGAGAATCTTTAACAAATGGTGCTGGGAAAACTAGACAGCAACATGCAAAATAATGTTTTGTTTGTTTTTTGTTTTTTTAACCACTTTGTTTACACCCTACACAAAAATAAATTAAAAATGGATCAAAGATCTAAATGTGAGACCTGAAACTATAAAAATCTTAGAGGAGAACAAGACATTGACCATAACAATTTCCTTCTAGATATGTCTCCTAAGGCAAGGGAAACAAAAACAAAAATAAACTAGTGGGACTTATCAAAATAAAAAGCTGCACAGCGAAGTAACAATCAATAAAATTAAAAGGCAGCCTCTAGACTTGGAAAAGATACTTGCAAATGACATTATCTGACAAAGGGTTAGTTTCCAAAATATACAAAGAACTTCTACAACTCAATACACAGAAAACAATAACAGTCCAATTAGAAAGTGGGCAGAAGACATGAAGAGACATTTTGTAAAAGAAGATATAGAGATGGCAAACAAAAGCTTTGCTTTCTTTCTCAAGGTTGCTTTGGTTATTAGGAGTCTTCTGTCATTTTATACAAATTGTGGGATTGTTCTAACTGTGTGAAAAATGCTGCTGGTATTTTGATAGGGATTGCATTAAGTGTGTAGATAACTTTGGGCATTATAAACATTTTAGCAATGTTTGTTCTGGGCACCTGGGTTGCTCAGTCTGCTAACCATCTGCCTTTGGCTCGGGTCATGATCCTAGAGTCCTGGGATCAGAGTCCCATATCAGGCTTCCTGCTCAGTGGGGAGTCTGCTTCTCCCTCTGACCCTCTCCCTGCTCCTGCCCTCCTCCTCTCTCTCTCTCTCTCAAAAATAAATAAAATCTTTTTTTAAAAAAAAGTGGGTTTTTTTTTCCAATCTGTGAACATGAAATGTTTTTTCATTTCTTTGTGTCATATTCAGTTTCTTTCATCAGTGTTTTATAGTTTTCACAGTATAGGTCTTCCACCTCTTTGGATAGCTTTATTCCTAGGTATCTATGGTTTTTGGTGAAATTTTACTTTATTTTATTTTATCTTATATATATTTTTCAGAGAGAGAGTAGAAGCATGGAGAGCTGCAGGCAGAACAGGCAGAGCAGGCAGAGGGAGAAGCAGATCCCCGCAGAGCAGGGAGCCCAATGTGGGACTCCATCTCAGGACAGATGCTTAGCAGATGCTTAACAGACCGAGCCACCCACGTGTCCCTTTGATGAAATTATAAATGGGATTGATTCCTTAATTTCTCTTTCTACTGGTTCATTATCGATGTATGGAAATACATCAGATTTCTGTACACTGATTTTGTATCCTGTGACTTTACTGAATTTGTGTTTTAGTAGTTTGGGTGCAGTCTTTTGGGTTTTCTATGTAGAGTATCGTGTCACCTGCAAATAGTGTAAGTTGTACTTCTTCCTTGCCAGTTTAGGTGCATTTTATTTCTTTGTATTGTCTGACTGCTGTGGCCAGGACTTCCAGTACTGTGTTAAATAACAGTGGTGAGAGTGGACATCCCTGTCTTGTGTCTGACCGTAGAGGAGATGCTCTCAGTTTTTTCCCATTGAGGATGATCTTACCTTTGGGTTTTTCATAGGTGGCCTTTATTAAGTTGAAGTATGTTTGCTCTAAACCTGCTTTGAGGTGGGGTTTTTATCATGAGTGGATGTTGTACTTTGTCAAATGCTTTTCCTGCATCTATTTGAAAGGAACATATGGTTCTTGTCCTTTCTTTTATTCATGTAGTATATTATGTTGACTGATTTGCAAATACTGAGCCACGCTTGCAAATCAGAGTAAGTCCCACCTGATTGTCATGAGTGATTTTTTGCTGTATTGTTGGATTCGGTTTGCTAGCATTTTATTGAGAATCTTTGCACATGTTTATCAGTACAGGACACTGGCCTGTAATTCTGTTTTAGTGAGGCCTTTATATGGTTTTGGCCTTAGGGTAGGGTTTTGGCATTCGGTAATTCTGACTTCATAGAATGAATTTGGAAGTTTTCTTTTTCTACTTTTTGAAATAGTTTGAGAAGAGTAGGTATTTACTCTTCTTTAAATATTTGGTAGAATCTGCCATCTGGCCTTGGAGTTAGGAGTTTTTTGATTACTGATTCAGGTTTTTTGTGGTTATGGGTCTGTTCAAGTTTTCTATATTTTCCTATTTCAGTTTTGGTAGTTTGTATGTTTCTAGGAATGTATCCGTTTCTTCCAGGTTGTCCAGTTTGTGGGCTTATAGTTTTTTATAATATTCTCTTACAATTGTTTGTATTTCTGTGGTATTAGTTGTTATTTCTCCTCTCTCATTTGTGATTTTATTTATTCAAGTACTTTCTCTTTTCTTTTTGATAACTCTAGCTAAAGGTTTATCAATTTTATTAATATTTTTGAAGAACCAACTCCTGGTTTCATTCATATGTTGTATTGCTTCTTTTTTTGTTTCTATATCACTTATTTCTGCTCTGATCTTTATGATTTTCTTCCACCGCTGGCTTTAGACTTCATTTGTTCTTCTTCTTCTATCTCCCTTAGGTGTAAGGTTCAATGGTTTATTTGAGATTTTCCTGCTTCTTAGGGTAGACATGTATGGCTATGTATTTCCCTCTTATAACCACTTTTGCTGCATCCCAGTGGTTTTAGATCATTGTGTTTTCATTTGTTTCCATGTTTTTCTTTTTTTTTAAATTTCTTATTTGATTTCCTGGTTGGCCCATTCATTGTTTATTTAGTAGCATGTTGTTTAACCTTCATGTATTTGTGGTCTTTCCAATTTTTCTCTTGTAGATGATTTCTAGTTTCATAATGTTGTGGTTAGAAAAGTGTCTGCTATGATCTCAGTCTTTTTATATTTGTTAAGATCTGATTTCTGATCTAAAATGTGATCTATTCTGGAGAATGCCCCATATGCCCTTGAAAAGAATGTGTATTCTGCTGTTTTAGTGTAGAGTGCTCTGAATATATCTGTTAAATCCATCTAATCTAGTGTGTCATTCAAAGCCATTGTTTCCTTATTGATTTTCTGTTTAGATATGTCCATTGATGTAAGTAGATATTAATATCTATTATTACCATTCCTTTATATATAAATATGAAGTTCCTTTATATTTGTTATTGTTTTTATGTATTTTGGTGCTCCCATGTTGGATGCATAAATATTTACTGTTGTTAGAGCTTGTTGGATTGTCCCCCTTATTAAAACTTTGTTTTAAAGTCTAATTTGTCTAATACAAATATTGCTACTCTAGCTTTCTTTTGATATCCATTTGCATGATAAGTTTTTCTCCATTCCCTCCCTTTCGGTCTGCAGGTCTAAAATGAGTTTTTTTTTTTTTAAAGATTTTATTTATTTATTTGACAGAGAGAGATCACAAGTAGGCAGAGAGAAAGGAAGGGAGGCAGGCTTCCCACCAGGCAGAAAACCTATTGCAGGGCTCGATCCCAGAACCCTGGGATCATGACCTGAGTTGAAGGCAGAGGCTTTAACCCACTGAGCCACCCAGGTGCCCCTAAAATGAGTTTCTTATAGGAAACATAGAGACATCTCAATTCTGACACCCAGTGCATTTTGATTGGAGCCTTTATTCTATCTATATTCAAAGTAATTACGATACATGTATTTATTGTCATTTTATTATTTGTTTTTTCATTGTTTTTGGAGATTTCCTCTGATCCTTTCCTGTCTTTGTCACTTTTGGTTTCTCCTTTACACTCAAAGTGGCCCTTTTAGTATTTCTTGCAGGGCTGGTTTAGTAGCCATGAACTCCTTTAGATTTTATTTGTCTGAGAAACCCTTTATCTCTCCTTCAATTCTGAATGCTAGCCTTTCTGGATAGAGTATCCTTACCTGCAGATTTTTCCCATTCAGCACTGTGAATATATCAGACCACTGTCTTGTGGCTAAGTTTCTGTTGAGAAATCTCCAGCTACCCTTATGGATTTTCTTTTGTCTTGCTGTTTTTAAGATTTTTTTCCTTATCACTCTATTTTACAAATTTAATTATAATATGTCTTGGTGTTGGCCTGCTTTTGTTGATTTTGATGGGAGTTCTCTGTGCCTTCTGAGTCTGGATGACTTCTTCCACAGACTGGTGAAATTTCCAGCTATTATTTCTTGGAATAAATTTTCTGTTCCCTTTTCTCTCTCTTCTGGGACTCCTACAATAAAAATGTTACTACGTTTGATGGAGTCACTTACAAGTTCCCTATGTTTATTATCATGTTGCATAATTCTTCTTTCTCTCTTTTCTTCAGCTTCATTATTTTCTGTTACTCTTTGATGTCACTAATTCATTCCTCTACTTCTTTCAGCCCACTTTGTTGCCTCAAGCCTGTTTCCAGTCTTATTGCATTCCTCATCTCTGATTCTTTTTTAACTCTTTTATTTCTGTGATAAGGGTCTCACTGATGTCTTTTATTCTTTCCTCAAGCCCAGTGAGTATCCTTATGATCGTTGCTTTATATTCTTCATATGGCATGTTACTTATATATGTTTCACTTAGATTGCTGGCCTTGGTCTTATCTTGCTCTTTCATTTGGGATAAATTCCTCCATCTTGGCATTTTTGTCTATGTCTCTGCCTTCTTCTGTATATTACAAAACCCAGTTATGTCTCCTGTTCCTGAAAGTAATGGCCTTATGATGAGGAGGTCATATAGTGCCCAGGGCCTGGCCCTTCAAGGAGTGTCTCTGGTTTGTGCTTCATGAGCCTTGCTATTGAGTTTTGCTCTGTCCTTCAGGCCAGTCCTCTGCAGAGGCTCTCCTTGCCTGCTGTGGCAGTGTTTGGTTCCTCACCTAAATGTGGCAAGTTTTAACTAAGTGTCATGTGGTCTGCTTATGAAATGAGATCTATCACCACTTCCACCAGAACTGAGGCCCTGCAGAACTCCCTGGTTGGGACACATGTGTGAGCAGGAGTTGTGTTGAACTTCTGTGGGAGGGGTCCACCCCACTGGGACTAAGGCAAGCTTGACTTATATGGGCAGTCCCACCAGAGCATAGTCAAGTAGGGCCTGGTATATGCAAGTTAGCCGGTGTGGGGACTGTGCTGCTCTCTGATTATGCTGAGGGGCAGAGGTGGGAAATGGCACCATCTCGTCCCTTTGTTCCCAGAGAGGTGTCTCTGTGAATGCTGCCTCTCAGTGACATGCTCTGAGAAGAGCACATAATCTCCCCATTGCATGTCCCAAGGGTTCTTCAGATTGCTCTTTCCACACTGCCTGCCCCTGGATTGTTTGCTTCTCTCCAGGATTAGTGTAGTGGCCTCAGGACTCAGCTAAGCCCACTGACCTTTAAAACTCCAGGCTTTAAGCCCCACTGTGCAAGAACTCAGGAAATTCAGTTCCTCTTGTTTTCTAAGCCAATGGTGTTGGGGAAGCATTCTCTTTGTGTGTTTCCCAGTTTGTTCTCTTTCTCTCTCTCTCTCACCCTTTTCCCAAACATGACTCCCTCCCCTCTGAAGCACCCATGGTCTGTTTCTCCCATAAGCCATGTTTCTGCACTTTCTACCTTCTTCATCGTGGCCTCCCCTCTCGCTTTGATTGTGGAGTCTGTTTTCTCCGTCTTCAGGTTGATTTCTGTGGTATTTAGGATTATTTGATCGTTATCTAGTTAGATGAGAGAAGCCTAAGGTCCTTCGACTCCACTGCCGTCTCCAAGAAAATAATTTTTATGAACTGAATTTTTAATTTAGTCATACTTTGATGGTGTAAGATATGGTTTCAAATGTTGTATGCACATTTGAATGTGCTTTCTGGTACTGTTCTGTGTAATGTTCTATAAATATCACTGAGACGTTAGTTGCTAACGTGTTCATGTCTTTACATCTTGTGTTTTCTATACTTGTTCTATTAGTCAAAGAGTAATATTAAAATATTTGACTAAATTTATGAATTTGACTATTTTTCCTGCAGTCATGTCTGGTTTTGCTCCATGAATTTTCAAGTTTTACTCTTAAGGATGGAAATATATAGGATTTATAGGATTGTCATGTCCTCTTGATTAGTTTGTCCTTCTTGTCATTATGAAATGATCTTCATTATCTCTGGTAATATTCTTTTGTCTGAAATTACTTTTCCTTATATTAATATAGACACTCCAGCTTTGTTGTGACTAGTGTTAGTATGTTTTATATTTGTCCATCCTTGTACTTTTAATTTATTTCTTTATATTGTTTTTTTAATACACAACACATAGTTGAATCTTGCTTTTATTTACTTTTCCCCCCCTCTTTTTCCTCCTTGTCTGCATTCTTAAGTATGAGGATTTTCTTATTTGTTTGTTTTTGGTCTGTTTTATCTCCATTGTTGGTTTAGTGATGACTCTTTTGTTCCATCAGTTGCTTTAAAATTTATATTATACATCTTAAATGAATCATAAGTTGTCTGCCTCCAAGTATACATATTTAATTTATCATGTGTTAGGTCTGCCTTAAGGTAACATTGTACCACATCATCTGTGGTATAAGAACCATTACTCCCATTTCTTCCCTTCTCAACTTTCTGTTTTTATAATTAATATTAGTTATACATATGTATGTATGTATATACACACATATATATACTTACATAAATCCTACAATATAATTTACATTTTTAAAAAATTTTATTTATTTTTTCAGTGTTCCAGGATTCATTGTTTATGTACCACACCCAGTTCTCCATGCAATACATGCCCTCCTTAATACCAACCACCAGTCTCACCTAACCCTCTACCCTCCTCTTCTCCAAAATCATCAGTGTGTTTCTCAGAGTCCACAGTCTCTCATGCTTTGTCTCCCTCTCTGATTTCCCCCAATTCACTTTTCCTTTCCTTCTCCTAATGTCCTCCGTGTTATTCCTTATGCTCCACAAGTAAATGAAACCATATGATAATTGACTGTCTCTGCTTGACTTATTTCACTCAGCATAATCTCTTCCAGTCCCGTCCATGTTGATACAAAAGTTGGGTATTCATCCTTTCTGATGGAGGCATGATACTCCATTGTATGTATGGATCATATCTTCTTTATCCATTTGTCTATTGAAGGGCATCTTGGCTCTTTCCACAGTTGGCAATTATGGCCATTGCTGCTATGAACATTGGGGTATAGATGGCCCTTATTTTCACTACATCTGTATCTTTGGGATAAATACCCAATAGTGCAATTGCAGGGCCATAGGGTAGCTCTGTTTTTAATTTCTTAAGGAGTCCACACACTGTTTTCCAAAGTGGCTGTACCAACTTGTATTCCCACCCACAGTGTAAGAGGGTTCCACTTTCTCCACATCCTCTCCAATACTTATTGTTTACTGTCTCATTAATTTTGGCCATTCTAGCTGGTGTAAGGTGGTATACAAAGAAACATTTTTATTTTAAAGATATTAAATTATTTAAAAAATAAAGTTACCATTTCCACTGCTATTATTTTGAGTAGGTTCATATTTCTGTCTGATGTTTTTCTTTGTGCCTAAAAGATTTTCTTTTATAATTCTTATAGGATAGATTTAATGATGATAAATTATTTTATCTTTTGTGTGTGTTTTTTTTTCTTTTGTGTGTTTGAAAAAGATATTTTTTTTTTCTTTTTGAAATGTTTTCACTGGTTTAGAATTTAAAGGTGACTTTTCTTTCTATATACCAAAGACATTTTTCCATTCTTGACCTGTTTGCATTGTTTTTACTGACAAGTCTTCTGTCATCCTTCCTTTTTTTTCTTTTTTGTCTGTATAAAGTTTCTTTTTTCTATGGCTCTTTTCAGATTATCTCTTTATCATTTGTCTTGACAAGTTTGATTATGATATGCCTTGCTTTAGTTTTCTTCATGTTTCTTCTTCTTAGGTTCATTGTACTTACTAGGACTATTGGTTTATAATATTTATCATATTGGAAAATTATTGGCTATTATTTCTTCAGGGACTTTAATTACAGGTATATTAGGCCACTTTAAATTATTCTACAGTTCACTGATAATCTTTACATTTTTGGTCTTTTTTTTCCATTTGTTTAATTTTGGAAATTTTCTATGTCCATGTCTTCAATTTCACTAATCTTTTCTTCTCCAATCTCTAAACTGCTGTCAATCCTATATAGTATAATCCCATCTCACTCATTATAGTTTCCATTGCTAGAAGTTATTTTGAATCTTTTTTATATCTTCCATGGCTCTACCTAAGTTTCAGAACATCTGGAAAACAGTTATGTCTGTTTTAATGTTTCTCTCTGAACACTCTAACCTTGATGTCTGTTTCAGTGGGCTGATTTTTTCTCCTTATACATTGTGTTTTCCTGCTTTTTTGAAGAGCTAATAATTTTTTATTGACTACCAGACAGTGTGAAATTTATATTGTTTGGTGTTGGATATTTTTTTTCCTAAAAATATTTTTGAACTTTCTTCTGGGACATAATTAAATTACTTGGAAGCAGTTTGATCCTTTTGAATGTTTCTATTATGATTTTTTGGTGTGGAGATAAGCAGCATTTAGTCTAAAACTTATTATTTTCTACTTTCAGGGCAAAACCCTTCTGAGTACTTTACGTAATGCCCATGAATTACAAAGTTTCTGCAGAAGTTCAGAATTCTCTCTCTGTACATCTTTCTCATCGATGCCATTCTTTTCTGTGAAATCTATCCACTTTGGTTCCTTAGTATCTTGGTTCCCTCTCTTCAACTCTAGGATTCTTTTGGGTTCTACCAGGATTTTCCCTCTGTGTTATGACCTGGAAACTCTCAAGGCAGTATTCTGGGACAGTCATAGTGCCAATTCATTTATTTCTTATCTGTTAGGTCACTGACCTTCATTATCTGATGTTCATTGTTGTGAAAATCTTTATTTTGTTTATTTTAGTCTGGTTTGTCCTTGTTGTTCTTGTTTCAGGTAAGTGTTTAAATCCGGTACCATTATTCTGTGGTATTAATATCCTCGGGCAGCCAAAACAAAGTGCGACAAAGTGGCTCATTTAATACAGCAACAGAAATTTATTCTGTCACAATTTCTAGAGATTAGAAAGCCAAAATCACAGTGTTAGCAAGATCACGCTCCACCTAAAGGCTCCAGAATCCTTCCTTTTCTCTTCTTATCTTTCGGTGGCTTCTAGTAATCCTTGGTGTTTCTTGGTTTATAGCTCCATTGCTCCAATGTCTCCCCCTATCTTTACATGGCCACCCACTAATTATATCCATGTCCTCTCCTATTCTTGTAAGGACACAATTGTTGGAGTCAAGGTCTACCCTAATCCATTATGACTCATCTTAACTAATTACCTTGGCAAAGACCCATTTCCAAATAGGGTCAAATTCTGAGGTTCGGTGGGACATGAATTTTGGGAGAACACTATTCAACCCATTATATCTCTCTCATTGGCAAGCAGAGGCCTACTATACTTGTTTCTACCAGCCATACTAGATAAGCAATCTCAGATTCGGAGAACATAAATAACTTGTCCTAGCTAAATGGGATTATACTAAATATTGATTATAAATTTTAGTGTGGGATGTGCTGACTATCTTTGATGTATTTTAGATGTATTTGATGTATTTTAGATCTGTTCCCCTAATATTAATATCACAAAAGGCTTGTTCTCTGTCTGAAACCAAGCAATATGCTTAAAAACAGGGAATTAAATATATGTGGTGTATGTTTTCTGATTTAAAGTGTTTCTGCACTCAATGAATCAATTTAAGTTTTTTTAATGCAGTTGTATTGAAAAAGCAAATAATAGAACTTGTGTGTGTACCATGTACTTTTTCTTCTAATTCTCTTATTTTGTTCTGTTTCCGGCTTCAGATTGCTAACTAGTTAATGCTCTGCTCAATATACAGTTAAGAATTTGGAGCTGGGGGCGCCTGGGTGGCTCAGTGGGTTAAGCCGCTGCCTTCGGCTCAGGTCATGATCTCAGAGTCCTGGGATCGAGTCCCGCATCGGGCTCTCTGCTCAGCGGAGAGCCTGCTTCCCTCTCTCTCTCTCTCTGGCTGCCTCTCCGTCTGCTTGTGATTTCTCTCTGTCAAATTAATAAATAAAATCTTTAAAAAAAAAAAAAAGAATTTGGAGCTGGAAACAGAACAAAATAAGAGAATTAGAAGAAAAAGTACATGGTACACACACAGGGCTAGAAATAATGCTTGTGAAGTACATCAAAGATAGCACATCCCACACTATTTACAGGGGACACCTGTCTGTGGAAAAACAGCATGGAAAATGGCGTCAGAACAATCCTGCAGCATGGAAAATGGAACCAGAATGATCCTGCCAAAACTTCCTAATGAGAACGACCCAGTCAGTTGATCTTAAGGTTGAGCATAGCTGCCACAGAACCCCAGCCAGCGTTTCCTGTGCTGCTCCAGAGATGCTGTGCAATGCTTATGTGCAGCCAACATAGAAGGCTAAAAATGTCCAAGGCCTGGAACAGTCTGTGTCCTAGGAACCCTCAGCTTTAAAACGTTTTAATAATGCCTTGCATGGAAAGTCAGCATGTGTAATAGTGTAAATATGTGAGCTTTGGATTCTGATGGGCTTGAATTTTAATTTAACTCCATCACTTTTTTGCTATCTAGGTAGGGCAAGTTATTTACCTTCTCTGAATCTGAGGTTGCTCATCTAAAAAATTTATAGTCAATATTTTCCCATTTAAATTTTCTTAAAGATAAAATGGTATACTGTTTATATATCAATTAGTACAGTGCCTGACTGTATTAGTATGTTTATATATCAATTAGTACAGTAGCCCTAATTAGTATGAATTACCCTTACAGCTCAAATATTTGTTAAGTAATTAAATATTTACAACTATTGCATATATTTCTTATTTTCATAAAGATATAGAGATGGCTTATAAGAATATGTGAAATGCTAAAATAATGAGTAAACCAAAGCCATAGGTTTGTGTTGATCATAATAGCCTACAGATTCTGACAGAAACCTTTCAGGTCTTCACTCTGAAACTTCCTGTCAGTCAAGGCAAATGGAAAACATGATATGCTACAAATTCTCACTGTCAAAAGGGAAGAATCATACGAGTTTCTTATGAGAACAGAAGCATTTTTATTATAGGTATCTAAAAGAAATTTTTCTTAGAGTTAGTAGACAGTGCCTTAACTTTGTCTAGTATAATGTTGCGTTACTGAATTCCATATGGCGTTTTCTTTTGTAGCTATCAGAAAATCAGTTGGAATATGTAACATAGATTTTAGTGTCCTCATACCTAGTTCTAGCTATACTATACATTTTGGATTATAGTTCTTTTGTTGTTGTTAGTTAACATACAGTGTTAGTTTTAGGAGTGCAATATAGTGATTTAACAATTCCATACAATACCTAGTGCTCATCTCTGCAAGTGTACTCCTTAATCCCCATCACCCATTTAACCTATCACCCATCCACCTCCCCTCTGATCGCTGTTAGTTTGGTCTTAGATTATAGTTCTTTTTAACATAGCAGCTCCTAGTTATTGAAGTTTTACCCTGTTTTCTACATGTATAAAATTATTTTTCCCTGTCTCCCTGTTTTATTATTCATTAACATATACTTTTAATGCCATTTGCTTACTATTAAGCTCTAAACTCTAAGAGGGTAAGAATCATTATCTTAATTTGGTTTGTGTCCTCAGCATCATAAGAAAATTATTATATATATATATATATAGTTTTATTTTATATAACATATATATTTCTCAGTAATAACAAATGTTTCCTAATGAGACAATTAATAATAAATTAAAATTTTCAAAATAATGTTATCTTCTTAGAACTGCATCTTTTACTGTGCTGAGTAGAAATGATTTATTAAATTGTTGATTCAATATGCCAGTCATTTAACTCTCATCCATTTTACTCTTCCAGTTGCTCTTTATTTGCTTCTGAATCTTGCTGAAGACACACGTACAGAACTGAAGATGAGGAACAAGAACATAGTTCACATGCTGGTGAAGGCTCTTGATCGGGACAATTTTGAGCTGCTTATTCTAGTCGTGTCATTCTTGAAGAAACTCAGCATTTTTATGGAGAATAAAAATGATATGGTAACTTACATTTTCAAGTTAGAATGTTTTGATAAAAATAAACACATTATCCCCCTACTGAGATAATTCTGAATGAAAATTTTACAAAAGCAGTAACTCACTTAAATGGCTTCATTAGGAACTATATTCCTTATTAGTTCGTATCCCACTTAATTGAAACTACCTGCATAAAATTTTTTCCTAATGTATTGCATAGGATGAATCTTTCCATATTAAAAATAACATGTAAAAAGTAATTTAAATTTAAGATACTGCTTCAGAATCATTTGGCTTATTATTTTCCCTTATATTATTTTTTCTTCTACATTTCCTTTATTAGTGTGTGGAATTACAGTCTAGACCAGTCTCTCCTTTTTGACCTATCATTCCATTGGTAGCCACAACCTATTGATTCTCCTTCTTAAGTATCTCATGAATTTATACCTTCTTTCTGTTCTCAGTGCAGTTGTATTAGTTCATGCCCTCTTTCTTTATACCCTCTTAATTTTCTTGTTTGAATTATTATAGTAGGTTCCTGTATGCCATCTTAAATTGTGTTGATACAATGGTTTTTAAGAAATACAAGTTGAGTATATAGTATTTATCCTTCTGAAAAATATACACAATTCAGAAATAATGTAAAGATAGAATAAAAGTTATCTGCTTTTTTTCATGACATTAAAGTCTAATGTAATTGTTACACTAAATAGTTCATATATTAGTCATAACTCTATTTCAGATATTTAAGTTGTTTGTAATTACAGCTATCATAAATAGTACCTGAGTGAACACATTTGTATTTGCATCATTGTCTGTATTTCTTTTTTTAAGATTTTATTTATTTATTTATTTGAGAGAGCAAGAGAGAGCGTGTGTGTACATCAGCAGAGGGAGGGACAAAGGGAGAAGGAGAAGCAGACACCCCCCACCCCAACTGAGCAGGCAGCATATCCCAGGACCCTGAGATCATGACCTGAGCCTAAGGCACACACTTAACCCACTGAGACACCCAGCCACCCCTTGTTGTCTATATTTCTGATTAATTTTTTAGATTCCTAGAAATAGAACTGTTAGATCATTGACCTTTACATTTTAGAAGTATATTCTAATACAGGTCATTATATGACTGTGTATTACTGGTATAAGTGGATTCTCCTTCAGAGAGTCTAAACATACAGTATTTCTGCCTGCTCTGTTTTCTTCTTTTGAAGTTAAATGAACTAGGAAGTACCTTATGCTCATTGTATGACACAGCATGCTTTTTGAAAATCTGAGACTCATTTGTCAGATTTAATAGGTGCCTTGAATTCTGATACTTGAAATAAATGAAAAATAAAATAAATATTTTATTTTAACCACAGATATTTACTATCTGTAATTTTCATTACTAGCATATAATTTCAGGTATTCCTGATACTGTTTTAAGATTGAATTTATTTAGAATAATAACATATTTTTTGTTTTCATTGATCTTTTTTTTTTTTTAATAAATTTTTTATTTTTTATAAACATATGTTTTTATCCCCAGGGGTACAGGTCTGTGAATCACCAGGTTTACACACTTCACAGCACTCACCAAAGCACATACCCTTCCCAGTGTCCATAATCCCACCCCCTTCTCCCAAACCCCCTCCCCCCAGCAACCCTCAGTTTGTTTTGTGAGATTAAGAGTCACTTATGGTTTGTCTCCCTCCCAATCCCATCTTGTTTCATTGATTCTTCTCCTACCCACTTAAGCCCCCATGTTGCATCACCACTTCCTCATATCAGGGAGATCATATGATAGTTGTCTTTCTCTGCTGGACTTATTTCGCTAAGCATGATACGCTCTAGTTCCATCCATGTTGTCGCAAATAGCAAGATTTCATTTCTTTTGATGGCTGCATAGTATTCCATTGTGTATATATACCACATCTTCTTGATCCATTCATCTGTTGATGGACATCTAGGTTCTTTCCATAGTTTGGCTATTGTGGACATTGCTGCTATAAACATTCGGGTGCACGTGCCCCTTTGGATCACTACGTTCGTATCTTTAGGGTAAATACCCAATAGTGATTTACCCAATATGATGAGATGGTGACACACACACACACACACACACACACACACACACACTCTCTTGAGTAGAGTGAAGCTAAATAATTACTTCCAATTGCTATAAGTTGAAGTGTGTTTTCTTCCATTTACATGTTTAGATTAAGTTCACTTTAGTAGGTTTGCAAAATTCAGATTGATTTACCATCAGCATGTGCCTACTATGTTTTCTTGAATTTGTATTTAGGAAATAAACTTGTTCATTCTATCAGAAATGATCTCAAAATTATTATTAAAAATCATTTTCTGGTAAGACCTTAGGTTTGAAAGATACCATATAACTTGTCTCATCAAATCTAACTTTTTATTGAGAAGGAAAAACAGAGGTTCAGGAAAGGTCATTCATCCAAGTTCATAAAAATGATGTAATTAGCCAGATTTTTACTATAGATGGTATGCATTTCATCTTTTATTGGAGAGGAAATGCATTTTATTTAAAGGCATTGTATAAAATCAGAATCTTCAGAGCTTGGGGCACGTGGGTGACTCAGTGGGTTAAGCCTCTGCCTTTGGCTCAGGTGGTGGTCTCTGGGTCCTGGGATCGAGCCCCGCATCGCACTCTCTGCTCAGTGGGGAGCCTGCTTCTCCCTCTCTCTCTGCCTGCCTCTCTGTCTACTTGTGATCTCTCTCTCTGTCAAATAAATAAATAAAATCTTAAAAAAAAAAAAATCTTCAGAGCTTGACTAGACCTTACATACATGTCTAGATTTAGCTAATTTTGCAGATGAAGTAGGAGAAAATCAGAGGTTAAGTAATTTGCTCAAAGAAATGTCTGCAGGTATTCGGCTTCCTATTCTTTCTCTGCTCCCAGAGGAGGGAAAAAATGTCTTTATGTTAAACACACACGCACACACACACACACACACACACACACACACACACATTTTTAGCAAGATTAGTAGTAAGCAACTTTTAGATGTTGGCTTCCAGAAACACTGAAAAAGAATTATTTAAGGGCTGAAATAAATTTGCTAATAGATTGTTGATAAACTTTATAGAAAATACTGAATAAAAGTACTAATTAACTACAAATTCCATTTTATAGACATAGAATTGAAAGGGCA
Source organism: Mustela erminea (assembly GCF_009829155.1). Classification (NCBI taxonomy): domain Eukaryota; kingdom Metazoa; phylum Chordata; class Mammalia; order Carnivora; family Mustelidae; genus Mustela; species Mustela erminea. The sequence goes on along the minus strand of NC_045630.1, from coordinate 2,145,685 downwards.
TTGCATGTTGAGACAATTACTAAATTTAGTTTTTGGGACTGAGCTTTTATCAATCAGAAACAGATGATTAGAAGGCTATGTCTAGTGTTTAACCATCTGATTGGACTACAGGATACATATTTCACATTCCATCTACTGCAATGGAAATACAAATTAATTTGTTAAAAACTCTCCAGTTACTTTATTAAGTTTGCTATAACAACCAGTGCATACTGTTGCTATTTTAAAAGAAAAATAATAACTTGATTTAATTAGTAACAGATGAGGCCTGTGTTGGTTTTATTTAAAAGGGGTGGAGAGAAGGAATGGTTGCTATATTTGTGAGGCTGTGTTATTTGTCCAAACAAAGTGTTCATTTTACTGTTGATGTTGAACTGACACTGACCTTGTGTTTTAGAGTTAATATGTGTATATTTTTAAAGATTTTATTTATTTATTTGACACAGAGAGAGAGAGATCACAAGTAGGCAGAGAGGCAGGCAGAGAGAGAGAGGGACTAGGCTCCGCACTGAGCAGAGAGCCTGATGTGGGGCTCGATCCCAGGACCATGAGATCTTGACCTGAGCCAAAGGCAGAGGCTTAACCCACTGAGCCACCCAGGTGCCCCTAGAGTTATTATATTTTAAAGAAAATTTAGTTCATTTAAAAAAAGTCAATTAATGATTTAAATTATGTTTGCATATTTACTAAATAAATACAATATAACAAAAAGAATAAGTCCTATTAGAATATGATTTTAAGGGGAACAAGAGAAAAGATACATATTTGTTAGATTGCTTATTTTCCCTGCATCAGGCAGGGAGTCTTTTTCTCCCTCTGACCCCCCACTTCTGCTCTCGCTCTCTCTTTCTCTCTCTCTCTCAAATAAATAAAATCTTAAAAAAAAAAAAAACCCAGAATCCAAAGGACTAAAGTGATTATTCCTCACTTCATTACTGATATTGGTAATTGTTCCTCTCTCTCTCTCTTTTTCTCTTTTTGGTAGGTCATTATTGATTTTTTTGGAATATATTTTCACTGTATTCAGAATTCTAAGTTGACATACTTTATAAATATCACTCCATTATTTTCTGACTTTTACAGTTTTTGACAAGAAGTGTAATGTAATTCTTATATTTGTCTTCTGTATGTAATGTGTGTTTTATTTTCTACCTGCCTCCAAGATTTCATCTTTGCTTTTCAGCAATTTGAACATATGTCTCTCTAGGCATAAGTGTATATTTGTGTGTGTTGTATTCTACTTGGGGTTCTTTGAACTTATATCCATGGTTTGATTCTTTCATTATTTTTGGAAAATCCTTAGCCATTATCTCTTCAAGTATTGCTTCTGTGCCATTCTGCCCCTCTTCTACTGGATTTTGCTTATGCATGTTAATCCATTTGATATTGTCTCATGGCTCTTAGATACTATATTACTGTTTTATTCCTTTCATCTTTTCTCTCTCTCTCTCTCTCTCTCTTTTTTCTTTTTTTTTTTCTTTTGGTTCAATTTGGAAAATTTCAGTTGACCGACTTCTAGGCTTACTTACTCTGTCATTATCTATATCGGATCTGCTAATGAGCCCATGAAGGTTTTCTTTATCTCTGTATTGTGTGTGTTTGTGTGTGTGTGTATTTAACATTTCCTTTTTTTTATTGTGTTGTTAGTCACCATACAGTACACCATTAGTTTTTGATGTAGTGTTCCAAGATGCATTGTTTACGTGTAATACCCAGTGCTCCATGTAATACGTGCTGTCCTTAATACCCATCACTGGGCTCACCCATCGCCCCACCCCCCTCCCCTCTAAAATCCTCAGTTTGTTTTTCGGAGTCCACAGTCTCTCATGGTTCATCTCCCACTCCAATCCCCCCCTTCACTTTTCCCTTCCTTCTAATGTCCTCCATGTTATTCCCAATATATTTAACATTTCCGTTTAATTTTAGTATATTTCTCTCTGCAAATTCTCTGTTCATTTATGTTATCCATTTTTTCCAGTAGAGCCTTAAACATATTAATCATTTTAAATTATTACTAAATAATTCCTTGATGTTGTTTTAAATCCTCTGATTATTATACAGGCTATATCTAAGTCTGTTATGTTAACTGCCTGCAGTGGGGTGTTTTCTTGCTTTTCATGTATCATAATGTCTGATTGAAAGCTACATACCACATTAGCTGAGTCGAGATTGAGATAAACACTATTTATGTCTGGAAATGGGCAGACCTTTTTTCCTAGGCCTTTTATGTGGGAGGTTAAGTCATTCTTTTTTTTTTTTTTTTTTTTGAGGTTAAGTCGTTCTTGTTGTATTTTTTAATATTGTATTTTTTAATTCATCTTTGTATCTCCCACCCTGTCCAGCATAGGGTTAGACACACAGTTCTGCCTGTTTTTCTTAATCACTAATGCCTCTACTTGACTGCTTCCATAGCATGTTAATTTATCTCACTATTTCTGTTCTGGCCTCCTTCCAATACATTCTCCACTTTGTAGTCAGAAGGATAATTTTTGAAGAGTTCCTTGAAGGCTTAATTTTCCAGGTCATCTTTGCACATGCTGGGTTTTTTCCATCTAGACCACTCTTTCCTCTACCTTTTCAGTTAACATTAGATTCCTTCTGTTCCTCCAGGAGGTTTTTTTCCTCAGAGCTAGAAAAGATGTTATTCATAGTAAACAGTGAAGCTAGTGATAGAATTAGAGTTTTGTATAAATTTGATAAATTTTTGTCCTTGGCCCTGTGGAAATTTTAGGAAGTTAACAAATGAATGATTGCCCCCGTGTACTTAGGAGCTTAAACTAGGAGAAAGGGAGGACCAAAATTAGAGAGTCTTTGGAGATGGATTTGTACTTTTTAATGAAGAACTCTGGATGTGATTATAGTATGACGGTGGAGATAGAGTTTGAAGGAAGAATCATTGTTCTTTGTCAATTCAGTCTTTTTTAAAAAAAAAAAATCAGTGTTCCCTCCTTAGCATAGAATGAGAGGAGAAAGGAACATTGAGGACTCAACTAGTAATGTGATTTTTATGAGGTCAATGAAAGATTGCAATTAAGATATGGCAAGGGTGGGGATGCCTGGGTGTCACATTCAGTTAAATGCCCAACTCTTGGTTTCAGCTCAGGTCATAATCTCAGGGTTGTGAGATCGAACCCTGGGTTAGGCTCTGCACTCAGCATGGAGTCTATCTCCCTTTCCTTCAGCCCCTCCTGCTTGTGTGCGCACTCTTTCTCTCTCTCTAAAATATGTAAAAAAAAAAAAAAATCTTAAAAAAGTATATGTCAAGGGTGGTATAAATAAATGCTTTAGACCTCCAATGCAAGAAAAGGTAGAGCAAGATTATTTATAAGTCTTTTGGTAATGATCAAAGAAACATATATAGGTGTTAAGAATTTCTCTCCTTTCTAGCCATTCCTTTGTAACAAAGATGTGAGATATTTTTATAAACAACTTATTCGGACTGCTACCTTAAGAAATACGAATACAGGCTTAGATTACCAAATAAGTTCTGTCCTCTGTGTTTTCACTCTAAAGCAAGTTCTGTTGAAATAATTTTATAATCATCTAGAGTAGGGAGTCAACAAACTTCTTCTGTAAATGGCCATAACTACTGTTTTCTACTAGCATGTTAGCAGCTATAGGGTATAAACAAATGAATAGGACTGTCCTCCAATGAAACTTTATTTATGGAAACTGAAATTTGAATTTCAGTTTTTCATGTGTCATGACATATTATTCATTTGATTTATTTTTTAGCCATTTAAAAGTGTAGAAGTCAAAACCATTTTTAGCTCTTAGGTTGTGTGAAAACAGATGGTGGGCCAGATCAGACCCACTAGGCATAGTTTGTTGACTCCTGTCATAGAATTTAAACTGTTACTTATAGACCAGCTTCTCTCCTGAGTTCTGTAAGATTTTCAAATATCCATTGAATATCAGGTCAGATTAAATATGACAGAAATAATTTTTGCCCTGTTTGTCTGACACCTTTTCAATTTATAGACCTTAGTTAATGAACTAATATCCACCATATTGACAAGCAAAGAAGGGCTTGCGACAGATCTCCATAGACCTTCTCCTGAAGCTGACTCTTGACTGGCATCTGGGAACTTGGATTTTAGGAGTGTTCCCACTATTCCCTAATGGATAAGGGTAGTTTACTATGCCTGAACAGTTTGCACAAGCAATGTAGTTATTGCTAAACACCTACTGGCGTGCTGGGTGTGGAATTTTAGTTTGTGCTGGCAGAGGATTCCTGTGTGACCAGCTCCCAGTAGAGACTGTGGGCACTGAGTCTCAGCCTCAGCTCAGTGCTGAAGCCATTCTGTGTGACCATGGGGAGAGGATTCTAGGAGGCTTCACCTCTGGACTTTGCCTCGATGTGCCTTTTCCCTTTTCTGATTTTGTTTTGCATCCTTTCAGTATAATCGCAGTTATGAAGATGACTATATGCTGAGTCCTAGCAAATTACCAAACCCGGGGTAGTCTTGGGGACCCCCAACACATTGACCAAGCCAGAAACCTGAAAGTCATCTTCAGCGCTTTCTCTTCACTTCTCACTCAGATGCTCTGGCCATATCTCCTTAACACCCCTTGGATTATTTCCTCTTCAGCCTTTCTGTCCTTTCTTAATTACATAGACCTGTCTAATGCAAGATATTCTTAAGTACCTACTTTAGATCTCTGCCTGTTTCAGTCTATCTGTATATAGTGCCCCCTTATTAATTTGTGTCTGTTCTTCTCATGCATGTATTTATGTATGTCCGTATGTATTGATACATTTATCTTTATGCCACCAGTTTGACCACATCACCCTCTGGACTTAAAATCACTCAGGCATTTTTTGAAGAGCATTAAAAGCTTTTTGTGATTTGTCCAATATCAGTTTAATACACTCCTGTCACTCCCCAACTTATACTTTATACTACGTCCATACCAAAGACTTGCCGTGCCCCAGTACTTTTAGGCCTAAGTGCCTATGCACTGGCTTTTTCTTTGATTGTCCTTGCCTTTCTTAACCAGGGATCAAGTTATTACACATTTTAAAAAACTTTTTCCTAATTTGAAATCTTTTCTGTACTCCTCTAAGTAGTTTAGTAGTTTCTTCCATGTTGCTTCCAGAGCATTTATTATTGCTTTCTCTGCTCTTTGTAGATTGTGGAACCTCGTTTGAGTTAGCACAGGGCCTGGCCCTTAATAGGTGGCATTCAGTAATGTGTTTTCAAGAACCCAATGTAATATTTCTTCCAGTTGACACTGTTAAGTTGAGGAAGGAAGGGATGATGTGGAAAAATGTATTTTTCTTCTCAAAAGTTTGATTTTAGAAAAGTTTGTAGATTGAAATGAGAGTAAGTAGATTAACACATAATTATAAAATACAGATGAGGGTAGAAAAATAATAAAAAAATTATTATCTGCAATCTTTTTGTCTTACTGTACAGCAGAACCTCACCGCATTTGTATTATATTACATAGGTGGAAATGGATATTGTTGAAAAACTGGTAAAAATGATACCTTGTGAACACGAAGATCTGCTGAATATCACCCTCCGGCTTTTACTGAACTTATCCTTTGACACAGGACTGAGGAATAAGATGGTACAAGTTGGGCTGCTTCCCAAACTCACTGCACTCCTAGGTATGCCTTTTAAAGATTAATGATAGTGTTGCTTCAAATCTCCAATACCGTTGGAAAACTGAGCTCTGTGTTGAAGTCTACTGAGCAGAGATCATTCAGTGTGTGTTCTTTGATTGCGAACTTAGTACTAAAAATAAGCTGAATGAATGAAAAGGGACATGTGCTAGGATTTCTGGTGCCATGGAATGAAATGTAATAGAAACTTTTTTCAGTCTGACTTCATTTACGCATGTGAAAGTGAAACTAAACTGAAAATATAAAAGTACCAAGGAAGCAAGAAGGAAAAATTATTTTCTCTTCAACAATTTTTTTAAAAAGTGGGTATCATTTAAGTTCTTATATTCTACCATACTTTTGAACACACATATTGCCACAGCCTTTTTGTTATTAAGTACAAAAGGGCAATTTTTGGTAGCCTGAGTTAAAAATATTGTACTGGCAGATTCAGTTAATAATACAGTATTTTCTTTTAGCTGTTTGTGAGATATTTATATGGTAAGGATGGATTCAAGAATTAACTTTTGTGCTCATCCTTAATGCTTCTCGCAAGAGTATAAAGTCCTTTATGATCTGTTCATTGTCTTTATAAGCACCTGCTACCCCCCAGCATATACTTTATACTGTGTTTATACTGAACATATATTACACTGTAAACAGTTCCCTAAACAAGTTCTTTTATGCCTATCCACCTGCTTTTTTGCTCTACATGGAATGCCATTTTTTAAAATCAGAAAACAAATTCTTACACATCTTTTTAAGACTCTGTTCCTTTGTTTCAGTACTGCAGTTTCATTCTTTTTTTTTTTTTTTTTGGTAGCTTTTGCCATGTTTTCAAATTTTTTTAGCAGTTACCAATATAATAGTGGAATAGTAGGAAATGACTTAACATTAAGTTTAATCTTGCTACACTTGGGTGCCTCAGTCATTTAAGTGCCTGCCTTTGGCTCAGGTCACTATCTCTGGGTCCTGGGATTGCACCCTGAGTTGGTCTTTCTATTCAGCAGGAAGTCTGCTTGTCTCTCTCCCTGTTTCTACCCCTCTCCACTTGTACCCTCTCTCTCTCAAATAAATAAATAAAATCTTTTTTAAAATTGTTTATTCTTAGCTGTCTAATACCTATGAACATGATCTGTCATTGATATCATCAGTATGCTCTTTATAATATTAGCAGTAATGTTTATTGAATGTTTACTATGCCAGTCGTTTTGTTGTGTACTTTTATTTATGTTATCTCATGGAATCACTATCTGATATCTTTACTCAGGCAAGGCTCACATTCAGACTCAGTTGTATCTGCTGCCAAAATTGGATTTATTAACTACTATAATAAATGACACTGTATAGTTATATTAAGTAGACCATGATTAAGTAGAGTAGGCAGAGCTATAATTTAAAAATCTAATTCTCCAACTCCCCTTAAAATAGAGGAATACTTAAGGAAACTTATTTCTTACTCCTTTTCTCAGAATAGGAAAAACTTTCATCAGTCAATCCAAGAACATTTGTACATTGTAGAAGAAACTGTTGAGGAGCACTTTCAAAAATTGCTTTTATGGAACCAAAGCAATGCATTTAACAAGGAAACAGAAAACTTTAAAGGCAGAACTGATGGGGCTTTGAATTTAGTTCATGTGAATCCTTTATAATAAATCTGGCAGAATTGTTCAATTGTGTATCAAGGTCAGATTCTCAGTGTATGCAGATGAATAAGTCATACTTCTTGTCTCATAGGACTTCATAGACCATCTGGTTTATTCAGTATCGAGTGACCTACTTTTATAAAACAAATTATTTAAAAGAGATTTGGGGGAAATTACTTATAAGATACCCAGTCCATATTTTGTTAACAGATAGTAAGTTTTATGACATAAAATATAATATTTAGTTCACCAACTTGCATTCCCACCAATGGTGTAAGAGGGTTCCCCTTTCTCCAAATACTCTCCAACAGTTGTTGTTTACTGCCCTGTTAATCTTTGCCATTCTAACTGGTGTAAGGTGGTATCTCAATGTTTTGATTTGAATTTCCCTGATGCCTACTGATGATGAATATTTTTTCATGTGTCTGTCAGCCATTCGTATGTCTTCACTGGGAAAGTGTCTGTTATGTCTTCTGCCCATTTTTTGACTTGATTATTTGTTTTTTGGGTTTTGAGTTTGAAAAGTTCTTTATAGATCTTGAATAGCCCTTTGTCTGTAGTGTCATTTGTGAATCTCTTCTCCCATTCCGTGCGTTGTCCCTTTCTTTTGTTGACTGTTTCCTTTGCTGTGTAGAAGCTTTTGATCTTGATAAAATCCCAAAAGTTTATTTTTGCTTTTGTTTCCTTTGCCTTTGGAGACATGTCTTGAAAGAAGTAGCTGTGGCTGATGTCAAACAGGTTACTGCCTATGTTCTTCTCTAGGATTTTGGTGGATTCCTGTCTCACGTTGAGGTTTTTAATCCATTTTGAGTTTATCTTTGTGTATGCTGTAAGAGAATGGTCGAGTTTCATTCTTCTACACATAGCTGTCCAATTTTCCCAGCACCATTTATTGAAGAGACTGTCTTTATTCCACTGGATATTTTTTTCCTGCTTTGTCGAAGATTATTTGACCACAGAGTTGAGGGTCCATATCTGGGCTCTCTACTCTGTTCCACTGGTCTATGTATCTGTTTTTGTGCCATTAGCATGCTGTCTTGGTGATCACAGCTTTGTAATATAGCTTGAAATCAGGCAACGTGATGCCCCAGTTTGATTTTGAGTAATTATTAAAAGCAAAGAGAAGTTGGTTATAACTCAGCCTTTTTGCCGTATGAGGAACCAATATCGTTTATTAACTCATGACAGTGTTGATCTATCTGGACATTAATAAGTAGGCTCTGATATCATTCTGTTTTGGGAAAGATTCAGTATGCTTCGTCTTTTTTTCCCCTTCTTCATTGCTCACAAGTCATTGAATTTAAACAATTTCTTTTTTTCTAATGTTCATATGTCTTTTGCTTAGTAACTTTCCTTGGTTCCACCTTTTTATTCCATGTGCATGTCATGGAAGCAATGGCAATATACATAACAAACAAGAGAGAGTATCTTTTGATACTTTAGGATCAAGGAAAGGGAGAAAATGTGCATATTGAAGAAGAAATTCAAATATACTAGAGAACAATGCCCTTAACTTCTATAAAATGCTTCAGTGTCTGTATTTAGAATATCCACAGGTTTACATTTATTTACTTATCTCACATTCTTTTAATTATTTTAAAGTCACTATTATTTCCTACTCTTTTTCACTTAAATTATGAGTTAAATCAGCTTCTGTAGGCCTTTTATAAGGTGGGCTTATAGGAAAAAAAAATGTTCCAAAATCCAGGTAACTGATTTCAATATAAATCTTTAGAACTTAACCATTTTGTAAACTTTACAATTGTTTGTATTTATTATGACCCTAAAATGGCCCTTTATTCATCACTTCCCAGGAAAAAGCTGTCAAATTTATTAGTGGAAGGTAAGGTTATGATTACTAATAAACCAACCTTAAGATCTCGGTGGCTTGCTCCTATTATATATCCACAATGAGTGAGTAGAAAGTGTTGGCCCACGTTAGCATCAGTCAGAGACCAAAACTAACAGAACCTCGACGTGGCACCAGGAAAGGAGGAAAGAGAAAACGGAGATTGGCAAACTTGTCTTGAAGGCTTTCTTGCTGACGTGACAAATACAATATTTGTTGATATTTCCATTGATAACAACAAGTCATATGGCCATACCAGACTTTAAGTGGGTGGCAAGTGCTTGGAAGGATTAGTACTGGAAAGCTGGTGAGCAGGCAACCTAACACTCCTGAAAGGTATTTTCCAGTTTTTCTGAATTTTTATTTATTTTATGTTTTTTGATAATTTAAAAAAAATTTTTGTAAACATATAATGTATTATTAGCCCCAGGGGTACAAGTCTGTGAATTGCCACGTTTACATACTTCACAGCACTCACCATCGCACATGCCCTCCCCAGTGTCCATAACCCCACCACCCTCTCCCTACCCCACTCCCCCCGGCAACCCTCAGTTTGTTTTGTGGGATGAAGAGTCTCTTAGGCTTTGTCTCCCTCCCGATCCCATCTTGTTTCATTTATTCTTTTCCTACCCCCAAACCCCCCACGTTGCATCTCCACTTCCTCATATCAGGGAGATCATATGATAGTTGTCTTTCTCCAATTAACTCATTTCACTTGAATTTTTATTTTTTAAAGATTTTTATTTTTAAGTCATCTCTACACCCACCATGAGGTTTGAACTCACAGCCCCGAAATCAAGAGTCATCACACACACACACTACTGACTGAGCCAGCCAGGTGCCCTGAATTTCAGTCTAGCTGGGTTTCCAGGTTGACCAGAGTCTCTTGGAAATTATGTCCTGAGACATTATAGCAATTCTACCCTGTGTTGTGTACCTGACAAGGGCTGTAGCACCAAGCACGTTGATTAACAGCTGGCGTTCTGGAGCCGCGCTACACGAACCGGAGTCCTGGCTTTGTCGGTGTTAGCTATGTGCTGCCGTGCAGCTTTTGTGACCTGTCAGCTTTCTCATCTCAGTATATAGAAAATAGTGCACAGTAGTAAGGAGGGATTGGGTGAGAGTACAGTGAGTGATAAGAAATTACAAATATGAGAAATTACATGGAATACAAACTGTAGCTATCCAGGAATGGGTCTTTTTGGTAGGTAAGTTTTCTTGGCTAATACCATTAAGGGCATTTAATCATTTTATATAAAGGTCTTTCAAATTGATTACATCTTTCTTTTCATAAATATTTTCTTTTTTTTAAATTTACTTTTTATTTATTTTCAGCATAACAGTATTCATTATTTTTGCACCACACCCAGTGCTCCATGCAATCCGTGCCCTCTATAATACCCAAATATTCTCTTAACTGTACTCTAATACCATAAAAAATTTAAATTTGTATTGAGAAGTATTGTGTAGGTGAATACCGTGGGCTTTGGAGCCAGAGTACTTAGGTTCAAGTGCTTTTATGAGTATTAGTTGTGACTGTTTTTTAAATCATTGATTTGAGTTTGTAGTTTTGAAAATAATTTATTATACAAGAGTGTAAATAGTACTGTGCTCAATTATTTCCCTTTGCTAAATGGTTCCAAAATTCTATGTATTTTTAATTTTATATATAGGTTTTCTCTTTCCCCCTCTTATTTTTAGCTGTCACTTCTCATTCCTTCTGTACCAGCTGCAGTTCTATAGCAGCAATTTTCCTCTCCTCCAATGATCTATTTCTAATCTCCCATGGTTTTGGAAACTGACAACTGAGCTTATTTGAACTGTATATTTTGTTAGAAATGAATTCCAAATGAATGCCCAAAGGGTTTTCTTCCCAGTTACATACTCCTCCTAGTAATGTTTATTGCATGGACTTTGGAACATTTCTTTTAACTGTGAAGAAACCTATTTTGCTTAATTTTTCTCTCTGTTGTATCCAAAGAAATTATACTTAGTGTGTAAGTGATTTCCTGATAAATGATTAATAACAGAATAGTCATTTTTACACTTGTTAATTTATATGTTACTTGTGTGGAAAATTAAATCATTAACTCCTAACACAATAAACTAAACTTCTCAACTGACTAGTTCAGTGATATATATAATATTTCTGGTCTTTTGCCACTACAATTATATAGAAGTTGTAGTAAAGAAGCATTATAGAGAGCATAGGTTTTAAAGGGATAGGATATAATTAGTATAGAGCAGTGACTTTCAAACATCTTTTATTGTAGTCTGTAATAATTTATAACTACAATCTAGTACTCACAAGTATAATATGGTATTCATGTATATATATATCCATGTGTGCATATTAATATACATATTTTATTATATGTTAGATTTTAACATACTAATTTTCTGAATGTTCACAAAGCAGTATTTACCATTTCTATGTGCAGTGAACTGTATTTTCTATTATCTTCCATTTTTTTATTCCACTTATGACTAACTCATTAATTTTATGTTCTTTGATTGATTTGACATTCATTTAGAAAACAGTGAACTAAGAGAAAGTGATTACACTACTTTCTCATCAAATCTTCAAGAATATCAGTCATTGTCTCTGCTGGATTTTTTATGTGTTATACAGTAGATCATATAAATATTTCTAAGTTATTCTTGGCAAGTAGTGTAAAGTGATTCCATGGAATTGGAATTTTTATAATGGAAAAAACCTTTTGTAAATCAAATATTTGAAGAATTTGGGGTACATTTTCTTCATTGTAGTCATAGAGAAGGAATTAAAGAGCATAGGGTAGAGTACGAGTGGTCAGCTTGGGTTTTGTTTTGTTTTTTTAGAAAGAAATTCAGTTTAATATATGTTCAAGTTGCTGACTGAGTTAAAGAATTGCCTATTTTATATATAGCAATTACTTATTTTTTTAAAAGATGCAAAAAATGTAAAACCACTTTTGTAGGGCTATACATGTGGTAGAACTTTTTGGAAATGATTTTTGAGGGATGCTGTTTCAACTGGAAGTGCTATCAGATTTTAAGTAGATTTTCTTTACTATTATTTGGGGATTCCATAATTGAAAAATCTTTTCATTAATAAGAGATTATTTTAACTAGAGTACAATGAATCATGAGTCTTTCAGGTTCTAATAAAGCTGCGCTATTTGAACATTTAATCCCCTTCTTGCCTTTCCTGAAACATTTAACTAGTACATTGCGACCCCTGCTGTTGCATGAATTGCCGAATAACTGAAAAAAAATATGTACGTGAGGAAGATTGTGTGATTTGAATTATTATTAAAGGCAGAGTTGAAGTTTTGTTATAGTTCAGCTTTTTGCCATGTGAGGCTCTGAGTAAAAGGTAATGCAGTAGAACCAAATATTATTTCAAAATTTTGTTATGTAAAGCATTTTATTTAGGGATTTTGAATTTCACTTTTTCTTTGACATTAGGGACACATAAAGGGATTAATAATGAAGTTTTGAAATCATTACTTAAAATTTTCTTTTTCCATTTACCCTGAAATTTCTTTGTATAGTCTTGATCTTTTCCTACGCACTGAGAAGGAAGGCATTAGGTCCCAAAAGGTTTCAGAAATTTTATTTGTATCCATGAGAAATCTTGTATCTAAATATTTCTTCATTTTGCTTTTCTTAAATACCACCGAAATTACTCAATTCTTACTTTATTTTTTATATGTTTCTTTCATAAGACTTCATAAGAATCCTAAATTTAACTCTGCTTGTTAGCTCAATGTCAATTATCTATTTATCCCCACACTTGACACATAATTTCCTATGCCTACGAACTTGATGTTACCATCTGGGAGACCTATCATAGCCAACGGTTTCAGCAAATGTGATTATATGCAAATTAAATTGGACCTAAAAAGTTTGGTTTTATTTATCCAATTGTTAGTTTAGTCAGGTTTTTTTATGGTGTTGAATTAATCTTTTTAAGTGTTTAAAGGGTTTTTTTGCTCACCTAAGAATCAAATCATTTAAAAAAAAAAAAATTTCCCTGACATGACTCCTTCAGCTATTTGGCCTTGAAGTGTCTCAAGAGTGCTTCCTTATGTCAGAATATCCTGGGTTGGGAGATGGCAAGGAAATTCTTTGTCATAGTGTGTTCTTTGGTTTCCTGGAAAATGCACTGATAGTGTTTCAAAAATAACTTGAAAACTAAATTTTCTTAGCTTTTTGTCTGATGCACCAGGCAAATGTTCTTGCAACCCTCAGTTGCTTTGGTGCGGATGTTTCATAAGCTAAGTTCTGTTTGATGTGCTTGGGAATGATGTTAGTTAGAGAAGCAAGCATAAATTCACAACCAAAGTATTCTTTGGAAGAGCTTGGATCATCATGACATAGTTTGTTCATAAAGTTTAAACATCACATAATGACAGAGACAGTGTATTACAGAAAGCATAATCAGTAATTGAAAAAAATAAAACCACCAGATTTCACTGGTGAACTCTTTTGAACAATTTTGAGTTTATTTATTTTTTTAAAGATTTTATTTATGTATTTGACAGAGAGAGATCACAAGTAGGCAGAGAGAGGGGGGAAGCAGGCTCCCCGCCGAGCAGAGAGCCCCCGATCCTGACCTGAGCTGAAGGTAGAGGGTTAACGACCAAACCACTCAGGCACCCCTTGAGTTTATCTACCGTATTCTTTCTCCTGTGTGAATGATACTGATATGTATTTTCAATTGAGTGATGTTCTGAGTTTTCATGTCAGCTTTTCGATTTTTAACTTGATTTTCAGCGGAATTTAAACTCAAGGGAATAAACCTTATAAAATTTGCAGGTCTCATCCTACATATATGAAATTTTGCATTGTTAAAACAAAAATGGAACAGGCACAGCCAGCATAATGATTAAACAGATTAGATAGCTATCTGTAAATTATAGGTAACCACCACTTTTCCCAATTTTTCCACTTTTTGTAAGTTTTCCTTGTTTATTAAGATACTGTAGGAATTCAATGATTAGAGCATCAGTTTTTAAACTTTTGGTCTCAGGACCCCTTTAACACCCTTAAAAATTATCAAGGAGCCCCAAGGAGCTTTTTGTTCATGAGGGGTTATGTCTGTGGATATTTATTGTATTCATGATTAAAATCGACACAGAATTTAAATATTCATCTTCAAATAGCAAACCTGCTACATGTTAACATAAATATTTTATGAAAAACAGCAGTCACTCTGCATCGTCTTTGTCTGGTCGTTCTCCCACTCTCCCAAGTGAGAATTTCATTCCTGTACCTTCACATAAATCGAACACCTCATCGTCTGCTCATGACCTTGTTGCTTCCTGTCTCACTGGGAAAGTAGCCGCAGTCCCAAGAACCTCCGTGAGTCCCTATGACCACACTTAACCCTCCCGCCTCTGCTCTGTACTTTGCTTCCCTCCGTGATTATGGATGAACTTGCTCCTGCTCTTGCCACAGGCCAGCCTTCCCGCTCCCGCCCATGCCCTGTCACTTTCTCAGGGTTCTCATTGCAGCAGTTTTCCTCTCCTGCATGAATTTTCCTTCTCTAGAAGGTCATTCCACTAACATACAAATACACTGTTATTTCTTCCATCTTAATAGAGATTCTTCTTGACTTTGACGTCTCTCTTTTACCTTCCAACTATTATCCCGCTTCTTTTCTTCACATTATTGCAGAATGCCCCAAGAATGAGGGTCATTTCCTGCCTCCCAGTTTCTCTCTTCCTTTGTGCGTACGTTCATACCCTCTCTTCTCTGTTCTCTGCCCCATCTCTCTTTCCCCTCTCTTTTCTCTCCTGCCGCGCCTCTCTCAGTTCCCCTCCTCCCCGCTCTACACTCTTCGTAATCTTTTCCAGTCAGACTGTCACACGCATGCCCCGTCACACTACTCTGGTCAAGTTCCAATGGCCTCTGCCTTGCTAAACCCAGTGGTCGTGTCCGGCACACATCGTACTCAGTCTGTGAACAGCACTTGATACAGTTTCTCTCCTCATCTTTTCTCATTGATTTTCCGGGACACAAGACTCTTCTGGTTTCCCTCCTAAGAATCCAGTCCTTCCCAGTCTCCTTTTCTGTTCCCGCCTCTTCCCTCCAGTCTCTAAGCCTCAGACTGTCTCCAAGGGCTTAGTCCTTAGACTTTTTCTGTCTGTACTAACTCTCTTGGTGACTGCATCCGTTCTTTTTAAATACTCCTGTTTAACTATTAGAGTCATCTGCCTAAACTGATGACTCCGGAACACAAAGAGAAACACAGTCCAGCCTTTTCTCTGATTTCCTTACTCCAGACATTACCACTTGGATGCCTTATTAGAGTCTGAGATGTGATATGTTCAAAATCAAGCTTCTGATACACACCAGCCCCAGTCATCATGCTTTCACAGTCTTTTCTCTATATATAAATGGCAACTTTCTCTTTCTAATTAACTGACCCAGCCTGGGGAAGTTCTCCTCGATTTCTGTTTTTCCCTCCTTCCCTGCATCCAGTCTGTTTGTGCAGTCAGCAGTCTTCAAAATGTAGCTGCTAGGGACACCTGGGTGGCTCAGTCGGTTAAGCCACTGCCTTCAGCTCAGGTCATGATCTCAGGGTGTGGGGATCGAGTCCCGCATCAGGCTCCTTGCTCGGCGGGGAGCCTGCTTCTCTCTCTGCCTCTGCCTGCAGCTCTGCCTGCTTGTGCACACTCTCTCTCTCTCTCTCTCTCTCTCTTTCTCTCTCTCTCTCTCTCTGTCTCTGACAAATAAATAAGTAAATAAAATCTTAAAAAAAATTTGTGTATATATATATATATATATATATATATGGCTGCTAGCACCCTGCTCCTTGACACCCTCTTCTCCTTCCTGGTTTAACACAGTGCCATCCTAACTGGTCTTTGCGCTTCTACCCTTGCCCCACATTCTCTTTTTAACACAGCACACAAGAGTGATTTCATTAAAATTTGAGTTAAATCATGGCATATTCCTCTGCTCAAAAATCTTTAATGACTTCCTATCTCAGAGGAAGAACCAAAGTCCTTACAATGGCCTACAAATGTCTCTCCTAGCTCCGTACTTCTGTAACTGCATCTTCCAGTACTCTTTTTTTTTGTTGTTGTTCTTTCTGCTGAAAGCACATTGGCCTCCTTGCTAATCCTTGACCCCAGTAGTGACACTCCTACCCCAGGACCTTTGTACTGCCTGTTCCTTCTGCCCAGCATGTCTTTTCTAGTTTTTTGCATGGTCCATTTCCTTATGAAAGGGCTTTGCTCTCAGGTTATCCTATGTAAGATTTCATCCTTCAGCTTCTGATGTACTCTTTCTCCTTTTCCTTGTGTTACTCTTGATCTATCTTTCATATAATTATTTTATTTATTGTCTTCACCACACACCATCCGCACCATTCCCACCAGTTCCCAAAGACTATCAACCCATGAAAATGTGGATTTGTATCACTCTTACTCATGCCTGTATTTCCAGTGCCTACAACAATGCCTGACACGTGGTTGGTTCTCAGTAAGTATTTGGTAGGACGTTGGATGAAAGGAATGAACATTTAAGAGCTGAGCTTGAGTTTTCTTCCCTTCACTCCTTATTGCTCACGTGACATAAAGCAAGTCAATAGAGTTGAGCCTTTTGTTTAGAAAATCCATCTTACGGGATTGTTGCGCAAATCTGATAGGAGAATTGATATCTACTTAGGTCATAACTAGAAAGCCTTCTACAAATGTGAAGCTTCGGTAAGGAGGAAGAAAAAGAAAGGGAAGGTTTGAGGGGCTAATGGCTGCTAAGTGAAAAAAATGAGCACAGAAAAAGTCTTGTTACTTCATAGTTTTGACTATGCCTGGTTGTAGGGGTTTGTTTGAAACCTTGAAATAGCACTTTAATTTCGATTACATGATATAGATTTCTTTAATGAATTGTGTAACTCAAGGCACAGTGGTAACTCCAAGTGTGGTCCAGCAACTAATGCACAGTCAGTTACTGGTCTAAGTAAATCTAGAAATCAAGAACAAGTGTTTAGACAACTTAGAGCAACTTACTCAAATAATATTATGTCTGCTGAATGTAATATTTTTAAACCTCTATTTTGCATATATTTTGCTTAATTTAATTTTATTATACTCCATAAAAGTATTGACCATTGATACATGGGAGGAAAACTAAAACCTGACCCTCCACCACAGATCATTTGAGAAGCACTATTCAAAAAGATGGAAAGACAGGTTTGATCTTAGATTAGCGTACTGTTCAGAAATCTGTACATGCACCCTGTGTTTATGGCGGCATTATTTACAGGAGCCGTGACACGGAAGCGTACACACACACACAGAGTGAAGTATTACCCATAAAAAAGGATGAGATCTTGCCATTTGCAACAGCATGAAAAGAACTAGAGAGTATAATCCTAAGTAAAATAATTCAGTCAGAGAAAGACAAATACCATATGATGTCAGTTATAACAAAACAGGCAAAAGGAAAAATGTAGGACACAGCTACTACAGAGAACAAACTGTGGTCGCTAGAGGGGAGGGGGTGGGGATGGGTGAACTAGGTGATGGGGATGAAGGAGCCCGCTTGTCATGGTGAGCACCGTGCGCTGTGTGGAGTGTCGAACCACTGTGCTGTCCACCTGGAACTGATAGAACACTGTACGCTAACGGTCTGGGATTAAAATAAAAACTGTTTTTTAAAGATTTTATTGATTTATTTGACAGACAGATATCACAAGTAGGCAGAGAGGCAGGCAGGGAGAGAAAGGGGGAAGCAGGCTCCTCACTGAGCAGGGAGCCCAATGCGGGGCTCGATCCCAGGACCCTGAGATCATGACCTGAGCTGAAGGCAGTGGCTTAACCCACTGAGCCACCCAGGTGCCCCAAAATAAAAACTTTTGAAAGATTCTGAAAAAACAAAACAACAAAAAAAACACAATTGTTGGGCGCCTGGGTGGCTCAGTGGGTTAAGCCGCTGCCTTCGGCTCAGGTCATGATCTCAGGGTCCTGGGATCGAGGCCCGCATCGGGCTCTCTGCTCAGCAGGGAGCCTGCTTCCCTCTCTCTCTCTCTCCTTGCCTCTCCGTCTACTTGTTATTTCTCTCTGTCAAATAAATAAATAAATCTTTAGAAAAAAAAAAAAAAAAAAAAAAAAAACACAATTGTTGAATCCTAGGGATACTTGTTTAGTTCATTAATAAGCAGAGATGAGAATGTTTCCCAAAAAACTGAGGAATTAGCAACGTTACCTGAGATGTTGCTAGCTTTTCAATATTTATAATAATAATAATAGCTAATGATCAAAATCATACTCATAAATATCCATCAGGTGCCTAACTTGCATTAGCACTTTCATATGTGATTTATAAGTGTGTGCAAGTTAACTAAAAATGTTAACTAGCCCAGACATCTTTCTTCAAGTTGCCCTTTAATCACCAGAGGCACCAGGGCACTGATACATGCATAGCACTGAATATAACTAGTATGAAAGATTGGTCCATAATTTAAATCTTGATTCAGATTCCTATCTGTACAAATTTTGATTCTTCTGAATCTGAAAGTTGTGAGGCATGGCTGGTTTGTGCTGCAGCTAATTTTATTGGTTATGGCAGGAAAATCAGGGTCTGGAGATTCAGTAGTACACTGCCATGCCTGTTTCATAATTCCGCATGAATCATTTCAAAAAGCCCAAATTCTAGTCCGAGTAATATTAGACCAGATCCTCTTCACTGGAAGATAAATTAGGGTATCTAAGGTGTTCTAAATGGATTTGAATGCTTCTGCATTCTCAGTAGACCCAAAATCGTTTTGAGAGTAAAAATGGCACCTGATTCATCTTGATCTAGATTACATTGGTAATCTGGGTTTCAGGGCCTTTTCCAAGGCTGTAGAAAGATTTTATCAGCATGTAGCGAGTCAGACCAGGTCAAGAGTTAAGTGATAAATGTTTGATTTCTTCCGGTTGAGACAAGTCTGATTTCCCTTATTGTGGGAGATCACCAGAACAGATACTGTTGGACTCTAAACTTTGATCACTTAAAAATAAGGGTTATTTCTTTTGACCATTCTGTCATATGTTCTTAAAAGAAAATTTTAAAAGTTCTGAACATCTTTGAAATTCCCTTATACTGTTAATTTGTTTTTCATTATAATTAATATGACTTCACTTTTATTATATTAAACCCATCCTAGAATTAAGAAACAAAATTTCAAAATTTTTAGATACACAGCATATTTGTTTAAAAACAAAATAAAGTGTCTTTATTTTATGAAGAGAGTAGTAGTTAGTAAATGGCCTTTTTTTGGCTTATTAAAAACTAGCTTTTCAATATTGATAATAGTAGCTAATGATCAAACTCATACTCAGTAAATATCCATCAAGTGCCTAACTTGTATTAGTCACTTTCACATGTGATTTATAAGTGCTGTTTGGAAATTGTCAAAATAATACGTTTTCTAATTAGGAGGTGTTTTCCATTTTTAAAAAACTAGGTAGGCTTTATGACAGTTTAAGAAATTTAAGGTAGACTTTTTAAAAAATTTTCATTTGGCCTGTTTATTACAAAACTGTTACGGAATTTCACACATCTGTTTCAGTATGCAGCTCCTCATAGACCACTGCACTGTTGCTCAATTTTAATAGGCCTCATTTATCCTATAAATAAACCTGCATTTTCTTACCTGATCAAGTGAGCAAACAATAGGGGTCAGATGTGGCAAACACTTTAACAAAAAGCACATGTTTAGCCGTCAGGGTGAGGTAGAGTCATATCAAGATTGCTTGAAGTTATTAATGGCAGTAAAATTTATGCTTCCTCCTGTTTTCCCAATTAAATCAAGAGCCTTTTTTCTTAGGATTCTTCTATCACCAGCTGGTTCCAATACTCTGTGTGTGAATTTTGCCTGGGGTGTCTCCATTTCTACATGGTAAAAGCTGACCAAAGCACATTAAGTCTATGGTGTGGACCTCTAGGCTGGAAAGCAGTCATTGTTAAGGGCTTTATTTTGTCCCCTATCTTTTGTACTGTAAGTGTGCACATTTTGTAGGGTGTATTATAAATAAATTGTTGTTGTATGCCCTGGATGTAATAAAAGACTACTACAGACAAGATAATAATTGAAATATGTTGAAAATATTTGAAAAATAAACGACAGCTAAATGTACCTACAGAAAACAAATGAAGATGCATCAAAAGTGTTGGATTTTAGAGTACTTACTTAGTGAATACCTCCTAATTTGACTGAGCTGTTGAGTTTAATGGTACGTTTAAAATTTCAGTTTCTTACAATTTTTAAATTAATTGGACACAAAAGTCGTCCATGAAGCACTGTATCAGAAAACCATTTTTACACTTGTTTTCTACTGATCATTATAACCTATAAATTCTATAATTTTCATCCTTCAATTCATGATTAAAAACTCTTGGTTTTTATCTGTTCATCTCAAATCTTTTCTACGCTTGACTGTGAACAATTTATTCTGAAACAGGCAACTATCCATATAGTTGCAATCTTAAAAATTGATCTCCAAGTTCAAGTTTAGACTAAAGCTGTCTAATCATACTGGGCATGTATTTTATCTTCTCATGGGGCCATTGTGACTTCAAAGGGAGTTTTCTACTTTGAATAAAGACACGGAGTGCAGAAGAGAATGAGAATCTGGCTAATAATGTGGCCCACAACTTGTGTTCTCACTCTCTTTTTACAAAGTGTTGGGCTGGGTCTACTGCAGAAGCGGAAATTTGGCTTTGAGTTCTGGTGTTCAGACTCATATTTCTGCTTGACTGAACTGTGAATGGAAAATCCCAAGTGTCTTACAAAATTAGTAACTAACTGGTACTTTTACTAATCACTTCAGAGATGAAAAACCGAAGACATTTTAAAATTCAAAACCCATCAGCATGCGTTTGCCCTTTAATTGGCAGAAAATCGATCATGAGAGCAGTCCGGAGAATTTTTTTTTTCCTTCTTCAGCTGCTCCAGCTGAACTACAGCTGCAAATTTTTTTAAAAAGGTGGGGGGAACCTCTTGATTGTACTTTATAAGTGCAATAATTCCCACAAAATCAGTTACTGGAGTTAATGACCAGTTTGTTAAGGCATTAACTGCCCTCAGCTGGGAATGACCAATTTGGGGGGAATGGCTGCACAAGGCTAAGATAATTCAATAACACTTTCAAATAATGATCCAGCTAATTAACGGTGAATTCCTGTGGAAATCCTATCGAAGTACTTCTGACCTCTGCATTTAATACCAGTGAGTTCATCATGATTCATGTTTATTACCGTAAATACCAAAGGAATCATAATGACTAGGCCATTTTTTTTTTCCACCCTGGCCTTATTACTTGAACAGATTTGACTAATCCACCTCTAGTCATTAAGGACCTAGTTCTCAAAATACTCAGTCTTTTCACTGCTCTGCTCAAAACTCATAGGACCTTTGGTGCTCTGCCAGCATACAGACTATTGGCAGCCTGTTTTTACTTGGGAATGATTGATGTCTATAAGTCTTAAAGGAGCCCTTTTGAAATGCCTGCCATTTGTAGGGTATAGAGGAATCATAGCTGGTTAGCTGCAGTTTATGGTTCTTAGTCATGAATTCTTATGGGAAAATCATACCCTAAGGCCCCAAATTCACTTAGGATATACAAGATGGTTTTTTTTTTTTTGAGGTTTATTTTTAAGAACTCAGATATCCTTTCTTCCAATGAATGAAGAAAATGATTAGTTTATAATGAAGGATAAGCTCTTAATTTTACTTGAACCATTTAATCTCTCTTAATGGCTGTTTATTGCTGTGTGATCTGCAAATTAGCCTTTAAGTAATAATAAATGTTGACTGCCAGAAAGCTATTACTTTTTGTGTGAAGCTGTGTTTGAAGAGATGAATTTAGGTTATTTCCAGCCATCTTGCCATTTCAGGTAGGCACTTTTGACTTAAAATACTTTGTCCTTTTGTTATAGCTGTCAGATATCTGTTAGATGCCATAAAGTTATAGGCTGTATTTTCCTCAAGCAGTGATTTGTTTATATGATCATTAATGATTCAGTGACTAATATACCTATGATTTATACTATAATCTTCATTCATAGGGGGGATGGAAGGAAATATGTGATTTGTAACCATAAGAGGTAAATTAGAATTATCAAGGTAATGTGGGTAACAAGATCATTTATAGAATATTTATATCTTTTTTATGAACAAAAGGGCAAAAGACAGTTTCTATGTTTTTAAAATCCCTAAATAAATAC
This sequence comes from Mustela erminea, assembly GCF_009829155.1. NCBI lineage: Eukaryota > Metazoa > Chordata > Mammalia > Carnivora > Mustelidae > Mustela > Mustela erminea. The sequence continues at coordinate 2,123,373 of NC_045630.1, read as the reverse complement.
AAAAAAGAAGAAAGTCAACTTCATAGATATCTGTAAATCAATTGGTTGGATTCTAGGGAATATTTACCAAGACAAAATCTAGAAGACTTATTAACAACCTGGGTTATACTGACCTCTTGAGTGTAATACTGCAGCCCCTTACATCTGTCATCACCTCCCTTCACACTTCTCTCAAGAAAAAGAAGCTCTCTGGTGTAATGTCAGTCATATTCCCGCTGCTTCTGCTCGGTTGTGTTTAGCCCAAACAAGGGGGGGAAGCATGGGACATGCAACCTAAAGATAAGTAATGCACCTAATTGTAAGGTTTGTCTTCAGTTTTTCAGACTTCTCTTTGCATTCTTTCATCTTGGTAGCCGATCACCTCTACAATTTCCTACTCTAGGAGTGAAATTAAGTTTCATTACAGATACAGAAACTTGGAAGAAAGAAGAGAGATTCACAGCTCATTTGTGGTAGCGGTAGAGGAGGGACATGTACTAAATCTATACTTTGGTTATTTTCTCAAGTTTTATTTTTATTAAGGAATTCATAATAACCCTGTAAGAATAAGAGAATGAAAGCTAGGGGTCACTGAGTGTAGCCTTGTAGTATGAGGTAACTCTCCTAAGCAAAACTTTGGGAATAGTGGGGCTTTTTAGAAAGTAACTGAATAGAATAGAAGGAAAGTGGCTCAGCCACAGACTCAGAATATACCTCTGAACCCTGTCTAGCTCATCTTAGAGGAATCTCGGCTGCTTCTCAAAACTTCTTTTTCTCTAACAACAATCTAATCTTGAGACTAAAAAAACCCACCATATGTTTTAGGGACACATGACAGTAGTGTTCGTCTTCAAAGAATAAGAGATTACCTTTATTGAGTAGGTTCATTACTGTGTCAGACTGAGAATTGCTTGCTTTACCAGAATTCTCTTAACTAATCCTTACAGAACAACCCTTGGAGGTAGGGGCAGTTGTTGTGTCAGTTTCACTGATGAAGAAAGAAGAAACTGAAGCGTGCACGTGCGCGCGCGCGCGCACACACACACACACACGCACGCACAAAGAAACTGAAGCCCAGAGTTGAAATAGCACCCCCAGGCTGTATGTATAGCAAGTGGAAGAGTCATGGACTGAACCCAGTGGTCTGCCTCTCCAGAGCCTGAGCTCTTTTTTTTTTTTTTTTTAAAGATTTTATTTATTTATTTGACAGAGAACACAAGTAGGCAGAGAGGCAAGCAGAGAGAGAGGAGGAAGCAGGCTCCCTGCCGAGCAGAGAGCCCGATGCGGTGCTCGATCCCAGGACCCTGAGATCATGACCTGAGCCGAAGGCAGCGGCTTAACCCACTGAGCCACCCAGGCGCCCCAGAGCCTGAGCTCTTAACCACAGTGCTACGCTCTCCACCGAGCTGGTTGGCCCACTCACCACTCCACACATCTTTTAAGCTTCTAAGAGCACCTGTTTTTCTCATGAAATCAAACACTCCTTGATAGCAGCTCTCGTCCAATTGAGTGAAATTGAGGTTTATCCCTGTCAGGCACTTTTTTTTTTTTAAATTCATAATTCATCTTTATTAAAGTAAAGCCTCTAAAATATATGCAGAAAATAACATACTGGGTATTTCTTTCAGCCTTTAGAATCTACTGTACCTGGGCCCAGGTCCTCCCAATAAGTAACTGACTGTTGTTCTGCACTTCCTGTCCTCTAGCTCCTCTTCTGCCACCTTCCCTCTTCCCCAAGACTCCTAGATCTAGTAGAGTCCCTTCTAAGTCACTAAGGAGTAATGATAGTCACCTACATTTACTTAGCATTATTGATGTCAGCCTCTCTCCTGCCTCTTGGAAGACTTAATAGAAAGTCCATGAACAGGCTTTGTAGTTCACACCTAGATTAGAATCTCAGAATCACTGTGGTGTTTTCTTTGAAGGAATGCCATGGCTTGATGAATATCATTGCCTCATCTCCAAATCGAAGAGAATACCTACCTCTTCAGTTGCTAGAAGAGTAAATGAGAGAATGTATGCTTACCATACAAAAGGAACAATATTGCTGTCAGCTTAGCCCTTTCTCTTTCCCCTTAAAGAACGATGGTTATATAAACAATGGCTGTCCACAGTCTTTCAGGAGAGCCTCGGTCCCCTGCAGCTTCTGTTTCCTCAGCCCTTTAGTTTTCAGCATGCTTTAGGGCATGATAGTCATTTTAGGTAAAAAATATGGAGAAACAAAAGATTATGGGAAACTGGGAAGATGTTCATAGTTTGTTTTTGGTTTTGTTTTAATAGAGGATCACAGATAGAGAAGAATTAGGAAGGTGTGGAGAACTGCAAAGAGCTGCTACCTTTGGCCATGAGTATGAACGGAAGAGAAAGGACTGACTGTAGAATGAACCATTCTGCTTCTTGAAACTAGATATTTAGTTTTGCTATGTAAGAACAAGTAGTGTAAATTGCTGTTACAGCTGAGACTTTCTTTCAACTGTTTTATTTTTATTTTTTTTAGATTTTATTTATTTATTTGACAGACAGAGATCACAAGTAGGCAGAGAGGTAAGCAGAGAGAGAGAGAGAGGAGGAAGCAGGCTCCCCACTGATCAGAGAGCCCGATGAGGGGCTCGATCCGAGGACCCTGGGATCATGACCTGAGCCAAAGGCAGAGGCTTTAACCCACTGAGCCACCCAGGCGCCCCTAACTGGTTTTTAGAAATAACTATAATTTTAGGACTCTTCTCCAGACTTCCTATTCTATTGCATATCCTTTGAGTTAACTTTAGATGATATCTATGTGTATGATATATACATGGTATGTATATATCCATATGTGTATGATATGATATATCCTTTGGGTGATATATATGTATAAGTATATAAGGTGATATATATATATATATATATATATAAAATCATTATATAAATTGTATTATCATATATACATTATCATTAGCTCTAAAGGATCTTCCTTGTTACCTAGTTTATGAAGTACAGAGCTCTTAAAAGTGAATCTTTTCTCTCATCTTATGTGAATGATGCACCGCCTTAGATGATTCCTTTTTAGAATCCTTTTCATTCATACAAGCAATAGACTCTCCCCAAAAATGGAATAGCTTCCTATTTCATTCCTAGTTCCACACTGAATTTTAATTTGGTGATTTACTTCAATGTTGAAGAATCTTTTTTATTCGTTACTGATTTCTCTGTTTCTTTTACCATTTACAAAGTTGTGTCCATTGAAATCCTTCTTTTCAGTAAACCCACTCATAGAGAAAAGTCTTCAAATAATATTTTGTTTAAAAAATAGTGTTTTGTAAAAATTAAATAGGATTAGAACATACCCACAGCTGAACGACTAGAATATAGAAAGAAAGAAAGAAGCGAGAATAGCAGAGAAAGAGAGACTTGCCTTCAGAACATGACAGTCTGCTGAAGGACCCTTCTTGAGAAGATTTAAAAGTATCTCAGTCTCTGGGGAGAAAAGCTAATACTATGAAGTATGATCTGACCAAACCCTAAGAGATACCTTCCTTCTTAGAGAATAGAGTTAGCATTTTTTACTTTTAACCTACATCTTATAAAAAATTATATAAAGATTTCTTTTTCTAAGGCAGGTAGGTTTTACACTAGAATAAGTATAAGTGAACGCCTTCAGCAGTGTAACAATATATAATATATTATTACATATAATATATATATTATTATATTATATATTATATATTATTAATATATTATACAATAATATAGTATTAATATCTATTGGTCTTTTCTATTTAGATGGCTTTGATCTGAAGAACAAACTGTTGGAGTTGAGAGCACCCAACTCTTTTCTCTTTTTGGAGTAATTTCACAGTTTTTGCATTACATATTCCTCCAAATAAAATTCTTACCACCAAATACTTAGATGTACTAATCTTCATCTTCAGATAAGGAATACTTTCTCCTGTATTATTATATCGTACCTTTTCATCTAAGACTAGGATCAATATCCTTAGAGCTTATCTCCCTCATTCAGTGTCTATCTGCTCCACAGATTGTGTGGTGAAGTTTTTCAAGTACTAGAGAAGACCTGAAACTTATCTAAAATGATTTGATGTGGATTCTTTATTCTGCAAAGTTCTTATAAATTATAATGGTATAGAGAAAAAGACATTAAATATCAGATAAAATAAGTAATCTCATTATTTCACATATAATATGTAGCCTCTTCATGCATTGTATTCCAAATGGTCAAGTTAGTGAATGCACAGATGTTTAGTTAAATTTGAATGTTTATTAGTATGTATTCATCTGATGGATGAATTTTTGTTTTTGTTTTATCCCAAGAAGTCGTTTGTGTGTTGATATTGAAAACTAGATTTTTCAGTGAGTCTTGGATGGCTGTGTATTTCCCCCTTAGGACTGCCTTTGCTGTATCTCATAGGTTTTAGACTGATGTGTCTTCATTCTCACTGGTTTCCATGAATTGTTTAAGTTCTTCTTGGATTTCCTGGTTGATGCAAACATTCTTGAACAGGATAGTCTTTAGCTTCCAAGTATTTGACTTCCTTCCAAACTTCTTCTTGTGACGGAGTTCCAATTTCAAAGCATTGTTGTCTGAGAATATGCAGGGAATAATCTCAATCTGTTGGTATCGGTTGAGACCTGATTTGTAACCGAGTATGTGGTCTATTCTGGAGAAAGTTCCATGTGTGCTCGAGAAGAATGAATATTCTGTTGTTTTAGGGTGGAATGTTCTGTATTTATCCATGAGATCCATCTGGTCCAATGTGTCATTCAATGCTCTTGTTTCTTTATTGATTTTCTGCTTGGATGATCTGTCTGTTACTGAGAGTCGGGTGTTAAGATCCCCTACAATTAATGTGTTCATATCAATATGAATCTTCATTTTAATTAACAGTTGGCTTATGTAGTTGGCTGTTCCCATTATTGGGGGCATAAATATTTACAATTGTTAGAGCTTCTAGGTGGATAGACCCTTTAAGAATGATGTAGTATCCTTCTGTATCTCTGACTACAGTCTTTAGTTTAAAATCTAATTTATCTGATATGAGAATCGCTACCCTAGCTTTCTTTTGAGGCCCATTGGCATGAAAGATGGTTCTCCATCCTTTCACTTCCAGTCAGAATGTATCTTTAGGTTCCAGATGGCTCTCTTGTAGACAGCATATGGATGGGTCCTGTCACTTTATCCAATCTGCAAAGCTAAAGGAAATAAGCTTCAGCGAAACAATTTTAAAAGATCCCAAAGTCCAGGTTTTTTAAAAAATTCTATTTCAAAAATATGTTTTATTCTATCATATGTCAGTACAGATCAGTCTTTTATACCCAATAATAACATATTACTTAGAAGACCATTTCACCTTATGGTATAAACAAAAATTTTGAGTGGCATTGTAACATAACCTGGTGAAGATTTTAGAATCAGAGTTTAAATCCCTGCTCAACCATTTACAAGGCTGTGTAGCAAGTATTTGTTTTTCTCTGAGCATTAGGTTCCTCATCTGAAACACAGGGATGATAATATATACTTGGCAGATTGTTTTGAAGATTCACTTTGTTCTTCTTTACCACATGATACATTTTTATCTAACATATAAGGTCCAGGAAGAAAAAGAGCTAGAGATAAAGGGTCAGCATATTTTCTTTTTAAAGATTTTTTATTTATTTATTCAACAGAGAGAGATCACAAGTAGGCAGAGAGGCAGGCAGAGAGAGAGAGGAGGAAGCAGGCTCCCTGCTGAGCAGAGAGCCCGATGCGGGACTCGATCCCAGGACCCTGAGATCATGACCCGAGCCGAAGGCAGCGGCTTAACCCACTGAGCCACCCAGGCGCCCATATTTTTTTTACTTACTTGTAAAGAACCTCCTGTAACTCCTTAAAATATATTTCTCAAATCTGGAGTTTTTAGAATTTAGTAATTTCTGTCTTTGAATAAATGTAGTTATTTCTTCTGTTTTAACCTCTGGTTTTTTTTAATGTATCACTGCTCTTTTTCCCAGTTTTATTGAGATCTAAATTGACAAAACATTATGTAACTTTAAGGTATAGGATGTAACGATTTGATATATGTATATATTGCAACATAATTACCACAGTAAGGTTAGTTAACACACCCATCACCTCACACTGTTACTGTGTGGGTGATGAGAATTTTTAAGGTTAACTCTCTTAGTAACTTTCAAATATACAATACAGAATTGTTAACTACAGTCATTATGCTGTTTAAATACTAAAAATAGAATCACTCAGCAGATATTTATTGGGAAACTCCATATGCTTTACTAAGCCTTGTGAGAGTACCAAAGTTTATGTCCCCTAAGAATTTCTAACTACCTTGAAAGATATGCCTGATATATGAAAAAATTCAATCAGAATCTAAAACAGAATTTTAAAAAATACTTAAGTATTTTAGTAATTTTATGGTCCTCCATGTTAAAACATACTTAAAATCTTCATACTTCAAATTTATCAATTAAATTCCGTTATCTGCTTGATTTTTTTTTAAACTCCAGATATCTTCAAAGATTTCTCAGGATATTATTTTAAATAAAAGTTTTTAAACAACTTTTCTAATTTTAGTTCTGTCATTGACTTGGAGATCATAAATAGGTCCTTAAAATAAGGCCTATCTAAATAGAAGGATTGTATTTTATTTTTCAGTCTATAATACATCATTTGCTTCTCTTTTCTCAGTTTCAGGGTGTATAAGACTAGGTCACCTGACCTCTGAGTTCTGAAGCAGCCCTTAGACTATGCTTAGTTTATAGCCCTTAACATTTTATAGTCCTGGTTTTTTTTTTAGATTTTTTTTTTAATGTATTTATTTGACAGAGAGAAATCACAAGTAGATGGCGAGGCAGGCAGAGAGAGAGGGAAGCAGGCTCCCTGCTGAGCAGAGAGCCCGATGCGGGACTCGATCCCAGGACCCTGAGATCACGACCTGAGCCAAAGGCAGCGGCCCAACCCACTGAGCCACCCAGGCGCCCCTATAGTCCTGTTTTTTTAATGTTACAAATACTATTGTACTTCTTTTTAAATCATTTAGATTATTTTTCCAGTTCTGATTCGTAGGCATTAAATACACTTTTTGGCTCACTGTTGTGCATATATCATCACTGTCAAGAACTATATTAATCACATATTTTGATGGAATGGGTAGTGTTGGGGCCCAGGGACCCTATCTGTTTTATAGTAGACTATTGAAAATGATAAATTCTTTGGTTTATGGTTAATTTTTTTTCACAAGCATACCTTGCAAAATACATGTTATCTCTTGATTATTAGTGATATTTCACAGATATTGTATTCCAAACTTGAGGACTGAAACAGGGAACTCAAAATAATTTCTTAATTAGGGGTGCATAAGGGTTTGATTCAGGAGCTTAAAAGTTTTAATGTATTAATTTGTATGCTATAGATTTAAAAATTTGTTATATCTGTGATTTAATCATATCCTTGATTTCTTATGCCCAGGTAATGAAAACTACAAACAAATAGCAATGTGTGTTCTTTATCACATAAGCATGGATGACCGCTTTAAATCAATGTTTGCGTACACTGACTGTATACCACAGGTAAGTGGTTTAAGTTTTTTTAAAAAAATTAACAACGATAGTATATGTTGGCTATTTGAACATAATAATAAAAAAATAAGCATTTTTCAGTTTGTTCTCTTGATTTGCCAGATAAGTTTTTCCTTTAAAAATTCCCTCTTAAGGGCGCCTGGGTGGCTCAGTGGGTTAAAGCCTCTGCCTTCGCCTCGGGTCATGATCTCAGGGTCCTGGGTTCGAGCCCCACATTGGGCTCTCTGCTCTGTGGGGAACCTGCTTCCTCCTCTCTCTCTGCCTGCCTCTCTGCCTACTTGTGATCTCTGTCTGTCAAATAAATAAATAAAATCTTTTAAAAATGAAAATCCCTCTTAAAAATAATTTGGGAGGGGCGCCTGGGTGGCTCAGTGGTTAAGCCTCTGGCTTCCGCTCAGGTCATGGTCTCAGGTCCTGGGATCAAGGTCTGCATCTTGCTCCCTGTTCAGCGGGGAGCCTGCTTCCCCCTCTCTCTGCCTCCTTGTGATCTCTGTCTGTCAAAGAAATAAATAAAATCTTTAAAAATAGTAATAATAATTAGGGAGCGCTTGGGTGGCTCAGTGGGTTAAGCCTCTGCCCTCAGCTCAGGTCATGATCTCAGGGTCCTGGGATGGAGCCTTGCATCTTGCTCCCTGCTCAGCAGGGAGCCTGCTTCCCCCATTTTCTCTGCCTGCTGCTTTGCCTACTTGTGGTCCCTCTCTGTCAAATAAAGGAATAAAGCCATAAACAATGAATTCTGGAACACTCAAAAAAATTTTTGAATTTGTGATAGGAAATTGGAAAGTACAGAGCAGTGTAAAAATGAAAATAACTTTCTGTTATCCCAGGCCCAGAGATAATCATTTAATATTTTGGTACATTTCCTTCTGCATAGTTAAAAAATAATATATTAAGATTATGTTATATGTAATTGTATATTACCTTATTTACTTAGTAGATCATAATGTATTCTCCTATGTCATTGAACAGTCATTGAACTGTCTTCAAAAATTATTTCTAATAGTTGTATAATATCCTATTACATAAATGTATCATAATTTAAAAATTGTTGTTTAGTTTTTCCATTCTATCACATAAAAATAGTTGTAAGTAAACATGTGTAAACAAATGAAATAATGTGGAATGTGTAATATGTAAATGTTTATCCACATCTCTGATATTTTCTTGAAATTCCTAAAAGTAGAATTACTAAGTCAAAAGATATGAACACTTGTGTACTTGACATATTACCTTCTAAGAAGGCACGTTTGTATTTCCAACTAGCATTTCACTTTTTTCCTTTATTTCATCTTAATTCTGGTATAGTTAATATAAGGTGTTACATCAGATGTACAGTAGTAATTCAAAAACTCCATACATCAGCCGGTGCTTATCACCATGAGGGCACTCCTTACCCCCCTCACCTACTTCACCCATCCCTCTGATAACCATCAGTTTCTCTCTCTCTTCTTTTTTCTATGCTCATTTGTTTTGTTTCTTAAATTCCACATATGAGTGAGATCATATGGTATTTGTCTTTCTCTGACTGAATTATTTCATTTAGCTTTATACTCTCAGGCTTTATCCATGTCATTACAGATGGCCAGACTTCATTCTTTTCGATGACTGGTTAGTATTTTATCACACGCATACACCTACACACACCTGCACACCGTATCTTCTTTATCCATTCACCTGTTGATGGACACATGGCAGTTTCCTAGTATTTCATGTTTAGCAGTACTGTGACTAATACCATTTCTCTAAAATTGGAATGTGTCTGTTTTTATTTTCATTTCCATAATATTGAAAAGGTTGAACAGTTTTTATATGTTTATTATCCACATTATTTATAAATTATTTACTCATGTCCTCTACCAGTTTTTCCATCAGCATATTAATATGTTTAGGATTAATAAAAGAGATCTCAATATGAAATAACTATTTTAATTCTTTCTGATATTACAAATATTTCCTAACTTTGCCCTTTCATTTTATTTATGTTTGATGATTTTAAATGCTTTGTGTTCTCTGATGGGAAAATACTTTATCAAAATTCTTTTATCTTTGTAGTACCGTTCTTAAGAAAGATTTTGCTTAGACTCAGTTGCTTAATATATTTCATATGTTAGGTCTCTTTGTCTTGAAGGAGTTTAGTGATTTTTTTACGTGGATTATGTTGTAAGGGTGGAAATTCTATACATGTTATACACATTTTATTCTTAGGGAATTTACATTCACAGAATCACTGTTGTGCCATCAATCTTTATTAAACTGAGCTCTACTAATTTAAATATCTGATGATTGGAAACTTTGGTGGGCTGGTCTTTAATATTATATTGTTTTTTATAAAGTGTTTTTCTAAAACAAAAAGCAAATTGCAGGATATATAGTAAACAGTAAAAATACCACTTTAAAAAAACACTTTAGAGGAATATAAATAGTAAGTCACACTTACTAAAGTAATTCCTCTTAAGATTCCTACTAGACAATTCCTTGTTAGCCTAACGTAAATTATTCAGTGTATATTATTTGAAAGATAATATGTAGTTAAAAAATAGACCATAATTTCACTTTTTATTCTAACTGCCCATCTTTTTATTCATTCCATTTTAGTGAGATGATTCTAGAATTGAATTTACTATTCCAGAATTTTATACTTTATCTACATGCAATTAAAAACTGATAAACTCTCAGGGTACCTGGGGGGCTCAGTCATTAAGGAGCTGCCTTCGCCTCAGGTCTTGGTCCCAGGGTCCTCTGATCGAGTTCCACACTGGGCTCTCTGCTCAGAGGGAAGCCTGCTTCTGCCTCTCCTACTCCCCATGCTGTGTTCCCTCTCTTGTTATCTCTCTGTCAAATAAATAAATAAATAAAATCTTTAAACAAAATAGTTGATAAACTCTCAAGGGTAATTTCTTAGCTTTTTATGTCAGGAGGATGAACTAATTATGTTTATAGGAAATAGATATTCTTCAAAGAGTATACAATGTATCTTATCTAACAAGGCAAGGCTTCTTATAGAGATAACACATGTCAGACTGTAGCCAATGTAAAGTGTAATCAAACTCTTTGTCAAACAAGTTTTCAATAAAAGAGTAGCCATGTCAAAGGGAGATTACAGGTGATTTACTGCAGTCTCACTCCATATGTTCCGAGGGTTTCTGCTTTGCAGTTTCAAAGGGTGTTCCTTTTCCAATCCCATTTAGCGTCAGAACTCCATTGACTACAGGATATGAATTGGAAAGCAGCCAAAAAAGAATAATATTCTTGTCCAGATTGATGTTTTTATCCAGATTAGATTTTAAAGAAAATAATACTAAATAAAAAAGAAATAAATGTAAAATAAAAAGGAACAGAAAACTTATTTTGTTGAATCTTCAGTTTGGAATTATCCTCTTTTAGAATGTATAATTTCAAACATGAGACATAAAACTTTATTTTTAATAAAGAATTGGAAATAAAAGCCTTTTGGGGTCATTTCTGCCACATTATTATTGCAATTGAAAAGTTTATATGTAGAAAATTCTCCCTTACCTTTTCAAGAACAATATTCATGCATGTTTTCATGACATAATTTTATAACATCAAACATTTCTGCAGTGGGGGTTTTCAGAACATTTGTAAACTATATTTCATGAGCAAAATCTTCCCACACTCATGTAGTAGTCAACATTCTGTATTATTTTTCAATAAAAATTCAACCCTGATAAGCATAGTGAGGTGATGGTACTAAATTACATCGTAAACATCCTGAAGCTTTTTAGTATGAGGCCATATTTTGAGAAACAAAATGATACTCTTTAATATATTTGGTCCTAAAGTTGTACCTGTCCTGTAACTTGTACTTCATAGGACTTGGTTTTGACATATTTAGGGGAAATTTGACATGACTTGATTGTCACCCAATGCCAAATTCATTGTAGAATAAGAGAATCATGGACAGGGAATCTGGGATTAAATTACAGTTTCCAGGGGCGCCTGGGTGGCTCAGTGGGTTAAAGCCTCTGCCTTCGGCTCAGGTCATGATCCCAGGGTCCTGGGATCGAGCCCCACATCGGGCTCTCTGCTCCGCGGGGAGCCTGCTTCCTCCTCTCTCTCACTCTCTGCCTGCCTCTCTGCCTACTTGTGATCTCTGTCTGTCAAATAAATAAATAAAATCTTTAAACAGTTTCCAAGCTTCCTTCCAAGTTAAAGAGATAGTCCTTTGACAGGTAGTGGCTGCTCAAATTAATGATTTTAAAACTAGTAAAGCTTTAAACTATTTCTTGAGACACCTGATTGACTCAGTCAGTAGGGTGTGTGACTTGATTTTCAGGTTGTGAGTTCAAGCCCCACATTGGGTGTGGAGATTACTTAAAAATAAAGTCTTGGGGGGGCACCTGGGTGGCTCAGTGGATTAGGCCTCTGCCTTTGGCTCAGGTCATGATCTCAGAGCCCTGGGATTGAGTCCTGCATCGGGCTCTCTGCTCATCAGGGAGCCTGCTTCCTCCCCCCGCCTCTCTGCCTGCCTCTCTGTCTACTTGTGATCTCTGCCAAATAAATAAAATCTTAAAAAAAAAAAAAATGGAAGTCTTGGGGTCACCTGGGTGACCTCAGCCATTAAGCATCTGTTCAGGTCTGCTTGTGTTCCCTCTCTCACTGTGTCTCTCTCTGTCAAATAAATAAATATTAAAAATCTTTTTTTTTAAGAGATTTATTTATTTGACAGACAGATCACAAGTAGGCAGAGAGGCAGGCAGAGAGAGAGGAGGAAGCAGGCTCCCCACTGAGCAGAGAGCCTGATGCGGGGCTCAATCCCAGGACCCTGGGATCATGACCTGAGCCGAAGGCAGAGGCTTTAACCCACTGAGCCACCCAGGTACCCCCCCCCCCCTTTTTTTTAATGAATTCTTGGGACACTCAGATGGATCAGTTGGTTAAGCATCCGACTCTTGGTTTTAGCTCAGGCCATGATCTCAGGGTCCTGGGACCAGCCCCACCTTGGTCTCCACACTCAGTGCTGAGTCTGCTTGAGGATTCTCTCTCTCCCTGTGCTCCTTCCCCTCTTATGCTCTCTCTCGGTTTCCCTCTCTCTAAAGTAAATAAATAAGTATTTAAAAAGTAAAAATAAAGTTTTTTTTAATCTTCTTTTAAAAAGATTTTATTTATTTATTTGAGAGAGGGAGCACAAGCACGGGGGAGAGGGAGAAATAGTCTCCCTTCTGAGCTGGGAGCCCAACGTGGGGCTCGATCAGGACCCCGGGACCATGACCTGAGCCAAACGCAGATGCTCAACAGACTGAGCCACCCAGGCGCCTCAAAATAAAAGATCTTTAAAAAAATAAAAGAACAAACTATTTGTGACAGCAGCTGATTAATCTGCATATTAAATAAAGCTGTATCTGAGGTTTAGATCTTAATGTAAATACTTAGTTAACTTTGAAATTATGCACATTAATTTTTGTTTAGTAAGGACTGTCAATTATTGCAAATGGTTTTCAAATGAAAGGCCTAAAATAACTTTGAAAATAGGAAAACAATGGTTCAGTAGTCATCCATATTCATTTCAATGACCAAAAAAATGTAGAGGGTCATATTCTTTAATTACATTAGATTTTTATATAAAAGAGCTTTATAAACCATAAAACACTATACAGAAATAAGGTCCTATTAGTAAAATATCATATCATTCGCATTATTTTGGATCCATTCATATTGAGTTTAAATACTTCCTTTCTCATATATGTTTTTCTAAGATCTGTAATTGGAATTTTTTGTAAATTATTTAACACTCAGAGTAGGTGATTATATGTTCAATATGCCTTAGAATCTCTCCCAATATTATATTGCTTTTCTTCTTTTGTACTGTAGTGCCTCTAGTTATCTAGCATATTCTAATTTTTCCCCATTATGTTACCATTCTGTAAAATTTGGGGTCCAGGGCAAGTCTAACTTTTTATATGATCTTAATGGTCTCAGTGGGTGAATTGTTTCAGGTAAGCAAAGTTGGGGATAACCAGGAGTTAATAGTTGTATTGTAATAATAGTTAAAGGTACACATTAACAGTTCATTGTTATTTAGACCTCTAAGATGCATGTTTTGTTTAAATAGGTGTAAATGCCATCCAGATGCATATAAAAATATTTATTGGTATTAGAAGGGCCAATCAAAGTACATGTTTAGGTAATGATGTCATGGTGTTATTTAGTATTTTACCTTAGAACAGCATGTAGGAATCTTCCTAGGGATCCACATGTTTCCCACCACGGTTGTCCCGTTTGGCCCCTCTTTGATCTATATGCTTCTTTTTAGCTGAATGCTGGCAAACGTCCTTTCTGACAGCCCCCTTTGCTCCTGCTGCCATTATCTGCCGAAGTTCAGAAACCAGAGCATCACTTCAAACGGCAGAGTGAGGGAGTAGCCGGTCAGAAGAGATGCCTGTGGCATGCGAAGTTCTGCCATAATCATTCAAAGATGTTCGGGTGGGGGGATGGGGGCCGTAGAGGTGTATGTGAGTACAGAGAGCTGTGGGGGTTGGCCTCTGGTCACTGGTAAATAAGTGAAGTCAGGTGCCAGGGAGTCTAGACACCGTGATTTCAGTCGTAGGTCTTTGGTATCTGATACTCAATAGGGGACTAGTCTGATTGAACACTGTTGCCTCTTCATTGCACAGGCCGAAGCCCTTTCAGTGCCTTCTTGTTAAATTAGGAAAAGCTGACAATGGACATAGTTAAAACAAAACAAATCTAGTTTTAATATTTCCTAGTTGTCAGCAATTACAGTTACTTTTGACGTGCCTGGGTAACAATCAAATTAGAGACATAATGTTGCTCATGGAGTTTGAACGAAACTATTATGTTTAAATATGAATGCTTTAATTAAAATTGAAATGTTTCTTTTTCCTATTATGAAAAGCTAATTCTATATCATGATACATTTCATTCACATTTAGTCCTAATTTCTCTTGATTTGACGAGGGTGGGGGATAGTTGGATAAGATTTCAAACTGTGCATTATTTTTTAAAAATCTAGTTTCTGATTACTTTGCCCCAGATTTAACATGAAAATTACCAAAAACAAAACCCCTCAGCTTCTAAACAGATCATCTCTAACCCCATTTGTAAGGGCAATTTTCATACTACAAGGTTAATTTCAAGTAAATAGCAACATATTTTGCTTTGATGTAGCAGACTTTTGTTATTGTAAAGAAATTTCTTGCATAAATAAAACTTTGGAAAAATCTATAGGAAGTTTTTAACTAGCGTATAAAAACATACTAATTATATAAGAGGATTATCACCTACATTTTTATTAATTTATAATTTACTTTTCATTGGTACTTAATATATAGATGGGTAGCAAAATCTGCTAAATGTATATCCAGTATATTAAGATTATTTTAGTTTTTCCATAGAATTTTTTTCATTCTGTAATATTATTAGTGTTAATGATTCTTTATATAAATATTCCATTAGTAGCAACATTTGTGGTTAAAGAGCTGCCCTCTGGAAAAAGGCATGATACATTGCCAACTATTCACCTACTGTAATGTTTTGTGGTGTTCAGCATATATATATATATGAGGATAGTTTTGTTTACATTATACCTATCTGGGTATTTTTTGGAGCAATTTTAAGTGGATCTGTGTTTTTATTTTATTTGTTTAAAAGATTGATTAATTGGGGTGCCTGGGTGGCTCAGTCAGTTAAGCAGCTGCCTTCGGCTCAGGTCGTGATCCCAGTATCCTGGGATCGAGTCCCACATCGGGCTCCTTGCTCCGCAGGGAGCCTGCTCCTCACTCTGCCCCTGCCTGCCTCTCTGCCTGCCTGTGCTCTATCTCTCTGACAAATAAATAAATAAAATCTCAAAAAAAAAAAAAGATTGATTTATTTACTAGAAAGAGAGAGAGTTGGGGGGCGGGGCAAAGGAAGGAGAGAAAGTCAAGCAGGCTCTGCACTGAGCACAGTGCTCTAGATCACGACCCTGATATCAGGGCCTGAGCTGAGACCAAGAGTCAGATGCTTAAAGGACTGTGCCACCCAGGTGCTCCAGATTTGTGCTTTTAATTTTGGTTTCTAGTTGTTCATAGCTAGCACATAGAAATGTAATTGATTTTTGTATGTTGCCCATATATCCCTTCTGAAACTTGAAAGTTATCTGAAACTACATAGAAAATCATTAAAACAAGATTTTACCAGACAACAAATAGTTATTATTCACCTATTGAATTCACAGAGGCATGTTGGCATGCCCTGAGACATGACATAAGAAATTCTTAGGTAATAAATTGTAGGATTGACTTCCACATGTCTTAGCAATTTGACTTAGAGAAAAGTATCTTTACATAATATACACTAAGTTAATCTGCTGATTTACCAATCACAGAAGACTAGCTTCTCAAATCTGTGGCATAAAGTTTGTTCATTTCTTATTTAATATCGCGACTGTCTCTCATCTTGACAAATACTGATTATTGACAGATGGCTTGGGTCGCCTACGTTTTTCTAGATTTCTGTTCTTTTGTTTGCTGCTTTTTAGATCCACGCTCTCTTCCTCTTACCATGATACAGTCCTTTTCTCATTCTCGACCCATCCCAGAAGACTGGGTCCAGCCCACAGCTTCAGTCATCAGTCACATATGATGATACCTAAATCTCTGGTGCAAACATTTCTTCTAAACTCAGGGTTGCATTTATAACTTTTACTGAATATCTGCTCCAGAGTATTGCATAAGCAGCTTATTAAATTCAACATACTTAAAGCCAGTATTTCTGTCTTCTCTTGACTTCCCTTCCCTTCTACTCTAGTTTCTCATGTTTGGAAAACGTTAGTGGTACCATCCATGTTGTTGCTCAGCACAGAAACCAGGGAGTCATTTTTGACCCTTCCTCTCCCTTAATCCCAATATCTAGTCAGGTATTAAATCCATTTTGATTCTTGCTCCTAAAGATATCTCTAATCCAACCTTTTTTCTCTGTCCCCATGGCCCCATCTATCACAAGTGGTCATCATCTTACCTGTACTTTTCCTCTTGTCTTCTAGATGGTTTTCCCACATTTTCTTATTCTGTTTCAGCCTATTTTCCACACTGTCCAGATCATTTTGAAATACAAATCTTATCCTGAGATTTTACTTATTTAGAAGGCTTTAATGGCTTCCCATTATCCTTTTAATGAAGCCCCACATCTTTACCATGTACTTCAACACCCTGCTTGATCTGGCTTTTACCTTTATCTGTGAACACTTTAACTCACTGCAACCATGCTTGGCCTTTTTTGTTCTTCCTTACCTTGTAACCTGTGCACAAGATATTTCCTTTGCTCAGAATGCTCTACTTCTGTACAGTGTTTTAAATTACTTAAATGCAAAGACTGTAGCTAATATTCCTCTTGTATTCTCCACTGTTACTTGGTAGTCTGTATTTAACTGAACATCTTGTAGTTCATTAACCATTAATTCATTCAATTAGCGGTAGTGACAGCCTACCACTTCTGTGAATTGTATTTTATTATTCCCAACATAAGATCCAAGATAATACATTATAATAAAAGACTTCTGGTGTTTTTGGTTTTTTTTTTTTTTTTGAGTAAAATATTTCCTGTGCTTCTTGCTAGTTAATGAAGATGCTGTTTGAATGTTCAGATGAACGAATTGACTTGGAACTCATTTCCTTCTGCATTAATCTTGCTGCTAACAAAAGGAATGTTCAGCTTATCTGTGAAGGTTAGTGCCTTGGAGCTTCATAGATGACCTCCATCATATGGCGACTGGCAAATGACGGCTAAGAAATAATTAGGAATTAAGAATTATACTAGCTATGTAAATCCTATTTTTAAATAGTTGTAAAAATTTATAGCTCTCATCTTTAAAGGTCACATGGATTCAGAATAAATACTCTTATGTCATGAGTAGAAACACCCTTTAGTAACATTTTATAAACCAGGGTTTAGTTATCCTTAATTGAAATTTGAATTTTGAAAACATTTCTAGGTAAAACAAAACTCTTTATTTGCAAAACAATCTGTTACAGTGTAAGATAATTCAGTAGAAAAATATGTATTAGGTATTTGTTTAGATAATAACTTCGTAAAGTAGCTTGTCATGTATTATGATATTTTGGAACCTGCTCAGTGGATTTTTCTTATTTGAAAAGTATATATGTTTGTTTTAAAGCAAAAAAAAAAAAAAATGGGTAAATAGGAAGAAATTAAAATCTTTATTCTCATTATCCAGACATAATGATAGATAAAATTTTGGTACAATGCTTCTGTATATTATTATTATTATCATTATTATTATAAGCATATAATGCATAATTTGTTTCAGGGATATGGGTCTGTGTCTGTATATTTTTAAAATGGGGTTTTTCTATCTATATATGGTGACAAATCTTTTTTTAAGTTAGTAATATCTTGAATCTTGTTCCATGTGATTAAATACTTTTATAAAACATAATTGCTTGGATAGCTACATATTTCCCCCTTAGGACCGCTTTTGCTGTATCCCATAGGTTTTGGACTGAAGTGTCTTCATTCTCATTGGTTTCCATGGATTGTTTAAGTTCTTTTTTGATTTCCTGGTTGATCCAAACATATAAGACATAATTGCAAATAGCTGCAAAATAATCCATTAAGGGATTTTCTAGAATTTAATCAGATATTTTATATATTTAATTTGTTGCCACTTCTTTTCTGTAACAAACCATGCAGCTGTAATTTTCCTTTCTCTGAAACTGTTCAAATTTCCATTTTTATATTCTTAAGATTCATTCCTAGAAATAAATGAAACAAGATGGGATGGGGAGGGAGACAAACCATAAGAGACTCTTAATCTCACAAAACAAACTGAGGATTGCCCGAGGGGAAGAGGCTAAGGAACGGGTGATTGGGTTATGGACATTGGGGAAGGTATGTGCTATGGTGAGTGCTGTGAAGTGTGTAAACCTGGCAGTTCACAGACCTGTACCCTTGGGGCTAATAATACATTATATGTTAATTAAAAATTTAAATAAGAAGAAGAAGAAAGGGGAAAAAAGATTCATTCATAGAAGTACAAGTTTTCTGGATCAAAAAGTATTTACGTTTTTTAAATTTATGGTGCTGATTCCACACAAAAGCGCACATATATTTATGTGTAATTCTAGAACAGGTAAAATTAATCTATGTTTAAAAAGAAGAAAGAGAAGCGGGGCGCCTGGGTGGCTCAGTGGGTTAAGCCGCTGCCTTCGGCTCGGGTCATGGTCTCAGGGTCCTGGGATCGAGTCCCGCATCGGGCTCCCTGCTCAGCAGAGAGCCTGCTTCCCCCTCTCTCTCTCTGCCTGCCTCTCTGCCTACTTGTGATCTCTCTCTGTCAAATAAATAAATAAAATCTTTAAAAAAAAAAAAAAAAAAAAAAAAAAGAAGAAAGAGAAGGAAGACAATAGGGGGAAGAGGAAAAGGAGAAGAGAAGCAATCACATTTGGGGAAGAGAATTGACTGAGAAGGGGCACTCTTTGGAGTGAATAGAAATATCCTATATCTTGATATGGGTATGAATTTCCCAGGGGCATAAATTTATCAAAATTAATTTGTTGTACACTTAAGATTCATGCATTTTACCGTGTGTAGATTGGTGGGTTTTTTGAGAATTATAAACAACAAAAAATCATTAAACTTAGATGAACCTTAATTCTAATGAAGGAGTTTCTGGTTTTTTATAGGAAATGGTCTGAAGATGCTCATGAAGAGGGCTCTGAAGTTCAAGGATCCGTTGCTGATGAAAATGATTAGGAATATTTCCCAACATGATGGACCAACTAAAAATTTATTTATTGTAAGTATAGTTTCTTTGTTTCTGTCTATTAAAATAGCCTGGAAATTAAAGCTTTAAAGTGCTACATTTGGAACTAAAACTCTTACTGAGCTCTTATCAAATACTAACTCATAACCCAAGTTGCTCTTTTATCAACTTCTTGTAAGTTTAGCTTCTAGAAATCTCAGTCTAAGTTTAAAGTTGTTTTCGTTTTATGATCCCTGCCCTTTACCCTTCCATCCCCACTCCAGTTTTCTTGCCTTTTAAACCTTTGGCTTCTGGGCCACTGGCTGACTTCATTTGGAAGAGCATGGAACTTTCATCTCAGGATTGTGAGTTTGAACCTCATGTTGGATGTAGAGATTACTATAAATAAATAAATAAACAAACAACCCTTAAACCAATGGCTCGTATAGCAGTTTAGTTTAAGATTTTGAAATGAGAATCATGTTTGATACTTCTTTTTTTTTTCCTATGGCTACATTATCAGATTGGCTTTTCTGTAGCAATCATATTATAAATGTATATTAAAATTCTGTTTTATTTAGGATTATGTTGGGGACCTTGCAGCCCAGATCTCTAATGACGAGGAAGAGGAGTTTGTGATTGAATGTTTGGGAACTCTTGCAAATTTGACCATTCCAGACTTAGACTGGGAATTGGTTCTTAAGGAGTACAAGTTAGTTCCGTATCTCAAGGATAAACTAAAACCAGGTCTGTGCTAAGTATTTTCCTTTTGCATAATCATTAAGTTATTTCTTTCTGTTGTGGATAAGGCTGCTCAAGCAGTATTCTCTGACCAATATTATACTAGGTGGCGCGTTTTCTTTCTACACCTTGAGTTTCAGCTCAGTTTAGTTCCTTCTTCCCAGGGAGGTGGTCAGTAGGTCTCCTCTTATATTTATGTGTTATTCTTCCTAACAATATGTTTTCTTAATATTAGTTTTCCTTCCCTATCCTGCTTATTTTTTATCCTGTCTTTTTAAAATTACCAAATGCCGTATATCTCTGTATATGCATACAGCTGCACACAGAAAGTTCTTTGAGACATTCAAGTGAGTCTTCTATTTTCTCTCTTTACATCGTCCTTCATTTATATTTTCAGAGACGTATCTTCACTTCTCTACTGCCTTCCCCCAATACTTTGAACTGTCCTCATTGAGCTTAGAAATATGGGGAAGAGGACAAATTTATAAGCATGTTAAGTAAGGCTCCATAAGAATTGATGTAGTAGCTTACAGTATTTTTTCTGTGCATTCCAAGTTTTGGCTATATAAATGGATTTGGATCAGGACATTTCACTGAACTTTCTGTGGTTTGACTTGACTAGGTGCTGCAGAAGATGACCTCGTCTTAGAAGTGGTCATAATGATCGGAACTGTGTCTATGGATGACTCTTGTGCTGCGCTGCTAGCCAAATCTGGGATAATCCCTGCACTCATCGAATTGCTAAATGGTAAATTATAATTTATTTTATTTCATTTTTATGTTAATATATAAACAGGGTATTAGTTAACACTTTTAAATATAAAAGATCTGCAATCATGAAATACTAATATTCTATTTTATCTTCTTTCTATTGAGCTTTGTGTTGATTGAATCAGATCTCCTGTGTTGTGTAAACCCTTTTTTTAATCAGGAAGGTTCATTTGGAAGCTTATTCAAAGCATCCTATTCCCTCCTAAATCCAGTATTATCTTCTAAACTTTCTATAATGAAGAAAGTGTTCTCTCTCTGTGCTGTCCAACACATGTGGCTGTTGAGTACTTGAAATGTGGCTATTGGGACTGAGAATCTGAATTTTGTATTTAATTTAATTAGCCACAGTGGCTATGCTTATAGTATTGGACAGTGAGGACTGGATAGAGTTTTTACCTTGCCTTTGTGTTGTTTTTAAGGGGCCAGGATTCATTGTTTTCCACATGGTATACAAAATCTATCTGAATCTAATATTCTGTTACCGTCAAGTTCTCTAGAACCTTGTGTTAGTGTTCTTAGGCTGCTATAACAAAAAGACTGAGTGGCCTAAACAAAAATATATATATATTTTTCTCAAAGTTCTGGAGGCTGGGAAGTCCAAGATCAAAGTGCCAGCCAGTTTGGTTCCTCATAAGGCCTTTCTTCCTGGCTTCCAAAAGCCCATCTTCTTGCTGTGTTATCACATCACCAGAGGGCAGAGAGCACAAGCAAGAGTACAAGCACACACACAGCAGTCCGGTACCTCTTCTTATAAGGATACTAATTCTGTGGGGTCAGGACTCCATCCATATGACCTCATTTGACCTTAATTACTTCCTTATAGACCTGTCTCCAAATTAAAGTCACATTTGGGGTTAGGGATTTAATACAGAAATTTTGCAAAGTATAGGAAGCCTAAAAAGACACTCTAATCTCAGTCTTTCCTGTACAGATATAATATATGTGCATTTTGTATAATTTTAATAGACCTTTCTGAAGTATAACATACATAAAGAAAAATACAAAAATACAGCTTAATGATTTTTCAGAATGAGCCACACCCATGTTACTTCCACTCACATAAGGAAATGAAACCTCACCATCACCCTGAAAGTCCCTCCTGTGTCACCTCCCAGTCCTTATCCAAATTGGTTTCTGTCCTCTCTTTTATTGTATATAGATTACTTCTGCTTGGCTTTGAACTTTATATAAATAGAATCCAGGTTTTTTGTCTTACATTATAATGTGAGATTCATCTGTGTTGTATGCAGAACTGTTTTTCTTCTCATTGCTGTATAAATATACCACTATTTATCCTTTCGACTCTTGGTAAACAATAGGGTTTTTTTGATAGGAGAAGAACTATTATAAATAATGTTTCTGTGGACATTCTTAAACCTTTCATTTGGTAAATATGTGTATTTATTCCTATTAGACAATAGGAGTAGAATTGTTGGGGCATAGAGTCCCCATCTGTTTGGCTTTGGTAAATAATGCCAATAAGTTTTTCAAGGTAGTTGTGCCAATTTTCAGTCCCACCAGAAATGTGCTGAAGTTCCAGTTCTTCTACATCACCCCTATATCTGGACATAATTGGTCTCTTTCATTGTGGCCTTCAGAGTGGCAGTTTTAATTTGCATTTCCCTAATGACTTATAATTGAGTACCTGTTTGTATTTATTGGCCAGTTGTTATGGCTAATAAAGTTAAGTACCTATTTAAGTCTTTTGCCCACTACTCTCTTTTGAATTTTTAAAAATTTGATTTACAGATTCCTTAACATAATGCATTTTAATAGGTCACCTAGAGATAATACCTCCATAGTTGAAGTGTTTCTACATAAAGTATATATAAATGTCCGTCAGTCCACCCTTCTCACAGAGAGAAGGTTTCAAATTAGAAATAATTAAAAGAGAGGTAGTTGGGAGGTATGAGTGAAGACAGTATAGTTGGCAGAGTGAGAATGAGGATTTTCTGATGAGCTGGAGAAAGTTGAAACAGATGACCTGTTCTGGAACTCCTGTTCCGCATGGACTATGGTTGAGAGAGCGGAGATATGTATGAAGCAGGCTGACAGAGTCTTCTCATAGCGTTTTATTTACCTTGTTTTAATGTTCTCTGCCATGAGGTTATCATAAGCAAAGACTTTGTACCTCTCTTTTTAAGAAATACATGGATTTCTGGGAACACAGTCCATAATACCTAAATACTGTATGGTGACAGGCGGTGAGTCACCGTGGTGAGCATTGAGTGACACATAGAATTGTCGAATCACAGCTGTACACCTGAAACGAATAAAACATGTCAACTGTTCTTCTATAATAAAATAAAGTAAAGAAATATATGGGTTTTCAAGATTAAAACCCTTGGGGTTTAGTGAGGAAACACTGTATACCAATAGAGTAATTAATGGAATTTTAACCCAGGTAGTCTGGAAGAGTGGTACATTGGCAGGTACGTGAGGGAAATCCTTTGGACTTTTTTTTTTTTATTTAATTTTTTTTCAGTGTTCCAAAATTCATTGTTTATGTACCATACCCAGTGCACCAGGCAATACATGCCTTCCGTACTACCCACCACCAGGCTCACCCAATGCCTCACCTCCCTCCCTTCCAAAACCCTCAATTTGTTCCTTAGAGTCCACAGTCTCTCGTGGTTCATCTCCCCCTCCGATTTACCCCAGCTCTCTTCTCTCCATCTCCCGATGTCCTCTGTGTTATTCCTTATGCTCCACAAGTAAGTGAAACCATATGATATTGACTCTCTCTGCTTGGCTTATTTCACTCAGCATAATCTCTTCCAGTCCCGTCCATGTTGATACAAAAGTTGGGTATTCATCCTTTCTGATGGAGGCACAGTACTCCATTGTATATATGGACCATATCTTCTTTATCCATTCGTCCATTTAAGGGCATCTTGGCTCCTTCCAGTTTGGAGACTGTGGCCATTGCTGCTATAAACATTGGGGCACAGATGGTCCTTCTTTTCATTACATCTGTATCGTTGGGGTAAATACCCAGTAGTGCAATTTCTGGGTCGTAGGGTAGCTCTATTTTTATCTTTCTAAGGCACCTCCTCACTGTTTTCCAAAGTGGCTGCACCAACTTGCATTCCTACCAACTGTGTTAGAGGGTTCCCCTTTCGTCACATCCTCTCCCACACACGTTGTTTACTGTCTTGTTAATTTTGGCCATTCTAACTGGTGTAAGGTGGTATCTCAATGTGGCTTTGATTTGAATCTCCCTGATGGTTAACGATGATGAACATTTTTCATGTGTCTGTTAGCCATTTGTATGTCTTGTTTAGAGAAACGTCTGTTCATGTCCTCTGCCCATTTTTTGACATGATTATCTGTTTTGTGTGTGTTGAGTTTGAGGAGTTCTTTATAGATCTTGGATATCAGCCCTTGTCTGTAATGTCATTTACAAATGACTTCTCCCATTTGGTGGGTTGCCTCTTTGTTTTGTTGACTGTTTCCTTTGCTGTGCAGAAGCTTTTGATCTTGATGAAGTCCCAAAAGTTCATTTTCGCTTTTGTTTCCTTTGCCTTTGGAACATACCTTGAAAGAAGTTGCTGTGGCCAGTGTCGAAGAGGTTACTGCCTATGTTCCCCTCTAGGATTTTGGTAGATTCCTGCCTCACGTTGAGGTCTTTAATCCATTTCGAGTTTATCTTTGTGTATGGTCTAAGAGAATGGTTGAGTTTCACTCTTCTACACATAGCTGTCCAATTTTCCCAGCACCATTTATTGAAGAGACTCCTTTGGACTTTAAGGGGCCCACAATTTTTTCTACACAACTAGTTAGATGCTCTGTTGACCCATAAGTCTTTGTCTAACAGATATCATTGAACTGTTGTCAAGAGTTGACAAAAACTATTAATATATCAAATTTCATAACCAGTACCTAAAAATTAGGTTTCTATAAGTGTTTGCTTTTGCCATTACATATTAATCAGTGGACGTCAGCTATTCTGTTAAACTATTCTTTGTATTATATTAAACATTTAATTTAATTATCCTTGTGGTTATATAACATTATTTTTACTATTATAATCAATTTGATTAAAACTGAAATAACTTATTTCATGACAATAAGTAAAATTTAACTTTTTTAACATTATTCAAGAATAATATGTCTTTATAGTCATTTTTCTACCAAAAACTTAGAATTCAGAAGGTGTGGGTTTTTTTCCTCATGTAAAGTCAATATTATAAAGGCAAAATATAGAAACAGATTTATTTCACAAATTAGAGTTGTTTTAGAAATTCTTATGATGGACCAAACCAAAAACAAAAAAGTAAGTGTTACCATTTCACATTAGGGACATAGAAGTTAATTTAATAATTTCTTTATACCTGTTGGCAAAATATAGTGAGAATTATAGAGAAGCACTATTACTATCTTCTTAAACCAGTTTTGTCCTTCTGTTCTTCTTAAGTACAACCTGATATTTTGAGACAATTTTGAACTTAGAGCTGATATATATTTTTTTAATCTTATTTTTTACCTTTGTATTTCAAGTAATTTAACCTAGTTGAACTGTAACCAAAATTACTGAAAACTTCTGAAAATATGTTATAAATTTCCTCACTGATCATCATCATGGAATTTAGAAAAAATACCTAAATATATAAATTGCATATGCCACCATGTATTATAAATAATGTAAACTGGTTGTCCCTTACCTATCTCCTGTCACTTTCAGTTTTCTCATTCTCCACTATTCCAGTCAATGTTTTTCAGTTTTATACATAACTCTAGCATTCTTTCATTTGAAGTGTTCTGCTTCCTTTCAGCTCAACAAGAAGATGATGAATTTGTATGTCAGATAATTTACGTCTTCTACCAGATGGTTTTCCACCAAGCCACGAGAGATGTCATAATCAAGGAAACGCGTATCCTTTTAATATTTACAATAGATAATGACATTCACATACTCAGAAAAAAATGCATCTTTAGGTATTTTTTTCTAGCATATGTTAAAGTAATGAAAAAATACCAAACTTCAAAATAATTTTAGAAGGCTAGATATTTTTCATGGAAGCTGTTGATCCCAAATCTGTTACAGGTAGACTCTTGCAAACAATTCTATTAACTTGTCATGGTGTGATTCCTAAGAACTTAACACACATGTTAGGACTTCCTTCTGTATTAATTTAACTATCAGATGTTCCTAGGACTGCCCTTAGTACTCTTTCAAAAATCTTATCATATTCACTCTATGAAGGAAAATACATCTGTTCCCATGCCATCAGCTACCAACTCTATACTAAGTATTTACTGTTCAAAATCTCTTTCTTGAGTCCTAGGCATTTGTGCTAATTGCCATCTGGATGTCTTCCACCAATCTAAAGAGCATTATAATCAAATAGTCCAAATTTTAGGTTACCTTTTGCCATTTAAAAGCTGCAGGACCTTGGATAAATTATCTAATCTCCCTTGAGCATAAAATCTTTCATCTGTAAAATGGCCATATTATTACAATGAAAAGAAGAGATCCTGCCCTGTATGATTGTTTCTAAGTACCCAATGTACTTAAAAGTGCCTGTAGTTGTTTCTAACAGAGATAGTAAGTGATAGTTGATTGTTATTACATTCAAAAGTACTCAATACCAACATTCTCTCCTGAAAAACAGTCTGCCTTCTGTATTCAGAGTGGGTGATGAAAGTACCATCCACCCAGTCTCATTGCTGAACGTTTTGTATTTGCTGTCTCTTCCGTTACACATAATCATTCATCATGTAAACATCTGCCAAGTTCTTAGCATCTAACAGATGCTGTTTTAAGAGCTAGATGTATAAAAAGTATCAGTCTCTATATTCAAGGAGTTTATAGTCTAATTGGCGAGATAACTAATTAAGAAATATAAAATTATAATTCAGTGTATTAATGTCATAAAGGTGTGTGCATTGGGCACAAGAGAAGATATATAACCAAGTCTGGGGATGTCATGAAATGCTGGCAGTAGAAGTGGCATCTAAGCTGAATGTGTGTGTGTGTGTGTGTGTGTGTGTGTGTATTGGTGCGCGTGCGCACACATGTTGGTGATCTGCTTTTTTGTGTACAAAAAAAAGAATCTGCTTTTGAACTCTACTGGTAAAGTTCTTCATTACCCATGTGAAAAATCCACATTTAACTTGACCGTAATCTATTTTTGCAAAGTTCCCTCCTTTAACTCTACAATATGCAGTTTCTCTTACCACACCACGGTTTGTCATCATATCGGACAGACCCATCTTATTGCCTCTTTGTATGCCTTAGCAGCCTCAAATGAGGTTTTCTCTTTTTTAACCTGATAATCCCAGCTCATCAAAGGCAGATTTATAAGCCATCTTCTCAGTTAAGCCTTTCCCAAGCAGTTAAGCTCCCTCCTTCCCAGTAGGAGTAATTTATTTTGACCTTCAATAAAGAACTTCAAATTGTGTATCTGTATGCCTGTTTTTACCAGAAGATGTTGAGCTCTTCAGCTTAAGGACCAGCTTTGTCTTCCTCATCTTCATCTGTCCTCAGAAGTTAACATAGTATCTGGCATGTGGTTAGTACTTGTTTGGTCAATGAACATGTATCTAAATGGCAAATGTTCTTTTAGGAGTAATACCTTGGGAGACTTTTTTCTTTTTCTTTTTTTAATGATCTGGGTCCTCACTCAAAGCATTTGCAAGTCCTTCAGTATTATATTCAAAGCCAATGACACAAGATCATAAGTATCATCTTTGGAGGAAATTCTCTTGCTTTTGAGGACTAGATTGATTTCTGGAGCCATATAAAGTCTCCCAGAAGGCAAGTCTGAAGAGTAACAAGTCTAACTGAGAAATATTCATTTTGATATGGGCTATCAATATGGAAATACTGTTTTGCCTTAATTACATTAGAGATATCTTCTTTTATCACAAAGTAATATTTTTTAAAATGTGGTTTATAAACTGACTCTCTCAGGAAAGTAAGTTCCAATACACTCTTTTCAGTAAGTCTTCACATCATTGGAATAAATTCACTTTCCCCAAGGGTGTTCTGTGGAACTTTCTTTTTTTTTTTTTTAATAGTTGCTTAATGGAAAAAAGGTTCTTCAATAAATGAGTTGGGCATATACACAATTAAAAAGGTTTTCTTGCTACAGGGTCTTCTCAGAAATTTTAATATGCTTTTTTGGGTTGAGCATCTCTGAAACACATGTTAGAAGACATGAAAGAGAAGGCATAGCTTTCCTAGGTAACTTCTTTGAAAGACCACCTTTGTTTACATGTAACACGTAGGGGTTTTTCTGAGGACTACTGAAGAACGAAGTATTTGTAGTACGTACCAAGTGCTGGTACTTACTGAAGAAACGTCTCTAACCTGGTCTGTTTAAGATGCACTGTCAGTTCCTTATTATCAAAGGCCACAATCTTAAGACAACTTCCATTTGATTTTTCTTCTCAGTGTAACTTTATTTTCTCCCAAATTTGATTTTTGTTAAGCCACTGGATCTGAAGTGAGTACTTTCAAATAGTTATTCTGAAGAATATAGTATGTTGATAATGGAGGGAATGGGACATTAAAAAATCTGCTGATTTAAAATTTTTACAAAAGCACTAGGAATGCTATTTCGATCTGATGCTTGCATCCATCCCTTAAGGTTGTATAAAGATTGCTAAAGTGCTTTTGCCCAGTGTTTTGGTGTTCAAAAACCTTTTATTGATGTCAGTGATACTTAAATAGGTCTTTTGTCACATAATTAGAAATTATTATTAAAATATTTCACTGTAACTTCAAGCATTTTTATTGTGATTTTTGCTATGACTGATATACTTAAATTTTTAAGTAAAGATTTATTAGGCAGTAAACTATTTCTTTTTCCCATTTTTTAATTTAGAGAATTTGATCAACATCATTTTATTTTAAACAGAATGAAAGAAACTTGGTGTTTGAGATGGCAGGTTTAGACTTCTATTAGATAAACATATGATTTATGTTAAGATGTTTGAAATATTTAAAATAGATCTCAGCACAATCATAGGAATTGAGAATCTGAAATTGAGAAACAGTGCTGTTGTAATAATTAATTTTCATAAACCCCAAAAATTGTAGAATGGGAAAATAAGCCAATTTTGACTTGGTCCTTTTAGAGTCCCCCTGAGAATATATTATTCTATACGTTTTTTCTATATTTTAAATATATCCTTTTAGTCCCCCAAGAAAATTAGTAAGTAGCACTGATGGATAGAAGATGTGGGCTAACCTCTGTCTTTGCTACTTGCTGTGAAACTTGATAAAAATTTTTTCAGCATTTTAAGTGCTACAAAGAATGTCATTTGCTTGTACACATGTGCTAAATTTTCTTGATAGAAACCTGTGGCTTCTGTTTCAAATACAATTTTAACCAAGACCAACTAATATTAGAGATCATAAGTTTTTCTTCACTGCCTTTTTGAGATTCGTTGAGGTTTCCTAATTGATTTAAGTTTTCTTTATTCTTTCCTTCTCCCCTACTTATTTGTTATTTATATATGCCATCTTTTTTCTTTTGGGAGTTAAACCCAAATTTTAACATGTATTCTCTCCAATTTTAGAGGCCTGTATCCTTTCACTTTTAAGTCTAATGTTTCCAGTCCCATCTTCCACATTATTTACTATCTAGTATAATTATTTCACCTCATTTTTGTAACATTTGAAAATGGATTATTTTAGTTATTGTCTTTTAAAAACCAGTGCTTATTTAAGATTTATAATATGTTGACCTATTTCCTTGTTTTCTGTTTTTTCTTGAATTCCATTTGTCTATTTCTCTGAGTTGATTTTCTTTCATAATTACATTCTCTTAAAGTGCTAAGTGAATATCTATGAATAATAAAATATATCTCTATCTGAAAATAACTAGCATCTTTTCTTTAATAATAATTTAACACAATATGCAGTTTTAGATCGCTAGTTATTTTTCCTCAGCAATTGAAAGGTATTTTTCCACTGTCTTTTTTCCTGAGTTAATGCCTGTGTGAAGTCTGTAGTCTGCTAATTATTGGTATCTGTCATAAAGTCCGATGACAATTTACTTTTTTTTCCTGTATAAATGACTTTGATTTTTTGCCAGTGAGACCAGAGGAATGTTGGGTGTATTTTTTTTTTTTAAAGCCAAGTAGCTTTATTAGAATTTGACTGGGTATTCATCATCCTTGCTTGATTTTTCCAAGTTTCAAATGTGATCTTTCAGTATGTAGTTCTCTTTTTTCCCCCCTAATTTCAGGAAAGTTCTCCTGAATTATAGGTTTTAGTTAGTAGTTCTGTTTTATTGCTTTTGTTGTCTCCTTTGGAATTTCTGTTATGTTGGATCTTCTTTGCCTATCTTTAATACTTGTCTTCTAATATTTTCTCTTTTTATTTATTTTTAAATTTTACAAATTTTCTTCCTTTTTACCTTCCATTTCTCTTGGAGTTTTATCTGTTGTTTTTGTTTACTCATATATTATCATAAATTTAGCTCATATATATCTGAAATGATTTTTACTTTTATTTTTAGTTCTGAATTATTTTATTTGAGTTTTCTAATTTTGATTTATATTGTTCTTTTGCATATATTCTATTTTCTTAAATTCCTTTATTCCTTTTTGAAATATTGGGTTATAGCTTTCATTTTTCATGTTAAAATGCCTTATTTTTCTCATAATAACCATATGTAAGATATAACTCATTCTTTTCTGCTGCAGTTTTTTTGTGAAATTAATTTTCCTAAACCTTTTGGTGGGCCAGCGTGATCAAGAAAGCTTTATAGTGATACAGCTCTAGAGCTCCCTCTTCAGTTATTTTCATGTTTTCAAAAATTGGGCCTTGTACTTTCTCAGATTTACTGGCTTTGTTTTCCTTACCCATTTTTATTTAGTGTTTTTTTTTTCTTTTTTATTTCTGTTATCCCTGTCCTTTAAGAAAATGAAATGTTAAATGTTTCTGGTCATCTTTTACTAATCCTATTTTAAAATTTGAAGTTAGATTTATGGCAGCATTTGAATTTAGAGAAATGTGGGATTTTCTAATATGCTTGAATAGCCTCAATCTCAAATGAGTTTGTATCTTTAACCACTTTTATTCAGAGGCTCCAGCATATCTCATAGATCTGATGCATGATAAAAATAATGAAATCCGAAAGGTCTGTGATAATACATTAGATATTATAGCGGTAAGTAATTTTTCTTCTTATACGAAGTATGATAATAGTCTTCATTTGGGAGAAAAGAAGACTTTGTACATCTGTTTAGAACTTTGCATTTCATGTAAATGCAAACTTGTATTTTGGTAAATCTCTGAAAATTCAGTGATACTAAATTCATGTTTAAAACATTAAGACCTTGGGCACCTGGGTGGCTCAGTGGTTTAAAGCCTCTGCCTTCAGCTCAGGTCATGATCCCAGGGTCCTGGGATCGAGACCCACTTTGGGCTCTCTGCTCAGTGGGGACCTGCTTCCTCCTCTCTGTCTCTCTGCCTGCCTCTCTGCCTTCTTGTGATCTCTGTCTGTCAAATAAAATCTTAAAAAAAAAAAAGTTAAGACCTTTAGCCTTCAAATTTTTAAGTGTTTTATACATATTAAGTGTTTTAGATTTGGTCTATACGTCATCTCAGAAACATCTGTTTTGCAGAGAAATTATTTCATAGGAGCAGGGGTTTAATGAGAATTTCTACCAAAACTCAACACAGTCAGTTTTGCAATTTGGCCATTAAACTTTTTTAATAAATCAGTTATTATTTCAGTGATTTGATTTTTGTCTATATGCATATACTTGTTTTGTAAGTTGTTTTAGAATGATGAAACATACAAAAATAATGTTATTCATGACTGTAGAAAATTTTATTTTTTTTACAGTATTTATTTATTTAAGAGAAAGAGAGCACAAGCAGGGGGAGCAGCAGAGGGAGAAGCAGATTCCCCACTGAGCAAGGATCCCAACCCATGGCTCAATCCCCAGACCCTGAGATCATAACGTGAGCAGAAGGCAGACATTTAACCGACTGAGCTGCCCAGGCACCCTCTGCAGTACCTTTGAAAGGAATGACCAAAGGAATATAATCAGAAGGGTAATCTGAGTCAGCACTTAGAAACATGCTCTCCATGTACACATTTCTTCAGAAATCATGCTCATGCTGCCCACCGGAGTCTTCTGCCTAAACTTGGGCCTTGTACCTGGGATGTGCCATACACTAGATTACTTTAAATGTATTTTCACTTATGGCATGTATTGCTGCACACAACTTGCTTGCTTCCTTCTTTGAACTGGATTAATACTTTTTATTTTGACTCACCCTGTAAAAAAATTCTTGAATATAGCCTATTCAGTAGTTTTCAAAGTTTAACTTAAGCTTTTTAAAGAATCAGAATAACATCTTAAAGAGTCAGTTAACTTTATTAGAAATCCTTTAAGTTGACATTTGTGCTAGTGATTACATTATGAAATCAGACAACCACTATCAGGTAACTTCTTGTCAATTTCTTGCATTTTATTACAGAACTAGATCTTACTTGATATCATCTGCTTTTTGGATTTGACTGAGTCAAATCATTACTGGTTTATACATTTTTTTCCCCTTAGAGAGCACATGTGTGAGGTGGGGGAGGGATAGAGTGGTAGAGAAACAGAGGATCTTAAGTAGGCTCCATGCCCAGTATGGAGCCCAGTGCAGGGTTCAGTCTCACAATCCTGAGACCGTAACCTGAGCCAAAATCAAGAGTCGGACATACAACCAGCTGAGCCACGCAGGTGCCCCTATCATTACTGGTTTAAATCTAAATGAGTATGTTGGCATTTAGCTTTGATTTCTTCATTAAAATAAGGAAATTTTACATATTTTTTTCAAAGATTTTATTTATTTATTTGACAGAGATCACAAGTAGGCAGAGAGAGAGGGATAAGCAGGATCCCTGCTGAGCAGGGAGCCCAGTGCGGGGCTCCATCCCAGGACCCAGGGATCACGACCGGAGCTGAGGGCAGAGGCTAACCCACTGAGCCACGAAGGCATCCCAAGGAAATTTTGCATATTAAATTCTTGCTTCAGTAAGATGTTTCAGACATGTAGGCCCCTGGTCACAGGGTTTATAGAGAATATTTATTACTCCCAGAGAATAATTTCATGGCTCATATAGTATTTTCTTTTTTTTAAATATTTATTTATTTATTGGGGCGGGGGGTCAATAGGAGAGGGAGAGAGAATCCCAAGCAGACTCCCTGCTGAGCTTGGAGCCCGAACCACAGCTCAGTCCTAGGACCCTGAGATCACAACCTGAGCTGGAATCGGGAATCAGACACTAACCTGACTCTAACTGAGCCAGCCAGGTGCCCCTTGTATACTGTTTTCTTGTAGATCACTCAGTCAGTGTTGTATATGAAGTATATAGTGTATGAATAAAAAAACTTTTTAATGTTCTGTTTGTGATTATCTTACCTTAAGCAATGAGGAAAGGAGAAAAGATGTCAGTTTGTTATGGATTGCTTTTAGCATACTTTTAAAAAAATTTTTTTTTAATTTTTTATAAGCTTTTAGTATACTTTTAAAACTACCTTCTTGTTTGGGGCACCTGGGTGGCTCAGTGGGTTAAAGCCTCTGACTTTGGCTCAGGTCATGGTCTCAGGGTCCTGGGATCGAGCCCCACATCGGGCTCTCTGCTCAGTGGGGAGCCTGCTTCCTCCCCTCTCTCTCTCTGCCTGCCTCTCTGCCTACTTGTGATCTCTGTCTGTCAAATAAATAAATAAAATCTTAAAAAAAATAAAATTACCTTCTTGTTCGAAAGCAATAATGTTTTAGGCATGTTTGGTTTAGAATATAAATTAGTGAAAGTTCCAAAATGCCAACTCAGTCTTCTTATAAAAATATTTAGAATCAAATATGAATATAAGGTGAAAAATTTTACTCCCAATTTTTTTTTTAAGATTTTATTTATTTATTTGACAGAGAGAGATCACAAGCAGGCAGAGAGGCAGGCAGAGAGAGAGGAGGAAGCAGGCTCCCTGCTGAGCAGAGAGCCTGATCTGGGGCTTGGTCCCAGGACCCTGGGATCATGACCTGAGCCGAAGACAGTGGCTTAACCCACTGAGCCACCCAGGCGTCCCTCCCAATTATTTTTAAACTCTGGGCTAAAGTCTCTCATCTTGAACAGAAATTTTCCTCACGCTGTGTCTATTTTTTCTGTACTGCTGTCCTAGTTCTCTCTCTGTCTCTATCTCTCTCTCTCCCTGTCAAATGTTTTGAAAAAGTCTACATATTACTTCCTTCATTTCTTCATTTCCCCTCATCCTTTCAATCTGTACCAATTCTGGGTTCTGCTTCCATTATTGCACTGATACGGTTCTCACTAGTCACCCTGGCCTTTGTTTTTCTAAATCCAATGAAGATTTTTAATCTTCATTTTACTTTGTTGATCTTACCATCCTTAAAGGAATTTATAAATCCTGATCAGAGTTAAAATGTAAACAAAGAAAATTATTTAGGTAATTATTTTTACAAAGAACCTTGTTGATAAGGTCTTCAAAGAATAATCAGCAAAATGAAACTGGTGATATATCAGCCAGCTACATATGGCTCCCTAAGATGGTATCTGATCACTTGACTTTGTATAAAAAAATTCAAACAAGCTATTTTGAAGGTTCACCTAATCCATCTATGACTTCACATGAGACTTAACAAAGTAAGTACTTGATATTATGCCAAGTAATTTTAGATTGTTTCATTTCACACATTGGAAAAGTTTAGTCTGAAAAGATATTTAGAAATAATAAACTTATTAAATACAATATTTAAAGATACTCATGTGTGAATTATGTGATTTAAAAGTCCTGCTGTGCTACCCAACTAGGTCATATTCACAGCTTAGATGGACAGAAGTGGTCTACAGCTGATGGAAGGGCTCAAAACATCCCACATTCTGCTGGAAGAATGTTTCTTTACCTTTCTGCTCTTATACACTCATGAGAGTCAAGGCCCCGGTTCAGTTCTAGCTTGATAGTAAGGAACTGCACCACTGGGAGCAGCTTCTTCCCAAAACTTTTTACCCCCTTCGCAGCTGAGTAGGGTTTCTGATTTTACATTCAACTTTTGGCCTCTATAACATGGCAATTTGGTCTAACAGAGTATTGCATCTAGAATACAACTGATTCTAGTTCTTTCACCAGCTGAGTGAATCTCAGACAGTGTATAGCTTTTTGAAGATTCCGTTGACAGTGACATTTCTGGGGATTAGAGAGTTACTGTTAGTTGGGAAAATATGTAGCATATCCTATATGATGGTCAGCCTCAGTTTTGTTCGAACTAGGCCAAAACTCAGGCCTTGTTGAGAAGTTTATATGTGGATTACCTCTCTGGACCAACATTTTCTTTCCTTGGTACAGTTAATTATCTACATTATTTTCATTTAAATTTTTAAATGGTGTAGGAAGATAATCTGTTCACTGTTTGGGTTTTAACTCTGGAACATTATTTGGAGTATTATTTTGGCCAGACATATGATTATTTACAGTTTAAGATTATTCTGCAAAACGGCTGAATTTGGCATTTTAAACTCCGTGTCAGAGCAGTTCTAAATAGGGTAATTAACTGAAAGGCCTTGATTCGGACAGTGTGGTAAACAGGAATCTGCCTTTTCTAGTGTAGAAGCGCCTCATCTGTTAAATTACCCACGTTCTGAATCTGCGGTGACTTATTTTAATTTGGACTCCATTTATCCACTAACCTCAGGGCAGAGTTATACTGCTACCTTGCTAAGCCTCCTTGTTTGGGAGAAATTTGAGGAGTGGGCCATTTTAATGCGTCAGTAAAATGACTGCTTCTCAGGTTCACTTGGGACAGGACATAGCTGCCAGTCGGTTCTTTGAGCTCAGACTCTACTACTGATCATGACTCAGGGTGCTATTTTCTTGTCCCAAATCTTTTTCAAGAGTAAAACAAGAGGAAATTGACTTAATTCAAAACAGGAGAAACTTTGATTAGACACAGCAAAGATGATGAAACACTAGAAATAAGCTGTCAAGGGAGAATGTAAAGCCTCTGTCCAGTCAGCATTAGTAATAACTGAATAACCAACTTTCTTAAATAGTTAGAAACCTGCCTAGAATGGGAGTGGATGATCTCTTAAGATTCTTTTTACCTCTGGACTTTGATATCCTAATATTCTCAGCATGACTATGTACTATAATAATTAAAAATTTTTAAGAAGGAGCTAATGCGAGTATTTGTAACTTGAGGCAATTTAAGAAAGCAAACTTTTTTATTTAAGACAGGGTGGAATAATAAGAAACATTGAGATACCTTGCAAGCCTTAAGGAAATATGCCTTGTGCAGTAAAGAACTTATGTAATGTAGTTACATTATGGAAATGCTACATTAGTGATGATTTGCTTAGTGTGTTTGGGCCCAAGCCCTCCAATTGGTGACTTGAAACAGATTCGTGGTGGTAGTACTCTTTGTACCCTGGAGGACTATCTGTTTGGTGATGCGGTCTCTATGGGCTCATCAGCAAGTTGTCACCTGTCTGACTAGGCCTCACCTGTAGCTCTGGGAGGCAGGGACTAGAGTAGATTCGGAGAGCAGTGGGGAGACAAGGAGAGAGGACATATGGTAGTTGATCATTGTCTTTTCTCCTCCAAGCCTTGGGAATCCTGAAGGGAAGAACGGAATCCTCTAATCATAGATAGTTTCTAAAAACCCAATTCGATTTTTATCCTTCAGTACTTCCTCAGCTTCGCATGAAGTATTTGACAACCTCATAAATTCTTCCCCAGTTGGTAAACAAATTCCTCCCCTGACATTACTGGGTTGTAAAACATTTAATTTATTTTATTAAGGACATACTGTGTTAAGACACTAAGATACTAGGAATACAAAACTCAACAACACAAAGTCCCCAGAATGTCAAGTTTACATTCTGTGCTCTAGAAAACACCAGCAGACTGTCATCTAGACATGGGCTTGCTTTCCAGGAGCAACACTGCTCTTTGGCCCCAGCGACGGATGTTCTGTACTAATGGCCCATCGTGTCTATGAGGTATTTATGGGGAAAGGGGCGTACCTAGATTTTCTGGTGAAGGGGTGATGTCTCTTGTCTTTCCGGCCACAGGTCCCTGTGATTTGATATCTTTCTTTAACTCTGTGTCCCTTACTGAACGTGATATTTGAAATGATATTTCACAGATGAGCCTCCTCAGTGCTTTAAACAGTGGTTGAAGAGATAATTAATTATATTTGAGGTCTGGTTAGAAAATGTCATAATCAACACTACAGGACAAAACTTGGGATAGTACTGTTGAGAAATAGGCAGTATGTGCATTAAAGTCAACAACTCTGTTATGTATGTATGTTTAATTATGTGTATATCTGTATTTAATCATCCTGTACATATCATTGGGATAAGTGTTTTCTAAGCTATAAAAAGGCATCTTCTTAGCAGTTATTACCTTAACCTTAATGAGCAACTAAATTACTCTAGATCTGCTTTAATTTAGTATGAAGAAGTGTATTAAATAAACCATATTACATTCTCAATTAGGGGGCTGTCACATTAAAGGAGAAAGGAAAATCTGCTTTCCATCAGGTATGTTAGAACACAAAGCAGATCTGTGTAGCTCTATGTTATCCTATAGTGTGTTAATCAGATACAAGGTGTGACGGAAGCCAGTTACAAAGAGTTTTCCTGATAGTGAACAGGCTCTGATAATAGGCTGGTTAAGGCTTCATGATGTTTCTGTGGTTAAGTAGTAAACAAAGGGATGTAGGACTTCAAAAAGGATGGCACATTCCATTTAAAACCAAACCATAAGTCTTTAATGACACTTTAGTTTTTATAGAAACTGAGAGCTTAAGATCATGGCAGGAGCTGAGAAGAGAAAATAAAAAACAAAGCATGTGTACCTTCAAATACAAGACAAACTCAAGTCTCAAAGCAAGGACATCAGGGTACCCTTGTTGTAAAAAGAAGCATTTCAAAAATGAAGTAAAAAGTAACTATATTCCCGGAGTATTTCCACAATGGCTTAATAAACTTTTATGACTTATCTTGGCTGTGGTTGAGCTATGACATCCCTGAATTCCCAGTTATTTCCTGACAGTGGGGCTAAGGGGTGTTTAAGAGAGGAGAGATTTGGGGGATTGGGGTTAGAGAGAATAGATTTTAATTGCTATATGTTGAATTTATTAAATTTTTGATACTGGATATTCTTTTAGAGTTGATATTTAATTTTTTGTGAGTATTTTTTATTAACATAGAATGCATTATTTGTTTCAGGGGGACAGGTCTGTGAGTCATCGGTCTCACACAGTTTCCCAGAGTTGCTATTTGCTTTTTTAAAATAAACTCCTTAGACTGCCAAGATTCTTCAGTTTGTACTTATCCCCGTTCAGTTTGGGGGATAAGTATCTCAGTGGCTTTATGAAATAATGGTATTAATCAGAGGTTTTTATTTATAGAATGTTAGAACTTGAGCAAATCTTAGATCTGTTTCATTTTAGAAACGAAGAATCTAAGGCCAAAAGGAATAAAATACGTGGAAATGGTCACTCATTTCTGTCAGTATCAGAGCGAAACACAGAACCCAGGCCTCCTACCTCCTAATCCAGTGTTCTTTGAAGTACACCTTACCATAGTATCACTGACACCTGTAAATTCAGACTCTGAGACACTAAGAAACTGCCTGTGCCAAGGCTGCTAAACTGCGCTCACTGAGGACACACGAAGAAGAGAGCTGAGGCCAGGTCTTCCGCAGCGCTCGTCCCTGGAGCATGATAAAATTTGTACTGGTTTTTACTAAAATCGGAGAGAAAGGGGGAAAAAAAGACAGGTGGGAGGAAGTCACGGGAGAGACACACAGAGAGAGCAAGGCTGGGGAAGAGTCACGCGCAGTAAGGTGGTTAACACGACTTGTTTGGGGAAAGTAGACCTTCATTTTGAGATTGTCTCTCTCACATTTTTAGTCTTAAAATAGTCTTTCTTTTCTAAGACAATAATAGTAGGTGGCAGTTGATTTACATTTAACATCAGTCCCCAAAATTTGTTTTTGAAACTTTGCCAAAATCTAAAATCCTTGGGACCACTGTCCTACCTAGCCTATTAATTTAGTACTAAATAAAAAGTCAAGGAACCTGGGACATAAAAATCAGTGTTTCAGAAACATAAAGATGAAAAGCCAGCATTGCATATGAAAACAGTACTATCTCATTTGATTTTCACTAATGTTTACTACAAAGGAAAAGGAGAAGTTAATTACTTAAACCAATATTGTAATCCTCATAACATACTTCATTCCAAAATGCTTTATTTGGTAAACATTCAAGTACTTGAAGCTGTATTATCACAACCTAAAGCAAACTTTTATGGCACAAATACAGTATATTAATAATGTTTCATACTTAGGTTTTAAATCTTTAAAATATTTCCTAAAGTTAGCAATTACTTTTGGAATTAAGGAAGTCATTGAAAATCAATGTGCTATTTTTCTACAATTTTCAGCTTTCTTTTGATAATGAAATAGTTTTACAGTTAATAAATATTTTCAAACAGTCTTGTTCTAACTACTTGAGACTTTAAGGCCTTGATAGTGGTTTGTCAAGGTTTATTTTCTTTGCTATGATCTATAACAAAAAGCCATAGGTACTTATTAAATCTTAAGGTTACCTCCCATGAAACTCCCTGTTGTCATTGTAGTGGATTCACTGTAGTGGGGATCTGTAATCTTTGGATCATTTGCAAAAAATAATTTTCTATAGCCTGGATGATTACACAGCTTGGTATGGAATAACAGATTTTGTCTACTATTTCCTGAAGGAAAAACTGTTGTTTTCTGACAAGCTAAGCAGGCGGTCATAGTGCTTTCATTGTGATTCTGTAACCAATAATGCACACATTAATCATTATGTTAGTCATAGAAAATTAAACCTATAGTTTTATAGTACAAAAATACTTAGAATAAAATATTTTTTTAAAAGGGACAGTACAGTCTGCATCATTGCTACTATACTTTTTGGTCTTATAATGATAAGATGTGTCTTGGTTCTATGAATTTACTCAGTCATAAACTGATCCAAAAAAATGGTAAAAACTTAAAAGGAATTCAGATTGCTAAAAGTAGTCTAATTACATTAGTGCTAGATCTGTGCTAACTCCCTGCCTTGGAAAATCAGCTTCCCAAGACACTAACAAATCAAGCTTTAATGCCACAATTTAGCCACGGATCCTCACACTTTGTGTGTTTGGACTTCTGTCAGATGGTTAGATAGGCTGTGGAGAGATGGTCTCTCTTTAAATACTAAGCCTTCTATGTGTAGGTTCATTAATAAGAACATTGCCATAAGCTTGAAGGGTGATAAGAAGGCTCAAGATTGAAGGGCATTTGTGAAGAAAATAGCATCTTCTTACACATTTTTACATGTACTTTTATTATTAGAATAGTAAAATCTTCTGAGACGCATGTAAGTTACTGATGCCTAGAATAAGCATGATTTTTTTTTCTTTGTGCAGAGCATTACTTACTAGGCTAAGTACATTTTAGGGATATGTGATTTAAAGATTTTTTAATACTCTTGATTTTTCATTGATTTATTAGAAGAGAGAGAACACTGGAGCACACACCACGTGGAGGGGAGGGGCCGGAAGGGGAGAAGAGAGGGAAAGAGGGAGAATCCCCAGCAGATTCTGCGCTGAGCATGAGGCAGACACGGGGGCTTGATCTCACAACCCTGGACTGTGACCTGCACCGAAAGGAAGAGTCAGATGCTTGACTGACTGAGCCACCCAGGCACCCCAGTTTACTTTTAAACTTATACCTATTTCTGAAACATTTCACAGATAAAAGCAAGTTTTACTCTCAATGGAATAGCGAACCCATCTTTTCTGTGTTTTGAGCACTTGACTAGGTTTTATCTCCTGATCTTACACTAGGAATCCATATGCTTAAAACTAAATGATAATAAAGCAATCAAGTCATGTATTTTTCTATCATCTTTCTTGAATACTTCTTCATTCAGATAATCAAATTTAAAATTTGTCTACCAAAATAAGAAGTTTGTTTCATACCTCTCGCCAAGTGAAACAAGCCAGTATTCACAAAAGAAACAATACCTATTAAATTAGTTACAGTATTTAATGTGGATTTAATAGGATTTCTGGTATTATAAGATATCTTCTGGGTATAATTAGGCATAATATAAGGCACATTTTAGTGACCTGTAACGAGTTTATCTTTAAGGAAAAAAGCCAGTTAGTGGGGCGCCTGGGTGGCTCAGCGGGTTAAAGCCTCTGCCTTCGGCCCAGGTCATGGTCCTGGGGTCCTGGGATCGAGCCCCGCATCGGGCTCTCTGCTCAGTGCAGAGCCTGCTTCTCTCTCTCTCTCTCTCTGCCTGCCTCTCTGCCTGCTTGTGTTCTCTGTCAAATAAATAAATAAAATTAAAAAAAAAAAAAGCCAGTTAGTATGGAGAATTTCTTGTCCCAAATACCATTTACTTTTTGTTTATGCATTAATTTTTTTATCTTATGGATAATAAGCTCATTCTTTTCTTCTCTCAGTGTATGTGATCAGTTCTTTTTAAATTTTCTAGCCGCTTCTAATATGACAGTAATATATTTGTGCAGCCAACTTTGCAGCTAACACAGACAACTGTGCCACTTAGAGAACCAAAATGTATACTTGCAAAGGCATGAATTTTAAAGAGGTTCAAAATTAAATT
The DNA here is from genome assembly GCF_009829155.1 of Mustela erminea. NCBI lineage: Eukaryota > Metazoa > Chordata > Mammalia > Carnivora > Mustelidae > Mustela > Mustela erminea. The sequence continues at coordinate 2,081,947 of NC_045630.1, read as the reverse complement.
TAGCATTTGGGCAAAATTATTTTAAAACTAATCACAGTGCTCATATTGCATAATTAGCACCACTTAGTATTTCATTTAGTCTTGGAAACCCATAGTGAACCATGCAAATCTGTAGCCAATGAAACTACTTGTAACATGTCCGTGCTGTTGCTCTTCCCACTGCCTCTTTCCCTTACACCCTCCCATGTGCGTCCAGGTCAGAGAGAACATGATCGAGAATACCATGTGTTACAAAATAAACTTACCAGACCAGAAGCTACTTCCGCTCAAATCACTGTTTGGTCAGCAGTTCAACACATTCGTAGAACCTTGGAGCTCAAAGTTGACCTTGGAGTCCATTTATTATATTCTCATTACAGAAGAATCCATTCCACAGTGACCCTGACACTCATTTGTCCTCTGTTTAATTGCCTTTTCCACATTACTAACCCAGGGTTTACAATGCTGTAATAGCCACGTTAGCTGTGTGCACTTAAGTTAATTCAGTGTCCTGGGCCTTGTTTTCTCATTTATAACATGATAATAATTATAGTAATTATTCAGGAAGCCGTCACTTCGATTAATTAATAGTAATGGCTAACATTAAGTGTTTTCAATATAGGTTTTCTAAATGCTTTATATGTATTATCTCATTTTATCAGAACAACTTATGTGTAATCAGTAAATGGATGATTGTATTAATTATCATTATATCTGTTCATTGTAAGCGTACCAACAAGATGGGATTTGGATTTAGCATTTATTGTTTATATCTAAATTGTCAATTTCAAATATAGATTAAAACTGTAGCTATAACTTGGAGTAAAAAAAAAATTCCTTTGGGGCACCAGAGTGCCTCAGTCAGTTAAGTGTCTGACTCTTGGTTTCAGCTCATGTGGTGATCTCCTGGTCCTGAGGTCTAGCCCCACCTTGGACTCCAAGTCCTGAGCACGGAGTCTGCTTGAAAATTCTTTCCCTCTTCCCCTTCCCCACTCTCGCAAGCATGCATGCACACTTTCTTTCTCTAAAATCAATCTTAGGGGCACCTGGGTGGCTCAGTGGGTTAAAGCCTCTGCCTTCGGCTCAGGTCATGATCCCAGGGTCCTGGGATAGAGCCCCGCATTGGACTGTCTGCTCCGCGGAGAGCCTGCTTCCTCCTCTCTCTCTCTCTGCCTGCCTCTCTGCCTACTTGTGATCTCTCTCTGTCAAATAAATAAATAAAATCTTTTAAAAAAATAATAAATAAAATCAATCTTAAAAAAAAAATCCAGAGATTTAAATATTGAAATTATGGATTAGTAAATGTTTATTATTTTTAAAGTAAAATGTAATAATGTTTATAACTGATCTTTTATACAATTAAATTTAAATAATATATCAGGAAATAGAGAGCTTAATAGGAATGTTAATATTTAACTGTTAAAAAAGGAAAGCTTAATAATTTGTTGGAAAACTGCCGTCAGTAGTATCATAGCCAAAAAAGTTTTCTACTTCTCCCTCAGTTAAAAAGGGACATCTATTATAGTTTCAAAGTTGTACAGGTTAGAACACACAGTCTGACAGCTAATACTGAGATTTATCGATAATGTGCAACTTAACCAAATTTAACAAGTAAAATTTGAACAAGATAATAATAGTTACATTCTAATAAAATTTTAGACTTATTCTTACACCCCAGAAATTCCTACTCTGGTGATATTTTTTTACTCTGAGCCTCAGCTTTGGATGAAAATTGCTCGGTATTTAAAATGTATCTTTGGTCCACCTGTTAATTATCATATTCATGTTGACTATGGGAAGATAGTAGTACTGCCTGGCACCTTTTTTTTTTTTTTTAAGATTTTATTTATTTATTTGACAGACAGAGATCACACGTAGGCAGAGAAGCAGGCAGATAGAGAGGAAGTGAAGCAGGCCCCCTGTTGAGCAGAGAGCCCGACGCGGGACTCGATCCAAAGGACCCTGAGATCATGACCTGAGCCGAAGGCAGCGGCTTAACCCACTGAGCCACCCAGGTGCCCCCTGCCTGGCACCTTTTTAGATGACTATAAACAAAAACGGTACAGATATGACAGAGGAATTTAAAACTAAGACCCTAGAGTTAGAGTGACAAGAAGTACCTTGAAATCTTTTTTTTTTTTAATCTATGACATCAGTGGTACTGTCCATTAATTGTTCAGTGGCTATACTAGTCAGAAGTAGCCACAATCTGTGGCAGAAGTCAAGAGCTAGATCGGTTCAGCTGTAGCAAACAGTAACTTGCTGAAAAGTCCTTCAGAAACGTTCACCAAGGGCATTCTGTGTGAACAGGTATGAGAGAGATAGCAGTAAAGCAGTCACAGTCAAAAGTTGCTCCTCAGGAGTTCATCACTGGAGGAGGGAATAGACATTTAAAGAAGTAATTATGACTAAGTAAGATAATGTTTTTTGGGCGCCTGGGTGGCTCAGTGGGTTAAGCCTCTGCCTTAAGCTCGGGTCATGGTCTCAGGGTCCTGGGATCGGGCCCCACATCGGGCTCTCTGCTCTGCAGGGAGCCTGCTTCCCCGCCCCCCCACCCCCACCTGCCTCTCTGCCTACTTGTGATCTCTGTCAAATAAATAAATTAAATCTTTTTTAAAAAGAAGATAATGTTCGTTTGTCCTTAATCTATTTGCTTAGAATTTAATTTAATATAAAATTAAATTCTCTTTGTTTTCCCTGGTAAACCATTTCAGTAGTTAGGAGACATACCTTTCTTTCCTACTGAAAAGTGTTTATCTCAGAGAAGATGTAGTGAAAGACGTCATTTTAGTGCTTAAGCACCTATCATTACTGCCACCAGTGATTATAGCCACAGATTTCTTTGAGAGCCAAAGTCTGATTGCACACCTAAATTCTAGTAGTAGAGAATTTGTGAAGTTTAAACTTTTAGATTTTGCCATTAGCAATTAGTAATTCAAACAGATGTCTTTAATATATGTAGTTAATTGGTTTTATTGATTATTGTATAAATTAATTCTGACAGGTATTTTAATGTTCCCTTTGACCCAAACAAAGAGCCTCTAAATTAGTACTAATATCTGAGAGCCAAGGTAGTTCCTTTATGAGCTTACATAATATACCTATTTGTTTTCAATAGGAATATGATGAAGAATGGGCTAAGAAAATTCAGAGTGAAAAGTTTCGCTGGCATAACTCCCAGTGGCTGGAGATGGTAGAGAGCCGCCAGCTGGATGAGAGTGAGCAGTACTTGTACGGAGATGATCGCATTGAGCCGTACATCCATGAAGGGGACATTCTTGAAAGACCTGACCTCTTCTACAACTCAGGTAAGGTGATGACCAAAGCAAAATTAAATAGCTTGTGTGCCGGGCGCCTGGGTGGCTCAGTGGGTTAAGCCGCTGCCTTCGGCTCAGGTCATGATCTCAGGGTCCTGGGATCGAGTCCCGCATCGGGCTCTCTGCTCAGCAGGGAGCCTGCTTCCTCCTCTCTCTCTCTCTGCCTGCGTCTCTGCCTACTTGTGATCTCTCTCTGTCAAATAAATAAATAAAATCTTTAAAAAAAAAAAAATAAAAAAAAAAAAAAAAATAAAAAAAAAAAAAAATAGCTTGTGTGCCATAAATAGGGATTTTGGTCGACCAGCCTTGCTCGTTCCCAAGCTTTGGAAGCACTTCTTGTAGTATTTAAGTGGAGTTCTGCAAATAATTTTAAAAGTACCATCCATACACACCATGCAAACCTGTTAACTCACCTTTTTTTCCAACTTAGTCTTTGATGTGATCTCCATAAAAAAATGTTGTACCCAGGAACATTACTCTGAGTTTATTACTTTTTTTCTTTTTTTTTTACTTTTTTTTCAGTGTTCCAAGATTCATTGTTTATGCGCCACACCCAGTGCTCCATGCAATACGTGCCCTCCTTAATACCCACCACCTGGCTCACCCACCCCCAAAGCCAGTTTATTACTTTCTAGACTGTATAACTTAAAATGACATTCTCAGGGTTTTCATTTTTACTCTATTTGGGATTTATTTAAATGTATAACTTAGGGGTGCCTGGGTGGCTCAGTGGGTTAAAGCCTCTGCCTTCGGCTCAGGTCATGATCTCAGAGCCCTGGGATCGAGCCCTGCATTGGGCTCTCTGCTCAGCGGGGAACCTGCTTCCCCCCACAACCCCGCCTGCCTGTCTGCCTACTTGTGATCTCTGTCTGTCAAATAAATAAAAATAATCTTTTAAAAAAATGTAAACTTAACTAATTTATGTTTTGTTTTCCAATGTATTTCATTTTACCATGGTTTTGCTTTCATTTTGAACTAGTTAACTCTACTTGGTTGGGAAGATTTAGACACTTAAACCTTTTTCCTTCTAACTCTGCTAGTGTTTTTAGGGTAAAACTTAATTTTTATATAAATCATATACTTATAACTGTTGATTCTGTCATACTGCCTTTTCCAAGGATGAGCTTGACACAAAGATTTGGTAAGTTTCTGCATATTCTGGCTGTCAAAGTGTTGCACTGTTGCCAATACTAATATTACTTCATTGAACTCATTTAGTTGTGAGGAAGAAAACAATTTCTTTTTCTTTTTCTTTTTTTAAGATTTTATTTATTTAGTGACAGAGAGGAACACAGCTAGAGAGGGAACACAAGCAGAGGGCTTGATCCCAGGACCATGGGATCATGACCTGAGCCAAAGGCAGACACTTAATGACTGAGCCACCCAGGCGCCCCAGGGAAAGGATTTTTAATTCAGATCTGTAGCAGGTTGGATATGAAAAACATTAAAATATTATGTCTCAATTAATGGCTTTTTCCCCCTGCTATGTATTCATCACACTTTATTTTCATAATTTTGTTTTGTGCAAATTGCCCATAAATACTGTATTATTTTTATACTTGGTATAGATTCTAGAATCTTGGAAAATTGATACTTTACTTTAAAAATTAAATTAATTTCTTCCAAACTGAACTTTACAGTAGTTATGAAATACTGCCTTGTGTTTCAAACCAGATGGAGTAGATCATTAATTTCAGCCAACCAGAATGCCTTAGTTCAGTAATGGCAAGCAGCTGTTCCTTACATATTCAGATATTCATGAAGTAAAATGATGTAAAATATATATGATATGAATTTTTTTTTCAACCAGAATCAGAATTCTGTGGAATCAGGTTTCTTGCTTTGAAGATTGATGGCTACTTTTCAGTGTGAATCAATTACTAGTTTCCAAAATTGAATAAAACTTTTAACCACCTCAGTGTTCAACTTTGTTGTTTTAATATGATTAGAACTTCAGAACAAATTTCTAAAAATTTATACCACATTCCCAAAATTAATTTACATAGGTTAACCTCTTAAAGTGAAAATCATAAATATTTTTCTGAGATATTTTATAATTAAAATGTACAACTTGTGCTTTTGTGAGAGATCTGAATTATATATATTTTTATATATCAAAATTTAGAAGCAACCACAGCTGATGGGAAAATAAATAAATTCAAGCCTTTGAGGAGTAGAATATAATCATTAGATATCCTTCTTTTTTTTTTAATCTCTGTAGACTGATGATATGGTAGACATTTAACAGTGGAGGTTACATTGCAATGAGTTTAATAAAGATAAAGGTCTCATATCAAGCCATCTATATTATTTTAGTTTATTCGTTATTTTCCCTAGTTCGTGTTCCATGAATAGTTCAACTAAATGAATCTGTGGTACCTCTTGATGCATATCATGAAACCTAGATAACAGCAGCCTCTTGTCTTTCACTGTGTGCAGTTGCATCTTCAGAAACATCAAAGAAATTTGTAAAACTGCAGATTTGTTTGAACACTTGAGCCATCTTATTCAAGTCCCCGGTATGCATGAAACTATAGGCTGCCTCTGATGAAAGCAGCCATAGTAGCTTTTCAGCCACAGAGGTGAAGTTAAGTGGCCTGTGATCCCCTGGGTCTTATCTTTTATGTTAAAATGAAATAGCATTTGTTGCTGCCTACTCATCAGTACTGCCCTCTATATTTTCAAACTGTTAAATATGTGAAAATACGTGTTTCTCTCTTTTTATTCGTTTTTTTTTAAGATTTTATTTATTGATTTGAGAGAGAGAGAGAGATCACAAGTAGGCAGAGAGTCAGGCAGAGAAAGAGGGAAGCAGGCTCCTTGCCAAGCAGAGAGCCCCATGTGGGGCTCGATCCCAGGACACTGAGATCATGACCTGAGCTGAAGGCAGAGGCTTAGCCCACTGAGCCACCCAGGCGCCCCCTTAAAAAGCATCTTAGTGTTGTCACAAGAAAATAGGAATCTACAATCTCCTTTAGTTATGGTATTTTTTTCCTTAGAGTCTAAAATTATTGTGAATGTAGTCACTGAGTAATTTGCTATTCCGTCATAAAAATGATGCTATTTGCTTTAACACGTTTACCCACAGAGGAAGTATAATTTATAAAGCTGTCTTACCACTACATATTTCTAAATGACTTTTTTGTTGTTTTTTCATCAACTTGCTGAATCTTATTCTTAGCATTTAATATGTGAATATATTTCTGGAATATGAAGCTTACAATGTTTGTTTCTGTCTCAGGATTATTGTAAAACCACAGTTTTCAGGGCGGCTGAGTGGCTCAGTGGGTTAAGCCTCTGCCTTCGGCTCAGGTCATGATCCCAAGGTCCTGGAATCGAGCCCCGCATTGGGCTCTCTGCTCAGCAGGGAGCCTGCTTCCCCCCTCTCTCTGCCTGCCTCTCTGCCTACTTGTGATCTCTCTCTGTCAAATAAATAAATAAAATCTTTTTTAAAAAGTTTTTGTTTACCTGTATGTTTCTGTGATATGTCTTATAAGGTGTAGCTCAGTAAGTTTTGATTTTTCTATTTTAGCAATTTCTTTTTCTCAGTTTCTTCATTATTGATATCTGTTTTCTCCCAGACAGTCACAATTTCACTTTTGACTCATTCACTAAAAAGCCCAATATTATGTTTTTATTTGACTTTAAGAAATAAAGATTATTTCAGTAGCAATATATATAAGAAGATACTGAGTTATTTTACCTTTTTTTTTCCAAGATTTTATTTATTCATTTGACAGATCACAAGTAGGCAGAGAGGCAGGCAGAGAGAGAGGAGGAAGCAGGCTCCCCGCTGAGCAGAGAGCCCGACGCAGGGCTCAAACCCAGGACCCTGGGATCATGACCTGAGCCGAAGGCAGAGGCTTTAACCCACTGAGCCACCCAGGCGCCCCTATTTTACCTTATTCACAATCTCTATAAGCCAGTTTTTTACTGGGTTGCAAAAATCAGAAGGTTGAAAACTGAGGGTTGCTGGGGGTGGGGGCTTGGGAGAGGGGGGTAGGGTTATGGACACTGGGGAGGGTATGTGCTTTGGTGAGTGCTGTGAAATGTATAAACCTGGCGATTCACAGACCTGTACCCATGGGGATAAAAATATATTATATGTTTATAAAAAATAAAATAAAAAAAATAAAAATCAGAAAGTTGATAAATTACCTGTGCTCCCAATAAATTTGCTTTGATTTCCTTCTTGCCCCAGTACAGACCCCATTTTACTCATAGTCCTATTTATCATCATTACTGGGAGTACCTCAAAAAGGTGTGTTGTGTAGCTGTGGTCTAAGAGGCTTCATATAATTGAGTAACCAAAAAGTTTATAAAGCTGTGCAGCTTACAAAGGGCTCTGGTGTGTATCATCTCTGTCTTCTGTTTGTTCTCTGGTAGTTTAAATGTTCCATGAAATTCTTTGGTTCCTTGTCGCTATCAAGGTTAGAGTAGGAGCTTTGGAAGAACATTCTTAGGTTTAGCTGGATTTTGTAATCAGGAATATATGATTCCTTTGTATTACTTCTATAAAAGAATTAATTTTGGATGCAGAATGCTAAGAAACAAATAGGTAATTCCAAAGAAGTCGAGGTGTTTGAGTTGAGGATTTTATCTAAGATGGAATTTCACTTTTATGCCTCATTCTTTCACCTTTATTTCTCATTCTAGTAAAGAAAGATTGCCCATACAGCAGAGCTGCCTAAATTTTGTCAAGACATTATAAAGGACACAGTAGAAGCTATAATTTACTGAATGAATTGCTGTGCTCTCAGATTATTAAAAATTAATATAAGTATAAAAGTTTATAAAATTGCTGGCTGAATCTTTAAACTTAGACATTTTTAGTTTGATCTCTATTTGATGAGCTTCTAGTTTGTAGTTCTCTGTATTTCCTTTATCCTTTTGCTACTCATTTTTCCCTTTGAAGACAGTGGGAGCTCCAAATCAAAATGAAGATGTTGAGAAATGGATGACAGTTTTTCATTTAATTTCTTCTTAATCCGGTTTACTTCATTAGGTCATGTTTCATATGTAAACTTTTAAAATACAATTCATGTGTCTTTTTATTTGGTTGTATTTATTTTCTGGGTATCAGAATCCTCTATAATACTAGCATGCTGAATATCTTTGTATTCACTTTCAAAGAGCGATAAATATTTTATTTTGGCACACTACTTAGTTGTGTTCCTCGGAAATTCACAGATTCCTTAAAACTTGATCTTTAATTATTTGGTTTTAATTTAACAGAGGAACTTACTGATTTTTGTGGTCTTAACCTTGTTAATTTTAGCCGCACTCCTGTAAGAAGTCTTCAATCCATGTAAAATATTATTGCAACTGCTTAATTCTCAATCTGTTGTGTCTTGGCATTTCCCATAATTTCATTTTTTGTAACCATTTTTGTTTAGCTGGTCTTTTGATTTATTAACTTTTCGAGAACATGGAAACTGGACTAAATATTAGATACTTTTAAGCTACCTCTTAAATATTTAAAATTTACTAAATAAGAGATTATACCAAAGATACTCATTAGCAATTCAACAATTATATAATAATACAAATCTTTAGTATACGATATGTAACAAAAAAGTGGTACAGGGGTCGCACGGAAATACAAATCACCTCACTTAGTCACTTGCCAACACTATTACTTAATTTCACTTGCCAACACTATTACTTAATTTTATCATTCACTTGATTTGTAATAACTTTGCTCCTCAAATAGATTTTGTCATTAATTGCTACCAGTCTTTCAAGACTCAAATCAATTATGCCTCTGCCTCCCTCCTCCCCAAGTAAGATTTTCTAACCCCTACAGAGCACAGCAATCTCTCTACACCTTCCTCTGCCTGCAGCGCTCATTCATTACTTACATCCATTCCTGCTGTATGTCATTTATTAAATAAATGTATTATTTAATTGCATCTTAAGTGTTTGCCTTATGTTTCACTTAATTTAAAATTCTTGGAAACAGAAATTAGGTATTGGAACTTTTTGTAATTCCCCTAGAACCGAACAGAGTATTTTATGCAAGTGGTAGATGTAAATGACCATCTGGTGAGTAAATAATTTGCTTACTATGCCAACTTTTTAAACAATGTTGTATGACCTACCCCACATTTATCTATAGGTCACTTAACAACCCAGAATACTTTCAGAAAAGGAAACTTCAAAAGGCCTGCCAGCTTCCCAAGTAATTATTACAAAAGCCACATACGGAAATACATTTCTTTTATGCCTCGGTCAGCCCAGAAACCATCACTTACAGCTTTTTGCCTCAAATTCTTTTCTTATTCTTAACTGATTCATAATTCTATCAATAATAGGTTATCTTATATTAGATTAGAGTAAATAAGAAAGTAGTATCTTTCTAAAATAAGCAGGAAGCAATAATAAAGACTTAGATAAAGAAAAAGGAGTACTTTATAAACAAAGAAAAAGAACTTCTCAAAAGCAGAGTGGTGTAGAGCAAATTAGTATAGGTAGTCCAATAAATCTAATAACTCAGGGCATGACCAAAAAGTAATTGAAACTTATAATGAAGATTAAATCATCAAGGAGTAATATATTATGTTCATTATACTTTTTAAAAACACAGAGAATATAAAATACACTTCCAAACACTTCTAACCCAAGTTTGCGTGTGTATTTTAAGGCTGGCACTGAAAGTGTCGAGCAGTGCTTACTTAGAAATTAACTCACTTGAAATACCTAATTTCTTAATATTCTACACAAATGAAGCGGTCTGGGTGTGAAATTACTCACACCATGCTGTTTACTGTCTTGTTGTCTTTGTTCATTCTGGTTTCTTTTCTTTTTCTTTTAAAGATTTTATTTATTTATTTATTTGACAGACAGAGATCACAAGTAGGCAGAGAGGCAGGCAGAGAGAGAGAGGGAAGCAGGCTCCCCGCTGAGCAGAGAGCCCGATGCGGGACTCGATCCCAGCACCCTGAGATCATGACCTGAGCCGAAGGCAACAGCTTAAACCACTGAGCCACCCAGGCGCCCCTGTTCATCCTGGTTTCTTAGCGGGGACCATCCTTACTATCACATACTACTTCACCTCACCCCTTATCTTTTCTCTGTTTTTATACAAGACCATAAGTCCCTTGGAGGCAGAGATTGTCTTATTTATCTCCGTGCTAGTGTAGTGCTACCACATAGTAGGTGCTCAATAAGTGTTCAGTTGTTTTGCTGCGTTGTTGTGAAGGCTTAAGTATGTATTGTCTTATCTTGGTCCCAGAGAGAGTAGCATGTCGTGCTAACATTTCTCTTTCCAGATTAAATATACAGATTATTTTCTGTTGTGTTGCTTCTTAGCATTATTTCCTTTTTATTCCCTACCAGTAAGTTTCACTAGTTACCAATTTTCCTTCTTTCTAGATGGATTAATTGCCTCTGAAGGAGCCATAAGTCCAGACTTCTTCAATGATTATCACCTTCAAAATGGAGATGTAGTTGGGCAGCATTCATTTCCTGGCAGGTAAATAGTCTTTCAAGAAAAATCTAATATATGGTGTTTCCCTTGTTTTTTGAAAAATTAGAATTCTCTTCACTCCCCCATTTCTCTGTTTTCATTAAAGAGGAAAAAAAACCTCAATATTTTCATGAACATGCTTGTTTGATATCAAATTAACTTATAGGGTCGCATTTTTTATATTTAAAAAATGAAGATTGCAGATCTGAAAAAAAAATGCTTCATCACTTTGGAAAATACAGGCTGTCCATTGAAATAGTTCATTGTCAAATTAATGAACTCACATTGTTTCCTAAGTGCTTTCCAAAGCCAGGAAAATATAAGAACACAATACATGTATTTTAATAATTACTCAGACATCACTGTTTTTAAAAGTTGACACTTTGATTCAATTGAAGACTATTCTTCCCTGCATGGGATTCAAATAAAATATTTAAAAGAAAAAAAAAAAAAAAAAAACATGGTGTGCCAGCCTCATTCTACAATTACAGTGACGTTTGTCCCAGCAGATACTCACTCTGTTACTGGTGTCATAGATTTTTCAAATTTTAGCAGAAAGTGTGCACAATATTTTCCTCTTCATATCACTCTTAGGGGTGTAATATTTTCGATGTAGTCTGATTGTTGAAATTTTGCATTACACTGGTTCAGTGAATGGGTGGAGACTAGTTGCCCTTCAGAATCTTTTTTTTCTTTAAAAAAAATTATGACCAATATGTTATAATTCTTAATGATCACTTATAATAAGCCATTTTAATCCAATAATTAATGTAAACAAAATTGATCATCTGTCATGCGTAGTCTGTTTTATGAATATTCTTCATTTATTGCCACCTGCACAGCAGTGTTTTAAAGCAAGTATTATTGCAGCCATTTTACAAATGAAGAACTCAAGTCTCTAACAATTTACATTTAAATAACAAACTCACATGAATAGGGTGGGAGAGAAGAAAGTTTGAACTCCTGTCTGTATGTCCCCAAAGCTTAGGTTCTTTCTAATATAAAATGATGCCTAACTTGGAAGGAAACATAGCATACAGTAGTTGACTTTTAAGTGTTTCGGTCTTTTTTTTTTTTTTTTTATCACAGCTCACATAAAGCAATACATTTCGTATTGCAACCTAGTGCAAGCACAAAGATATGCTATATATATGTTTATATATTTGTCTATATATATACATATCTATACATATAAGTAAAACAAAAAATTTGTTAAATGGTAATTATTCTTATTACCTGTAATGCACAAATATATATTGTTTTATCCTATTCTGTTTCATCTTTGAAATACAGATTGCAGCCTACCGATTTCAGAGTTCATTGATGGTTGTGACCCAAAGTTTAAAAGCATGTTGAAAATGTAGGAGTAGTACATGAAATGCAGTATAACATCATATATAGTTCCATATTCTTTAGTGGACTCAGGATTCTTTATTGGACTTTAAATAAATAATAACACTTCGGAAATAGTTTCATTGGTGTACTGGATTGTCATGGTAAGAAACTCCTTGCCTCAGGACATAAAAGTTAAATATGGTTAAATATCAGAAAGCATATGGCTTTTGATTGCTTCTGATGTTTCTGTCTGTATTAGCTATAATTATTTAAATAGAGGCTCTGTTTAATCATTGTAACTACTATACTCCATCATGTGACAATTCACTGTAAGTGTTTTCTGAAACATAATTGGAAAAGGAAGAAATGATTTGGGTGTATAATCCTAATTATTTATATTGAAATTTTTGCTGATAGCATTACGAGATCAATTATTGTGCCATTTATGTTTCACTGTGAACAAAAACATTATTTTGGTATCTCCTGCAGATCTTGCCAATCTAAAGAAAGCAGACTAATACTAATCATGCATTACTAATTTCAGAAAGACTTGCCTTCATTTTTTAATATAATTACATGATTAAGAACCTGAAACTTTCATTAAAATTGAATATTCAAGCAGTGGACTTATGAGCTCAATTCAGCAAAACCTCATTTCTGGTTTTCAAAAATGGTCATTTTATAAAACAATAAAAGTGTTTTAAGAAATACAGGTACACAGTAAAATGTAAATTATATATTGTGTCCAAAGGTTTCAGGATTTTATTCCCCAGTTCTGTTAATAACTTTTTTTTTAATTTATTTTTTATTTATTTTCAGTATAACAGTATTTGTTATTTTTGCACCACACCCAGTGCTCCATGCAATCCGTGCCCTCTATAATACCCACCACCTGGTTCCCCAATCTCCCACCCCCTCACCCCTTCAGAACCCTCAGATTGTTTTTAATAACTTTTTTTAAAAAAAGACTTTGGGAAAGCCTCTTTCAGTTGCTTCGCAAGGAAAAAAGTATTTCAGTAGCTTCTTTTACATCATAAAAGATACATCACAGTAATGTTTGGCTTAAAGGATTAGCCACAAAACATACTGTAGACTATTTTTTCAAATCAAAGGAGTGAAATACTTACTTATTATAATCATTTTGATTTGAGAATTGTTTGACCTGTAAAAAAAAAAAAACTTCCCCTGAGAAAGTTTTGTCTTTCATCTCTTGTCTTTTGTAATTTTTCAGGCCTTAAATCACATAACTGTATCATTTTCTCTTTTTATTTCCAGAAGAAATAATTTACAATGAATTTCCTCAATTTTTTGTAGGTAATAGATCAAATAACAAGGGACTGTAAATTGTATCAGCAGAGAGAGATACAGAGAAAGTATACAGTATAGCCAAATACTCATGGTTGCTTTTTGCTACATTTTGTTTTATTGACCTACTCTGGAATCATTTACTCTTTCTTTTATTCAGTCAGTTTTGGTTAGGATTCTCTTTTAATAGGATTTCTATGCTCTTCTTTGATAGTAACAAACCATAGATCTAAACTCTGGCTTACTTTTTAATTCTGCAAAGATTTAAGTATTTTAAATTGCTACATAATTATTCACATACTTAGCATGATCATTTTGCTGCATACTGTCCCAGATGTGAAATTTTAAACTAATGGCTACCTTTTAGCTTCTGATATCCAATAGGTAAATTTAAAGCCAATTAGACCAAATAACATTGCCTTAAAATACTACTTTTGAAACTGTTTGCTTTAACAAAATAGGAATATTTTAAACAAAATAAGGAGTATTTTTTGAGAAATGTGAACAGAGGGTATTGGACTCTTGTTCTTCATCTCCTTTGGAAAGATGAGAATATGCAGACTTGATGGGCAGCATGAAAAATTGGAGTTAACTATGAAATTTCTAAGTATAATGTCTTGATTGAATTCTGAATATTGAAAACACTGTTCTTTAAATACTTGTAAAAAGTGGAAACGTTACCTATTTTGAGGGGTTTTTTCCTTTAAATCAGGGAAGTTGTCCAGATAACTTAAAAAATTTTGCCTGTTCTTTATCATATGTGTTTGATAAAGAAGCACTGTCAAGTTAAAGAATGTTTTAAAAATTAATGTATAAATGTGAATTTTTATCTTTACCATTGTTTTTTTTTTAGTTTCTAAATTAAGCTTATTTTATTTTATTTTATTTTAATTAATTTTTTATTTTTTATAAACATATATTTTTATCCCCAGGGGTACAGGTCTGTGAATCACTAGTGTTTTTAATGATTCGAGAATGTGAAATGATATGACAGTGCCAAGTGGCGTGCTCTCCAGCTAGTACTCATGGCTTCTCTGTCCTTGTAGTTTTTTAACATATTAGTTCCAGTGGATTCATGTAAAGTAGATGATCCCACATTCCTGAAAAGTAAAAAATAAATTTCTAATTTGTATGATAAGAGAGGTTTTTTTAATTGGTCAAAGAAAAATTCTTCACTTTATTCCTAAAATGACAAAGTTTAGTAATAGGACAAATCTGTTAAAATGGGGACACTAAGCCAAATTTAGAGAATTGTTTAAACCGCTTAAATAGGTATTTTTTTCTTAAAAATCTAAGTCAGGGGATCCTTCTTAATCTGAATGCCTACACTTTTGCAATAAACCAAGGCAGTTTAATTGGAAACAGTGAAAATTGTTAAACTCATCTATCCTATTCTGCAGGGGAGACTGGATGTTTGATAAAATAGATACTGGCAGTTGGACAGCAAAAGCTGGGTTTTAGACATGTGTCACTATCGGTTTGAACCTCTTGGCGCCAGAATTTCCCGACATTTAGAGGTGATGCAAAATACATTAGGGCTCCAAGGCATTAGCTATAGAGTTGCCAATCCCAAAGGGTTAGATGTAAATCTCCTCCCCACCAACACCCCCCCGAAAAAATCTGAATTGGTGTTAGAAAGTAAAGTGGAACTTGCTATTAAAGCTAATTAAAAATAATAGGAGTAGGACTCGCTTTTTTTCCTCTTATATACAATATATCTGCACCATATTTTTGGACCGTTTTTTTATTATAACTCTTACTTTTCAAGACTAACAAGAACCTCATGTTGAGTATTTTTAAACTGCTTCCAGCTTTTACAAATCAGTTTTTGTTGCAGTAAAAATGGTCCATTTTTCTTTTATAGGAATCCAATTTTCATAAACTGGGAAAAAAATTGCAGAGACTGCTTAGGTTTCCTTGGGGCTTTGAAAAATATTTTTCAGAGGGCCTGGAGTTCTTCTTTGTGGTTGGCACAGTGATGTCATTTACTGACCATTTCACTGGAGTCAAAGATGAAATAGATGTTTGCATTATCTGAGCCATCTGATTCTTACACTTTCATTTTCTGTGTTTTAGGTAGCTTTTCTCTTTCTTTCCTTTCCTGAGAATACTTTGACATTAACTCTTCTGTCCATTGTATACATTATATATTATATATACGCACATTTTAGTCCATTCTTTCTAATTTATTTTTTCAAACATTTAAGTCACAGTTGAAATGGTAGTAACACTTTTTAAAATCATCCTGAGTAGAACTAACAAATTAATATATAGAGAAAATCTTTTATCCAAATTTTTAAATGTGTAATTTTTCCTGAGACAAGGATTCTACATGTCAAAATTAGACTTATTTCTTTAGCTTTCAGGCCACTTTAGTTATATTCAGCTATTTAGTCAGTTTTTTCATTTGAAAAAAGTAACCCCAAAATTACATACTCTGTCTAGATGCCATTGTGTAATGTTTACAGAACTACATATTATTCTTAGAACTGTTTATTATGAGACTATTTCAAAGCAGTTATTCAAAGAAGAAATCAAATTATTGTCTTACTTACAACCCTTAATTTGGCAAGTCAAGAAGTTCTTTTATGGGACACCTGGGTGGCTCAGTGGGTTAAGCCGTTGCCTTCGGCTCAGGTCATGATCCCAGGGTCCTGGGATTGAGTCCCGCATTGGGCTCCTTGCTCAGCAGGGAGCCTGCCTCTCTCTGCCTCTGCCTGCCTCTCTGCCTGCTTGCGTGCTTTCTCTCTCTCTCTTTCTGACAAATAAATAAATAAAATCTTTAAAAAAAAAAGTTCTTTTATATTGAGAGAAATGTACATATGCCTATAAAATCCTCTCTTTGATAAGTTCTGTATCAATTCTAATTGATAACCCACACTCTTCTATTCTAATAAAGTTTTAGTGACCTTCATTACTGAGTAAGTAGTATAGAAATTATATGGAAGGATCAAAAGAAAATGAAAAGAACTTCCTAGAAATAGTTCCTTTGAATGACATTGAGGCCAGCCATTTGTTCAGCAGCATTTTAGGAACTAATGAATTGGTATGGTATTACTTATGAAATCCTTTACAGATAATCATTCACTAAAATACTACTGTATTTAGTGTGCTATTGAATTTTTATCAAAAATTATTATAGGGGTACCTGGTGGCTCAGTGGGTTAATCCTCTGCTTTTGGCTCAGGTCATAATCTCAGGGTCCTGGGATCGAGCCCTGCATCGGGCTCTCTGCTCAGCAGGGAGCCTGCTTCCCCCTCTCTCTCTGCCTGCCTCTCTGCCTACTTGCCATCTCTCTATGTCAAATAAATAAATAAGATCTTTAAAAAAATTATCATAGCTTTTTATTTATTTATTTTCCTATCGATTTTTCCAAGAGGAGAACATTCATGAGAAGCCTTTTTAACAAACTCCCAGCTTTAGTGATTTTTTCAGACATGGTGATTGCAAAATAAAGCAGCCAGATTCCATTTTCACTTATCAATTGCCAAAATTTCTTTAATACTAATACCCACCCTACGAGCAAAGAAGTACTCTGATATACCTCTGTGGGAATTTAAATGGGTAAAATCTTTGTGGAATGTATTTGGTAATGGAAAGATCCTTACCTTGTTCCCTTCCTATAGCTCTGTAATTTCATTTCTAATGGCTTATACTTATGAAGTTATTAGACATAACACTAGATAGGTAAACTATTAAAAAATAAGTGATCATATGTCAAAGTGTATGTCACTGAGTCTAGTAAATATAGTGTACCCTTATCTAATTCTGGAGTAAATGTTATTTTTAGCACCTGCTTTTGTGCCACATGATTTTATTCAGATTATATTACACCAGTGTTCTGATTTAAGAACATAAATATGAAGGCCAAAATAGGTTAAAATATATTTAACAATAGGTAATCACTTTACATTACACTCTCCACTTTTTAAAGAACTGATCACAGAGATCTTTTAATTTGTTTTTTCCTTTTTGGAAATTCTTTTAAAAAATGTTTTAATAGTACAAAGCGAATATAGCACTGCCACATCTCTGATTTCTAGTAATGAAAGTCGGCAGTCTGTTTGGAGTATTTGGTCATTCCATTTATATTCATTTGCATGTATTAAAACATTATGACAAGAGATTCATTGATTTAATCTTAATATGTAAACATATTTTCATTTTAAGATAAGCCTATTACTAAAGAATGTATAATATTAAAAGACAAAAACTTACTGGCTGCTTTGTATATGCAAGACACAATTGTATATCTTATTGACTCTCTGTTCTTGGCATACACATTTGCATAGGTCCCTAATATTTATTCTTGGCTGTATCTAGTTTGGGTTATTTGCAAGAGTTACTTCTTAGTTTAAATGCAATTTTGTGAAGTCATGATTAAAACACTTAGAGTAGAACTTCTGTATAGAAGCTGATGGAGTTGGGTAACCAACAATATTCTATTTACTTTGAAAAGTTGCTCTGTTTCAGGATATATGATTTGGTCTAAAAATACCCAGATCTGTGCAAATTTTTATTATAATTGTATTGTTATCCAAATAGCTTTGTTCTTAATATATGTAAACATGTATTTCAAGCCTAGTAATTAGTGCTATAATTATAATATAATAATACTAATTCTAAATTCTACCTCCCTTCATCAATATTAACAAATCACAAATACATGGTGAGGGGCGCCTGGGTGGCTCAGTGGGTTAAAGCCTCTGCCTTCGGCTCAGGTCATGATCCCAGGGTCCTGGGATCGAGCCCCGCATCGGGCTCTCTGCTCAGCGAGGAGCCTGCTTCCCCCCTCCCCTCTCTCTGTCTGCCTCTCTGCCTACTTGTGATCTCTGTCAAATAAATAAATAAAATCTTAAAAAATATATATGGTAAAATTTTTTAAAATCAATAGAACCACTTATAAGAAATAATACCATGTGACAGGTAAAATTTTATCTAAGGTAATGAAATTTTACTTTTAAACTTGTGGTATGGTGAAAACAGGAGACTAACACAGTTCTGATGAGAAAATTAAACCAATGCAAGAAAGTTATTTTTACACTGTGAGACTCTTGCTATAACAATTCTTACATTAAATTGCATTTTTCTTTCTAAATACTCTCATAGCAATTCTGCCAGTTGTTTTTTACTTCAGAAGATGGAATGTCATAGGAGGAACCTTCTAAGTTTCAAGAAATAAGATGTTTAAGGATTTTTGTTTTTGTTTTTGTTTTGCTTTTTTTGGTCTAAGTCAAAGTATGCAAAGACTAATAACTTGCATTTGGTTAGCATTTATATCCTCGTGTATTTCATTTAATTGTCAATAGTGTGTGAGGGAAAGAGTAGTATCATCCCTATTTTAACAAATGTAGAAAGGAAGACTTAGAGATTTTTAAGGAACTAGTCCAAAACCAGATAGCTAATAAGGAAGCCTTTACTCTTACACCATTATGACCTCCAAAAGGCAAACAGATTTATTAGTCTGACAGTGAACTGTGCTGTAGCGTATCTTAGAGTAAATGTTACAAAAATGCAGAGTAAGATATGTAGTCTTTGTTATGCAGCATGACATTGTTTACCTACTTCAATTCATATGACATTGTTTATTACAAATTGGTGCTTCAGATTGCTCGGAGGCAAGTTGTTAAAAATGTATTAACACATTAACTGATTAATTCACTACTATTAAATTGTCTTAGGTACTTAGTTCATTAGGTTCTCCACAGAATAATCTAGTCCTATAAAAAAGGAGGATGAAATGAGTAAAATAATCTCAGTCTATGAAGGTTAATATCTCATGCAAATCATTTATTTAGCCAATTAACCAATGTAAATGTTTAGATACATGATGCTGTTGTTTTATGCCTAAACACGAATTCTCAGATATTAGTTTTACTTGTCTTACTTATTTAGACATTTTATAGAGACAGTTTCTTTCTAGCCTTTAACAAAGGCAAGGAAATTTGGTTCTGCTACTTGGACACTAATGATTTGCATTTCCCAAGGAGAATTGAATTAGGTTTTATTAGTAAATTGGGCCCATAACTTTTAAGGCCAGATTTTATTAGATTATCACACATCAGCATTAGCAAATTGTAAACGTTACTGTAATACTAGCCAAAATTCGAGGCTTAGAATCCTGGAAACTTGGGAAGATGTTTTATCCTAGAGAAATTATACTCCTGACTTGGAAAAATATTTTAAGTGATTTACTTTCCTTTGGAAATTTAGAAGCAAGAGAAGTTGGCAACAAAGCTACCCTCGTTAAGTTAATTTTCAGTCTGGTGCAGAGCAGTTTTAGAGGCATACTTGTTAGCTATATATAAAGTACAAAAAGATGCTCCCAAAGACACCCAAATTTATTGTCACTTTATTAGGACTTTTATTTAGATGAAATTCAGCATAGCTGAGTCTATAAATTAAAAAAAAGTAATATGACTATGACTACATCCTATAAAAATGTTAACACATCAATTATGGTGTAGCTTTGTACTAGAAGAAATGACATGGGAGTTAATGCAGTCATGACTGGGAAGTTAATTATATCACCACCTTTTAAGAGTGATTATCTAGTGTTAAAGTTTATACATTTTTATATGTATTAATCACATTTTTGTTGACTCTAGAGTTATATTAAAATTAGTTGTAAATTTAAGTGGAAAGAAAGTCCAAAGTCCATCAGCAGATACAACTGCTTTTGTGACATGCTCTTAGTTTAAAAAAAAAAAAAAGTTTTTTTTAAAGGAATGGATGTAATTACCATTATAAAGGCTTGCTTAATGACATTCTAATCAAAACAACAAAATTATAAGCAATTTGATAAACACTACCACCCTCTCCAAAAAAATAAGAGAGAGGGAAACACAGTATGTCATCTCTTATTTCCTGTAAATCTGGATTCAGTGATAGTGAGCTTACTCCTAAACTCAGAGATATTTTCTAATCTAAAGTTGACTTACTGTAGTTTATCTGTGATTTGATTGATTTAACAATGTGATTTAAGTATTTGTGAACAGTTGTTAAAAATTCCTTATAATAGAAATGTTAAACCAAATATTTTTTTCTTATTTGTTTTAAAGAACATGCAGTCTAGACCCTATAGGTTCTTAAATATAATATTAATTAATTCCCATATTTCCCATATTGCCCGTAGTCCTTCCAGATGTGCTAATACAAATAGCTTACCCTTCATATATGAGCCATATGGGTTCTGTAAACTAATTTGCACTTATTTTGAATAGGAATTGTATAGATTGCAGATGAATTATTAAAGTATATGTGTAATTGCCAAATAAATCTAAGAGCAAAATATTAAACTGTAGTAAATGAGAAAAGAATGTACAAATGAAGACCTGCCTACTTTAATAAGTTTAGTGGTTACCTTCTCAGTTTCAACCAAAAGAGTTCCTTTTTAAAAAATTTTTTTGGTTATTGTGTTAAAAAAAAATCTATAAAACTGCTTACAGAAGTATCTAAGACAAAAACAAGGAAATATAATGTTCTAAACTCAGCCGGTCCAAACCACTTGAGCTGCTGTGACAGCTCATAAAACGGAGAGTAGTTTTTAACTGGGCTCTGTTTTACATTGCCAGAGTGAATTTTCCTTGCAGGAAGTAGCCAGAGGGTTTATTTAGTTTCCAGTGCATGGCTTTGATCTTTCTGTACTGTCACATCTCGGGTTACATAGCCCTTTTCACTGCAGTAAATCTGCAACAGTTAATGAGAATAAAATTTCCTCCTCCTCACTGATCGCATGCTGTTAAATGCCAAACCACAGCCAACTGCATATTTGCAAAATTTTAGCTACAATGTATGAAAACAGTGCAATCAATTTAATCTTGTTGTCTTTGTAATTCATTTTACTGGGCTTTCTTCCTTTTTAAGTGACCTACTTTATCAAGTAAGGGGTTGCAGAGCCAAACCTGGGAGAAAGATTTAGAATGTTAATAAACTGAAGGGAGAAAGGTGTGTGTGTTGAGGAGGAGGAGTGAAGAGGTGGGTGCCCGTGCACGTACACCGCCATTGAGATTCAAACCGGGTCCCCTTCAATGCTTTGGAGAGACCAAGCCTTCCTTTCTCTTCACATAAAATAAGCTGATTTGTTACTACTTTGATTATGTTGTATGTTCCATTTCAACATAAATTTGTACCTAATGAGTTTATTTAATAAGTCAGAACATTATTTTTCACTTCATTATTTTTCACTTTTGATTGTAGAGAAGATTCTATAGTATTTAGTGGAATTTATTATTAGAGCTGTTCTTAAAGTAAAAATATTTTTATAAGAATCCACTGAACTATCTTAATCAAATGGGTCATACTTAGTAATATTATAAATCTCTTGAATAAACCAATGGAAATTCAAAATCACAATAAGCAAGCTGAATTTAATACATTATTAAATATATATATCTGCATACTGAAGTACATTAAAATCTTTTTTTTTTTTTTTTTTTTTTTTTTTACTTTCTCTTTTGGCTACAGTGAAATCTCAGTTGAGGCATTATTTGACTCAGTTACTATATGTTGTTAACTTATTTCACTCACACCTTTAATCTTTTCTTCTGTCTTGTTTTGTAGTTGGCAACAGAAATTTAACTTCCCTCTCAAGAAATTCACGCTTAGAGGCCATTTTAAGTTATAACCGTTGATAAATATGCTCTCTTAATATTATATGATTATATAGATCATATTTAAATATATAAATAGGATATATTCTAGAATAAATTATATATAAAAGAAAGCAAGCTGCCTTTAGTTTCTCACCATTGAAGTCACAGTTACTGTCAATAGCCATCTGTTTCCACAGAGTAAGGCATTTCTACTCTCATAAAAGTAAAAATGTTGGGATAAATCAATAGTGCATAGTACCCATTCATTGATTTAGATCACTGTCATAAAAACAATCATGAAAATTACTGAAACTCAGAATATTTCTGAATTGGAGGCAGTCAAGTTGCATCTGATAAAACAGAGGGAGGCCCTGCTTTGGGAAGAGTGCCAGTTGTGAGTTTCCCCGGAAGAGAGGAGGAGGTAGGAGGGCAATGGCTGGAAGATTTTAAAGGCCTTGGGCCTTTCCAGCCGATGTTAGACATAGTGTAGAAATATCGAACTTTAAGATTTTAGTTTGTTCTCTTGGAATTATTGTGTTTTCCAATAAGCCTGTCTGTGTACTTAAACCACATCATCGTTTGCAAGTAAAAAAAAATGATTGAGGCTGAAATAAAATTTTAGCCTCTGTATCTGGTAGGGAAGGCTGTTCTATAGTCTGTTTCTTTGTTTTTCTGCCACTTTAAATCTGCATCAGACCATTAGTCCATTACCCTCCCAAAATTCTATATTTGAAAGTCCACAGAAAATTTCTGCAAAGCAAGCATTAATTTTTTTGAAGTTTTTGTTGTTCTTTAAAAAAGAAAATCTTAACTAAGTGAAGCTGCTCAAAAAAGTTTGTTGAACATGAACAGTCCAATCCAGTTTTAAACTACTGGAAAGGAATAGAAACAACACAGGCTTCAATACCATAGAGACTCAATCCTTATTCAAATTGTATTATTTGAAAAGTTATTCTCTAAAATGATTTCACATCTGTCTACAATCAGATATGTTGATTAGTAGTGATGGTAGTTACTGAAATACAGTTGGTGAGTGCCAGGCAGTATGCGGATTGCTGTTTATTACATTCCTTATCTAATTTAATCTTCACAGGGAAGAAGACATTGTTCTTAAGAAAACCAAAGTCCAGTCAGTTCATTTTGCTCTGAATTCCATCTCTTCTCGCCTTCTTGAGGACTTCGTCTGTGCCCCCTTCTTTCCCTCTGCAGGGTCAGTTCTGCCGGCTCATGATTGTCATCTGGAACCCCTAGTTAAATGCTCTTCGGCTCCACATCACGTTTTATCTACTACTCATTTCTCACTGCTTTCATGTAATATTCCTCAAAAGACTCCCATCTACCCTTCGGTTCACCAGTCTAGTTGAAATAATCAGTAATCTCCATATTGCCAGGTCCAGTGGGCCCTTCTCATCTTTAACTCAGCAGTGTTTGGCACGGATGTCAAGGCCCTGCTTTTTAAATCTGTCTTCTTTCATCTCTCAAGATACCCCATTTTTCTGATTATCCACTGAGCCCTTCTCCGTTCCTTTCGAGTGTCCTGTGCTGGATATTCCTCCTCCTTTTCACCTTTAAACACTGCTTAATTCAGGACTTTGGCTTTGTTCTATATGACACCCACTACCAAAAGGTTTTCATCTAGATTCTGTGGCCTTAGATACTAACTATAAGCTTGTGTTTTCATCTGAGACCTCTTCTCTGAGCACCAACCATTCCTGTCACTATTTAACACATTCAGTTGAATGTTTCATAAAATCATCAACTGTAACTTTGATTTCTTACGTACAAATAGGTCCTCCCCTAATCTCCCATCTCAGTGAATGTAGGTCAAGCCATAGACTTTGAAGCCTTTCTTGGTTCCTCCCTTTTCCTCAACTACTACTTCCTCAGAGTCTTATTCTGACGAAACTATCAAAGCTGCTCATCTCCCCCATCCTCTAGTCACTGTTGTAGCACGCGAATCATCTGTTTTGTGGCTCACTTGTTTATCTACCTCTTTCCACAAGAATGTAGTCTCCAGAAGACCCAGAACTTAGACTTTCTTATTCAAAGTTATATCTATAGTGCCTGGCAGACACTGGTTCTCGGTACTTATTTGTTTAATAAATGAGTCAGAGCCATTACTTAAACACATACATGTCTTACTCCATTTCCCGTGCTGTATTTTATTTTTGGGATAGGAACCTGTGCTATATGAGAAAATTTTGAACGACCCATATAAGATAAAAGCTGTCTTTTGAATTGCAGTATTTTATACAAATAAAGATGCTTGCCTTTGTAGTTAGGATTGAATTAAGGAATTCTTAGTATCCATGCCTTATAGTACTACATATCTATTTTAATCTACTAAGAAATACTCATCTATACTGAATGTAAGCATTCTCTACCATAAAAAAATTTTATTGCCAAAAGGGATATTACAAGTTTTCTTTTTTTTTAAGATTTTATTTATTTATCCGACAGAGAGAAATCACAAGTAGACGGAGAGGCAGGCAGAGAGAGAGAGAGGGAAGCAGGCTCCCTGCTGAGCAGAGAGCCCGATGCGGGACTCGATCCCAGGACCCCGAGATCATGACCCGAGCTGAAGGCAGCGGCCCAACCCACTGAGCCACCCAGGCGCCCCGGGATATTACAAGTTTTACATTAGTTTTCATTACCAAATAGCTTATGTTCTATTAGAAACAAATTCTATGTCATACTTAAAATGAATAAAAGGGGATTTCTTTAATATTACTTTCCTTTTGCTGGGTCTTAAGTAACGATGACCTATTGGTAATCAGTAAATCAGGAGTATAGCATTTATGCCCTTGGAGGTTATTTTGTTATTTCTGAAAGATACCTTTAACTTTTACTTAAAGAAATTTAATGAAATTATAGAGTAATGACAAATGAAATTGACTTTATAGAGTATAAAATAAATATATGTTCTAGGTAAGGGCGTTCATTAAATGTTTTCACACTTATATTTTCCTTTACTCAGTAACCTTGTTAATTGACAAGCACTTGAATGGGCTCTAGGGATATAGAATCAGTGACAAATAATCACTTTCCCTTTGAGAAGCTTATAGTTCAGGGTTTAAACATAATTTTTCGAAATGACTTACAATATCCTACTTATTATTCTCTGTATCAGCTTTCTTTGAAAACATTTAAGGGTACTGTGTTAGCAGGCTTAGAAAGGAAATTAAGGAATCAATACTAAATCTAATACATTTTATGTTATTCCTACTCCTTGATTAAATAAATGAATAATTAATAAATTTAATTGATTAAGATGATTACTAAATTTAATCATAATAAATGATTTAATGAATAAACAAATGCATTGTACACTTCTGAATTGTCCTTAATCTGTAGAGGACACAGAATTAATCTTTAGAAAAGGATGCCACCATATCTTAGCAAACAGGTTGTAAGAATATGCTGTTTGGGGGCGCCTGGGTGGCTCAGTGGGTTAAGCCGCTGCCTTCAGCTCAGGTCATGATCTCAGGGTCCTGGGATCGAGTCCCGCATCGGGCTCTCTGCTCAGCGGGGGGCCTGCTTCCCTTCCTTTCTCTCTGCCTGCCTCTCTGCCTACTTGTGATCTCTCTCTGTCAAAGAAATAAATAAAATCTTTAAAAAAAAAAAAAAAGAATATGCTGTTTGGAGCATTGCCATTTCCTAACTTACTTCCATTACAAAGGATTATATACCTTTAGTATTTTTTTTAAGAAAAAAAATTAGATAATCTGATTATGTTATATGTCAGTTATATCTCAAAGCTGGAAAAAATAAAGTTAAAAAATTTTTAAAGATGTCATGATGAATTTTCTTAGATAACAAAGCAAATAGAGGGACAGATTCAGATTTTTTTTTGCATTTTAAGATAAGCAGAACAGGGCGCCTGGGTGGCTCAGTGGGTTAAGCCGCTGGCTTCGGCTCAGGTCATGATCTCAGGGTCCTGGGATCAAGTCCTGCATCGGGCTCTACTTGTGATTTCTCTCTGTCAAATAAATAAACAAAATCTTTAAAAAAAGAAAAAAAAAGATAAGCAGAGCAATACTTGACAAAGAACCACATTATTACTGAAATAAACCTTTTGAGTTATATAGGCTCTTTAATAACACATTATACTTGAATGGTGTGGTAATTCCCTAGAATTTAATCACTTCATTAGAACAGTAGGCACTTTGGAAAGGTTAGTCCAGACAGCAACTTGATGTGTCTTTGTAATAGAGACAATGCCTCTTTATAAATACATCAGTGTCCTACAAAACATAATGAATAATTGCCAGATTTGAGGAGAGCCATTATATGAAAGTGTGATGTGAATGTTGATTTCTGATACCTCCCATGTCCTAAGCAAAGGTTCATTTTTAGGCAGAGTAGGTAGGTGGGTAGGTAGGTAGGCAGGCAGAAAGATACTCGCAAGGGAACACGTGACACTACATTTTAGTCTTTGACCTTCTTTTAACACTAACGTCATAACTATGGATGAACTCTCAAAACTTTTAACTGAAACAGTTTTAGATTACAAAGATGTATCAAGTTTTATCATTGGAAAAAAGAAAGAAGGCAGTAAACTCCCACTGGTGGTTATCTGGAAGGGGAAGAGATGTCTGGAGTTACCGGGATTAATTGTGGACTGTAACCCCGTAGATTTTATCCTGTGGGAATTTTAGGCCGATGTGCAGCCTTTCAGTAGTAGCCCTAATCACTTGGTAATCTCGTAACTGCTTAGTGCCTCTATTAATTAAATAGAACGCATGGGGGTGCCTGGGTGGCTCAGTGGGTTGAGCCTCTGCCTTCGGCTCGGGTCATGGTCTCTGGTTCCTGGGATCGAGCCCCGCATGGGGCTCTCTTCTTGGCGGGGAGCCTGCTTCCTCCTCTCTCTCTGCCTGCTCCTCTGTCTACTTGTGATCTCTCTCTCTCTCTGTCAAATGGATAAATAAAATCTTTAAAAAAAAAAAAAATAGAACGCATGTACTTCAAAGAGACAAATGGGACAGCCTGTAGGAGAAGTAATTTTCAAATGTTAATTTGTTTTTATATTTCAGAAGAATGATTATTAACTGTATATACTGTATATACTTCTACTTAACAGTTAATTGTAGGTGAATGCAAGATCTGTGTATGTCTATGTTTTTATGGAAAGGCCACATATTTCTGCAGTCTCATTTCAGACTAGAAAGGCACATCAACAAAGGCTTTCTTAAGGCCTTTTTGTTAAAGATTATAAGTCTTTTTGAAAAGACTCATAAACAGGGGCCATAATTAATGATTTCCCGAATATCTTCTCTTTTGTGGCATAAATCTGCATTATATCTCAAGAAATATATTAATTAAGCCTATTTTCTTTATCTTGATCTAAGGTTAATACATCCCAGTTTTTCAGAAATTCTTTCCATTTCAGGTCTTTTCCAGCCAAAAACAAAGCACCTCATTTTGGCCTGTCAGAAATTAAAAGGCAATACAGTCTTAAAAAAAGAATCCAAATTTGTGTGGACAGTATCAAGTGGCTAATTTAGAGCCCCTCAAATGTGAAAGGATGGGAGGAGGCCTCTATGAACATAGCTAGGCAAGTAAATTTTTAAATCGCAACTGTAGACTAAATATTACATCTTTTCAAATTGATACAAGAAACCCCATAAGACTTCATTTACGTGGGTGTTCAAACATCATGCTAAGATCTTTTTTGGAGTGGTAAAAGACTAGGAATTCTTTAAAGTCTCAAAAGGTTTTTTTTAAAGTTTTCCAGGTTCTAAGGGCTTTGTAAATACTGGACTTTTGTAATTTAGCTTGTTCTGTGGATATACTAAGGCAAGAAAAGAAATTATTACAATTTCTTACAGTTGCATCTTGCCTTTTTCCCCTAAAATCTTGAGGTGGGGGGTGTTGTTTGCCATAAGCAAGTGGACACCATAGTGATTTTAAGTAAGTCAACTTGTAATCTTCCCATGTCGTGCATACTTGAAAAAACTAACATAGGTATACCTATATGCTAGCTTGAAATACTGCCTAAAAACCCATACTGCCTATAATTTCAAAAATGTATGGTTGGTGCATTCCCATCTCCCTGAAGATTTCTGCTGCTCGTTGCCCAGCTTCATTTATAAGTCCCAGATTGTCAGGTTGGCACAACCCCAAGATAACAAACATCACAGAATGAAAATAGCCTGTCCTAAACACATGCATGACCTGTGCCCTTTTCAAACAGCAGTAAACCTGAGTACAGAAACGTGTGCACTTTGGGAAGTGACGATTTGTGTGGAATCACTAAAAACCTTATCTTTGATTTACTACTTTCAAAATAAACTCACTGAATATAAAATAAGGTAAAGAAGCATGTAAAGAGATAGTCCCGGTATTTTTCATCCCAACATGTGTTGTATCATTTGCATCAATCATGATATAGAATCTGGAGGGTTTTGCTTGAGTAACCTTATTTATACAAGCAGTCTAGTCTCACTATGGTTAAAGGAAGGTATGATTGGCCATGGCATTATTTTAGTGCAATAACAATTAGTTGCCTACGTGTAGGCATAAATCTCTATGAATTATGTAACAGCCCCATAAAAGCAAACAGAAAGCATGTGTAAGAAGCATGCCACATATGATAGAGTATCTCCTAACTGTCTGGATTTTATGGCAGGAGCAGCCAGAATTTCGTAAGTATTTTTAGGGAAAGCGCTATCATTTTCATATGTCATAATAATAACAACACCAAATATATAGGAGTCTCTGTACTGTTTTGTACTGTTCTTGTAAGAGACTTGGAAGTATAATAATCTCAAGGCAGATGTTAAAAGGGACAGCCGTTATTCTTATTTTACAAAAAAAAAAAATTACGACAGTTACAAATATGGACTGTAACAAATTTTATCATTAGAAGCAGAAATCATATCCAGATATTCTGGTTTTGAGGTCATTGCACTCCACTCACTTTAATAAAATTCAAGAGTTGTTGATAAGTTCATACTTAAGTTAGTCTTGCTAATAAACATAATTCCCAGTTCTTAAATTATGGGAGAAAAAATGTCCATGTGTGTCAGTAATAGAGAAAAAAAGTATGTTGTTTTCTTATATTGCTTTAAAAATAACTTTAAAATATGGCAACAGGGTATAAGAAAGGTAAATGTTAGTATCATATACTTATACATTCCAGTCTACACCGAATTGGCATGGTGTCAATGCCACATGTGCCCAAAGCGTAGTTGGACCCGTCCTGTGAAGATGATACAGAAATACCTTGTCTCGCCATCAACAGACCACAGTCTGAACAGAATGACTTCAGTCAGTCCATATCTTGACAATCTGAAATTGGCCTTAGACATAAGTAGAAAGTGAACTCATTTTTGTTTTTGTTTTGCAGACCAATGTATTTTCAAGGACAGGAGAGCTTATGAAATTTAAGAGTAGAGATTTACTTTAGGACCTGTTTGTGTAGTGATAAATGCAGTGTTGGCGTATTCTACAGTATACTGAGATTTTTAATGCTCTAGAGGATGCTAAATAACTATGAAATATTTATCTGACCTGTAGTGATTACTGAAATTATTGAATTAGTGGCTGGAAATATTTATGTAACATTGCCCAAAATAGATGTTTTAAAATATCATAATAATGTATGGCAATGCATCTTAGTGGTACATTTAATATTATAAATATTATTTTGGATCAAATTTCCACATTGTCATGCTTAGCTACCTAAAACAATGCACTTTCAGTTTATTAAAATATAGTTTCTATTATCCATACTTGTACCCTCAATTTTAGAAAAATGTCACTTGGTTTGATTTTAGGTACCAAAATAAGTCTCTACTTATCAACCAGCATTTGATTTTTATTAGCCTAAAAATTATTGAGACAAGTGAATAAGTAGACTATGACATAAATTGGAAAGGTTACATTAAGCTTCTTATATTCAATAAGATTTTTCAGATTTTTTTTTATAACAAACACTTGTCCACCTCTTGTGTAAAGTAGTAAAAGAAAGTGAAAGGTTTTTTTTTGAAAGTGAAAGGTTTTAAAACTATATGAAAATATCCTCATACTGTACTACTAATTTAAGGATTTGGAGACAAGGTTTTAGCAGAAGCTTAATGTTAATTTTTCATTTCTGAGAGAGGGGCATATAGCATGCATCCTAGATAGCCATATTTACTCTGTGTCCATATGTCAGATTTCTGTTTCATGAAGAAAGATGGGGAATTGGCAATAGTCCATTTTGCACAGTACCTGTGATAATTTTAGGTTCTCTTCCATCTCTTGAACTTGTTCATTTTGGTAATACATTATCACTTTAAGACTCTGAATGGTGCTTAAATTATAGCAACTGAGGGGCATTTATATTGGACTGAAAAGTTTTTAGTACTAGTATTAACT
This sequence comes from Mustela erminea, assembly GCF_009829155.1. NCBI lineage: Eukaryota > Metazoa > Chordata > Mammalia > Carnivora > Mustelidae > Mustela > Mustela erminea. Next base: position 2,051,588 of record NC_045630.1, on the reverse strand, counting down.
TTTGAATTATGCTCAAGGTCTTAGACTTTGCAGCATGTTTAGTTTCTTTTCATTTCTTATTAGTATTTTTCAGTACTTAATAGTCTCCTGCTCCCACCTCCAACAAGAACTTCTCTCTGTTCAACATCAGAAACATTTTCCTATTTGGCATGTGCTTTCTAGTTCCCCAAGCAGTATAAGCAAATTGGAAAGTTCAGCTGTCATTCTTGGAAGGTCATAGATCGCACTAGCAGCCTGAGTAATCCAGGAGGTTTTAAGTATCATAGCATTTAGTTTAAAGTGAAATTTGCTCTGACAGGGCTGGCAGACCAATAGGAAAAAGAAATATTTGTGCTTGGAGAAGTGCATATGTAGAGACCAGGAGTATAACTGATGGCTGGAAGTGATTTCAGTCTAAAAAAACAAATCATTAAGAGAGTGCATAGGGGTAAAATACACAGTTCATATTTTAAAGAGTCTCAAAATGAACCAGCAACTAAGGTTAGCATTACATAGTAATTAGCTGTGGTGTTCAGGCTTTAACTCACTCAGTACCAGGCAGTCTGGTTAAACGATCACTGTGAAAACATTGCTACTTATGTTATATTCTCTTCTTTAAGCCTACAGCCGTAATTTTTGTACCTTAAAAAACCAAGGTATTATGACAGATTATATAAATGTTGAGCTAGTAACAGACAAACAATTATTCAAAGGAGGTGCTAATGACTCAGTTTATTGACCTAGGGGTTACTTAAGCAGCTCAGTAAGTTTCCTTAACATTTGGTGGTATGGAATGAGGCATTGCTTGATATTATAGAACTGCCAATTTCAAGAAGTCCTTGGACTTAACTGAAGAAATGTAAGTTAAAGATGACTAGAAGGTATATTTTCATTAAAAGATTATTAAGGAAAGTTTGAGACCATTATAGGTTTGAATAAATATCACTTCGGCTTGATAATCACATCTGACAGCTTCCATTAGGCACCTATCAGAGTATTTTTTTGGTTTATTGCTACAAATAAGGAAAAAGAAAATATCTTCTCATGGCTCCAATTATTTCTTTCAAGTCATTGTTCTTCTCAAGCAAGCCAGTTCTGAGTACCAGAATACAGGGTTGAAACATTCTTTTCTTGAATGTGCAGAGCAGAATAATAAGACTGAAATGGAAAGGACTTCCAGCAAGATGGTAAACTGAGCTGACTTAGAAGGTCCTCCCCATGTAGACATATAGAAAAGATGGATAAAATGTAACAAAAAATTCATAATTCATGACCAGATTCACAAAGATAAGAAATGTACCCAGTCTCTCTCTCTCTCTCTCTTTCTCTCTCTCACACACACACACCCACAATAACCACCCACAAGAATATATTGAACTAAGTATAGGTTATATACTGTAGGAGAATGAAACTAAATTCCATATATAAAGCCTGGAACTTCAGTGGACTGCCTTTTTTTCGTCATCTGAAAAAAGGACTAGATAATCTTAATTCACCAGCCTAGAAAAGTGACCAAAACTTATCTTTGGCTCCAAGGCCCTAGGTTAGGAGGATAGTCATCCAAGGGAAAGAGAAATCATAAGCTTTCTCCGTGTGCATGAGTGGGTTCAGAATTTATGTTATTCATCTAATTCAGGGAACCCCAAACCAAGAAATTGTCATTAAAATTGTTCCAGGACAATGGAATCCCCAGGGTCTTGATATATTATAAACAAATACAGAACCTGTCTGTAGAAATATTTTCCATGTTCAAGGGCCAACAGACAGGCAAAAATAATGAGTTAAAAACAAAAAAAAACCCAAAACCTGAAGTTGAACACAGTAAAATACTGTAAAGCTCATGAAGAAAGGAATGTGATGGAGTTGAATTGTCAGGTACAACAGTAAGAGCAGATGCCGAAGAATTAGAGTTAATAGAAGAATCTCAATTACACTATAAGATTTTTAAAAATAAAAAGGAATTTAGAAAATTAATGCAGTGGTATAATATGAAAAAGTGCCAACTATAATATTTCCACATAAAAAATAAAATAGCCCCTGGAGATGGATTAAACAACGGATTAAGATGCATTATAAGAGAAGTGTGAATTGAATGAAATTAGAGAAGCATCAGTGAAGCAGAATTTCTTTACCATTTGGAATAAATCAGTGACTATTTTATACATGCCTCTTCCATCATTACTACAAATTAGTTTTTATCTGAAGCATCTTAGTATAGTAACTAAGTTGAAAGGATCTGTCCCCAAGGTGGTATATTTCCCCTTAGAACTGACAGATGTCTTTAAAAAATATTTTTCTAAATAAATTCCAGATGAACACTTTAAATACAGCCTCCCACTACTCATATCACTTGGCCTTGATTTTTGGAAAAATATTACTTGGTTTGATTTCACTAAAATGTGATTCTTTAAGATTCATTAGCCATTTAGTTTTCTCATAATAAAAGGAAAATTTATATTCACGCATATAAAAGATTAACGATAAAAACTAAATGGAAAATGATAGCAACACTTGGTATGTATTGGTAAAGCTCACCATAAGACTGCTCGGTTATGCTCATCTACTCACTAATACAGAGGCTCAAGCTTAATAACACCCTTCAGCAGCCTCAAATAAATATGTATTATGTACAAATTTATAGAAACAGAGGCTTTCGACACGTTCAATGAAAATTTTAGAGGTTGTCATATAGTAGTAGTACCTTCCGTGCGCGTTCCTTACATCTCTCCGTGACCCAGATGATTGGCATCTTCTATCATTTTCATAGGCCCCCACATTCATAAAAGGAGAGCATTGACTGTATGAGAAAGCAGTGGAAACCATATTCTGTCAATGTGGAATTTGCTGAGAGTTTAAATTTGGTAAAATTTGGTTTAAAACTTTGTGAAAGCAAATGATACTCAGTGATAAGACAAGCTCTCCATCTAGTGGTTGGTTTATAAATTACAGGCATTTAGATTTCAATAGATCTAATGCTGGGTATAATTTTTTTTTAAGATTTTGTTTATTTGAGAGAGAGAGAATGAGAGAGAAAGAGTGTGAGAGTGGTGAGGGGCAGAGAGAGACGTAGACTCCCCACCAGGCAGGCAGCCCGATGCGGGACTAGATCCTGGGACTTCAGGATCCTGACCTGAGCGGAAGGCAGTTGCTTAACCAACTGAGCCACCCGGGTGCCCTGCTAGGTATAATTTTATAGGCATTAGATCATTCTATCTATACTTCTCTTGTTACTACATCTAGGAATTTTAAGGAAAAAAATTCTTTTCTGACAGAATAGTTCAGCCTATTGACTGCAGAGGCAAAGTACTTGTACAGTCTGATTTCACCTGCATGGAACAGCACACCCTCTTAGTTATTTGATGAAGCCTGCGGGAAAGTGCCAAAATTGTTTCATTCCAATTAACTGTAACCTCTAAAATTTCAGCCAGTTTTGAAATTCTTTTCCTTCATTCTCAAATGGTGGAAGTATAGGGTGCCTGAGTGGCTCAGATCATGATCCCAGCATTCTGGGATCAAGTCCCACATGGGGCTCCTGCTCAGAAGGGTGCCTGCTTCTTCCTGCTGCTCTCCTTGCTTTGTGCTCTCTCTCTGACAAATAAATAAATAAAATTTTTTTTAATGGTAAAAGTATAACTAAAAAACTGATTTCAAAAGAGAAAAGATAGCATTTTTTTATCAGGGACGATAGCATATTTGATTGTTTCCTCTGCCATTGCCTCTCCGGGCTCCTGTCACTCTGTGTATGGACAGCCATGATATTCTCTTAAATGTTCCCCAAGCTTTTGTCTCTTAACACCCATAGTTGCCACAGTTCTTTTGCTAAAACTCAGAAGTAAGTTTTCCCCATTTTCAAAAACCATAGACAACTCTGCAAAGTGGATAGTTAGCCTGGCATCTGAAGAGCTTTCAAAGTCTTGCCTTACCCTCCATTTCTGGCCTTCTCTCCTGTCACCTGCTTTCACCGTAACCCTAAGGCTTCTCACGTAAGCAGCTTCTGTTCTTCAGCGCCTTCTTGCACGCTCAGGCTGCAGCATCTTTCCTCACCTGTGAGTCCTCCTTGTCCTTGTAGATCCGTCCGTTCACACAGTGAAATTCTTCTGAAGGCCTCCGTGCCCGCTATGAAGCTGGCCATTAGCGGCGCAGCAGTTGATAAGACAGTGACCTCTTTACCCCTGTATAGTACTTACAGTTTCATAGGAAATAAAGTAAAAAGATACATAATGAGGAAGTGACAGACGCATTAAAATAAAAGTATTTTGGCGGTGCCTGTGTGGCAATCTGTTAAGTGTCTGACTCTTGGTTTCAGCTGGGATCATGGTCATCAGGGTCGTGAGACTGAGACCCGCACTGGGCTCCAGGCTCAGCACAGTGTCTCCTTGGGACTCTCTCTCCCTCTCCCTCTGCCCTCCCTGCTGCTTGCTCGCTTACTCGCAAATAAATAAATAAATCTTTAAAAGTATTTTCTTTAAAGACTTTCTAGCACCCTAGATTCTTTTGTAACAACTTATACATACCTCTAATATACTCTCCCCATATAGTCAATATCTGCTGCTCCTCTATTCTTCTGTAGTAATTTATAAAAGTACTAGGGTAATACAACATATTACAGGAATTCTGTTCGTGTTTAGTCGCCTCCAGTCTGTGGTCAAGGACCATGTCTTACTATTGGCTTCCCAGTACCACATTTTTCTTTTAACATTGACTGTCAACACCATACTTAACACATTGTAGGAACTCATGTCCATTTGGATGGATGGATGGATGGATGGATGGCTACAAAGGATCACTATTACATTGCACTACTACAATTTCATATTTCTAAATTTCTCATGACAAATTATAGTTAGGCTGAAATTACTGATCAATTTATAATCTTAGATAATAAAATACTGATTTTGATTCTATGATTGATATATTGGAATAATAAAAAGAATGAACTCGAAAGCTATTACAGGATCATTTTATGCAGCTCTATAATATCCTAGAAAGCTTCCTCCGAAGAAAGTTAGCCTATGTTAAGTCCTTTCACTTCAGAATCCCAAAAGAATTCGAAACTTCAGTATTATCCTGTAGACCACAAAGATAGGCAGTTAGGAAAAATCACTACACTCTATCACTACCCTCTATAAATACAAATATATTTATAAATATAAATATTGTCACAAAGGATTTTATTTTAGGGAGAATAGAATTCCTGAAGAAAGACCCACACCAAAAAGATGAAAGGCAACATGAAAATTTCATGTGTGTGTCTGTGTGTGTACATACACACAACTACACACCCACATACACACACATTCAATGTGAGCCATTTTGTGGTAAGGACTCCTTTAAAAATTTGAGATCAATGAATTTTTAGCCTATGGTATTAGAGAGTTAGAAACAGGATCTCATTATATTCTGTGCTGATTTCAGACCACAAAATAAGTACAGTATCACATTATTTTCACTTCTTCATTTAAGATAACCATTGAAAAGTAGCAAAGTTGTTTTAGAGAGCAAATGAGATGGTAAACATCCCAGAGACCATATCATGAGGATTGATTAAATGAGAGTTGTGAAAAAGCCTCATTAAAGAAGAATCCGTTTTCTTTTGTGGTTCCAGAGGGTAATTCTAGAACTAACAGATTTCAGATCAAGATACAAAAACTTTGTAATAGTTTGATGGGCCCGTGAATGGAATGAGCTGCTTTGTGAGGATTCCCATTTATGGAGATGTTTGCAAAGAATTCTGTAGACCCAGTTGAGGCTGTTGTGAATGGAAGCGTAGTTTAGATTATTTCCAAACATGTTTCCAAGTCAAAGATTCTGTGAACCTACGTTAAGAGAACGCGGCTTGAATTTACTTTTTGTTTTTTGTAGCATCCTCTGATATATTTGTTATTTGCTCTGCATTCATTTTCTGACTTGAGAATTTCAAAGAAGATAAAGACTTGTGTTGCTTTTACTTAATTTTAATAAAATAATGATAATACTTTTCACTTACGCAGCACTTTTCATCCAAGGATTTCAAAGTGCTTTACAAATATGCACTAATTAAGCCTCACAAACAGCTAGAGGTAGGTGATTTCCTTCCCTCTCTACAGGAATGTCAACTCTGGCACAGAAGTCCAGTCAGAGCCTCAGAGTGCCTCGGACCCCTTCCTGGCTGCCATTCCCCTTGTAATGTGCTGCATGGGAACTATCACTTGTCATGCCTGGATTTCTTTTTCTCCCCTCCCTAATTTACTGCAAGTTTAGAAATACAATGAATGCTGTTAAAAATTTGTTTGAAGCCTTGTCACTATTACAGAAAATTCCGTCTCCTGCTTGCTGAATGCTATTAGATTTCCAAATGTTTGTTTAAAGATAAGCTTTAGATGTGATTTTATATTTATTGTTGAATTTCAAATATAATTTTTTACTCATGAAGAATTTGTCACTTTCCTTTCTAGGTACCCCCAAATCACTGTTCTTGGAACATAAAACTTAGTAGCAGAAGGATTTGGGGGCCTCACCTTTCCTGGTTGCCTTTTCACAGCAAACAGGAACCATTTTCTTTGAACTAGAAATATGTGTTTTTAAGAAGAGATTGCATTTTGTTATGTTTGCTAATTTAAAGGTAAAAAATGACATCTGGACATTGAGGATAGTGGTTAAATGACACTACATAGTTCTACTTTAAAAAAGCGGTCTAGGAGTGGCATTCTCTGATCTAGAGGGACACACCCTTTCTGTGGAGGTTAGGGGTACCAGGAAGAAAGCAGGGACATATAAACCCGGTGTAAACACTCAACTCTCATCTGAAGGGGAGCTGTCCCACGGGGCAAGAACGCAAACAGCTGACCACGGCTCAGTGTCCCTGGTTCTTGGGGTTCCTGGCGAGGGTGTGCCAGTGCCTCTGAGTCCTGAGTGGATCAGGAAAGCACAGTTTTTGCTGCCGCACTTCCCTTTTATAGTCACAGCTTCTGTCCCCTTCTAGAACTTAAATAAAGAATCTGCTCCTGTTTAAAGGAATACTTACTGTTTTACTCTCCTCATTTTGAACCAGATTCAACATTAACAAGGCCACATCTTTATCTCAAAGGAGAAAGTACAACATGTGCCCACATATCCGAAGAGAACATCTGTCCTCAGGATTCAGCATCCTGAAAATCTAATTTCCCCTCTATATTAGAACCAAACGAGAGATTAAATAATTAAGCTATTCTGTTTCTGAGTGAATTTTATCTAAAAGATATTAATTATGTAGATACAGCTGATCTTTCATAATATAAAAGGACCTAGGATTTACATCAAAGTGCCATCCAAACTGGTCATAATGTTTCAGACTTAATTTTCTTTAAACAGCAAGTGCATCTGTGATACATGGTGGATAATTACAGAAAAACTCACTTTAAGAGTTTCTAATTTTTCTCCTTAAAATTTTTTCCCAAACGGTATCTGTGGAAGTCTAGAAACTTTGGCCTAAACATACTTTTGTCTCTGAGTGAAGTGCTGACCACATAAATAGAACTTTATTGAGTAAATTTTCAGTGTTCAAATTCCAGTCTTACCTTAGTGGACTTCGGGGTGCAAATTCTTACCAACAATGTGACTGACATTTTTTAAGAAACAGAATATCCATTTTTCTATTTACACCACGCAGATCGATTAATGTCTAAGTTTATCCTTTTCCCTGGTGTCAAGCCACATGGGAATACGATTTCCTGTTGGTCATAGAAATAAAATACAGTTTTGCAATTTGAACGTGTAGTGACCTTAGGCTCTCAGAACTTTAAGAGCCATTCCTCAGTGAGCACAAGCCTGACAAAAGGTCTGATATTCCTGAGAGAGTTACAGGCCACCCAAAGCATTGCTTAGGTGAGTTACGGACAGTGGCCTCTGGGGAGCAACATGGCTGGCACCCTCCCCTCGGGATTGTCCTCTTGCTGCACTTCACTTGCCTTCGCGTGTTTCTCTGCCGGTCTACACTGCCTCTTGGTCCCAAATTCCTGAAAACCTCTAGGCTGAGAAACAAAGACAAAATTAACTTGAGTTTAACCTAAGTCTCCTGCTCTTCGGCTCCGAAGAGATGCTAAAAATCCAGCCAGTGTCCGGGGCAGGCGGGCAGGAGATGAAAAATGGAGGAGTTGAAGGTCATGAGCTGTCCCACCAGCCATAGTTGAGAGTTGTTGGGACACATGAGTGGGCTTAAGGGCTTCAGGAGAAGAATGCCAGTGGCCAGCTTTCCCTCGATTTTAACTGACACGGGTGTATCTGAGTTCATGGGCTGCATTACTTCCTGAAACTTCTTTAATCAAGTTGCCTCTAGAGCAGTGTTTTGCTTCATCATAAAATTAAAATGTCTTCCCAGGAGACCAAAGTAGGAAGGACATGCCTATATTTCGCCATTTCAAAATAAAATTCAGACTTAAAACATGTCGGTCAACTTTTAGGAATTACAGACACAGTTTTTTATTTAGAAGGAGCCCAAAAGTTTGTTTTCTTTAGGATCACTCACTAACGAATGCTAACGTAAAACTTTTATCTCAGAAAACCCGTTTCCCCGAGCAGTAAGTTCACATGAATAATACGCCCTGTACATATTCTAGTTCTCTACATTAAGTACGCAGTCCGTCTTGGTGCACACGTGCACACACGTGCACATACACAAGTTATTTAAAACAGCCTTTTAATCAATAGTACTTTTGTGTTTTAATCTCATTTTGAGTTGTGAGAGGAAGTTAGTGCCTCTTTATTTTTTAGTCATATTGAGATTTTGCTGATAAAGTATCTTTCCATCTAGTATACTCTCTAATATTAAAACATTTAAATGTGTTTGTTTTTTCCAAGTTTCTGTTTCTGCGTCATAAGTTGTTCCCTTTGGTCGGACATGAGCTCACTAGCACTCCCTGCATGAGCCGTGCATGGGCATGTCATAGCTGCCATCTCCGCCTGACAAAATAAGTCTCTTGTCGTTTTGCTAAGTGTTGCAGAATTCTCTGATTCTTAACAAGTGCTTTGGAGAAAAGATTTTCTTTTAAATCTATCAGTAGATGAAAGAATAATTTTTAAAGTAATAAAGGTTATCCATGCTTCAAGTATCTTTATAACTCTGAACGTTATAGGCTTCTGTTATTTCCATAGAATAAACTGAAACAAAATTTATAATTGTCTTACTGTCATTCAAAAGAAACATGTATGATTTATTTGGGTTTTTTTAATTGAGGACTCAGAGAAGGATTTGCAGAACAAATCTGGCTAACTTAAATATTGTAAAATTCCTTGTCTTACTCTTTCAGTTTAGGCTTATAGTATGATTTGGCCCTAGGTTAGAGTTTACTACTAAAATTCAAAATGCATGTCCGTATTAATAATACTGTATCTTCATATGAAAAGATGATCTTATGATGAATAATAAAACTCATCTTCCTACAGTTTTAGTTTTATCATTCCCTAGCAGTGTATTACTGATACTTGCCAGCACATAACATCTTTTCATATTCTAGCATAAAAGCCATATATGAATGTAATTTATTAAAGCTCTTCTGATCTGGCCTCCTTTCTGTCTTGAATAGCACCTGATGACAGAGGTTTCCCACTTTTTAACACATTGTTAGAAGTAAATATTTATTATACACATATTTGTGACTAAATTAATTTAACTAATACTATACATATTATATAATGTATATGTATATTTGTGTATATTTCATATATGTGTGTGTGTATACCTATACACACACGCACACAAGAGAAAGGCCTGCCTAATGATAGCCACATAAATCACTTTTGCTGCTAGGAAGAAAATCTTGGTGGTGTAAAGTTCCCAGCCTCCCTTGGCCTACATTGTGGTTGGGTGATGAACAATATAACTCACCACACCTTTTTCTCTTTCCAGCCTTGGAATGGATGGCTTTGGCCAGCCAGTTGGCATTCTTGGACGCCCTGCCACAGCTTACGGATTCCGCCCTGATGAGCCTTACTACTATGGCTATGGATCTCGATAAAGTCATCCCTTTCTGTGTGTGCTCTCAACTTAGAAGAAATCTGTGTGGGTTGGGTTAACTTTGAATCTTGGCTAATAATGCATGTGGATATTACTGCAGGTCTGTGTTTTTGTTTTGTTTTTTATTTTCTCGTGTTGTTAGCTACAAATTAACTCTGATCCCTCTGTCCTCTGTTACATATAGTTAGACCCTGTTCACCACATCTTGGATGGTGAATAACATTTCCCGTGTTATTCATAGAGACACAAAAGTAAACGCTGAAAAGCATCCAGCCTGGAAAACACACTACATTATGTACATTGAGTGACTAATTTAATTTCTATTAAAAAGGATAAAGTGCAAATGAATTAGTGAAAGTCATGTGTTTCTATGTAATGTGTTTCACACCTGCTTGTGTAGGTGCGTGTGGATTCTCTTTTCCCTGCGCTTTCCCTGTAAACTCGAGTACTCCAGGTGATGTGTGTGGCTTTCAAGTTTATGCAAAGAATATCATCCTTTTTTTCCCATGCCGTCTTCCTTTCCAGGGCTGCTTCCCAAAGTTAACTAGTTTTCAGTGAGTAATGGAACATGTGCCATAGATTATGTGACATATGCGTAGAATCTCTTCAGCAATTTGAATTCTTGTCTTTCTGATTTTAAGGTAGAAAGCCTGAGTGCATGTGAAACTAGATTCGTATTGGGTTTTTAAATTTTATTATTCGTGTCATCTAAAGTATGGAAAAGCCATCTCACAGGAAAACTAAGGAACAGCATATTTTTCTCACCTGTTTCCCATTTGTTTTCTTGTTTTTGTAAGATTTGGGTGGTAAGAAATAGACATTATAATTAATAATGAATTTTGAAAGCAACTCATTAATGTTACAGTGTTGGAAATATACTTGACAAACACAGCAAAACAAATAACCCTAACACAGAGATAGTTCCTTGAGTCCCTGCTATGGAAGGAGTAATGTTGGGCTTTGAGGGGAATACACAGATCAAAAATAAGACTTCTGTCCTGGAATTTTAAAACCTCAGTGGTCTACTACAGTATTTATTTGGCTTGATTTTTATTTTAAGCATAGAATAATAGAGCTGGAAAGGGCCTTTAAAAGAACCCAGCGTATCTATGGATTTGAGAGACCAAACACATAAAAATTTTAAATATTGTGAACAGATTGTCTTAATCACCCGCTGTGTATCGGGAAGCATGTGTGCTCCCGGGGAGACTCTAAGGTACGATCTGTGTCTTCCACCTCACAACCTAGTCGATCTTCCTGAAGGCACCCACTTATTTGTCGCAGTTTCCGTTTAACCACAGAGCACTGAAGCTGGAAAGAGCCTTTGACGCGAGCCCTGCCCCACTGCGGGGGCAGCGGCCGTGGCCGGGACCCGGAGAGACTGGCCCAAGCTCGTGCGTCTGGTCGGTACGGGACGCGTCTCCAGTTTCCAGGCCGGTGAACTCCAACATCTTCCGTGTGCTTTATGCCGCATGCCAAGTCTGGACGCGTGCGAGAGGTGACGCTGAGAGAGGAGAAAGCAAGCCTTCCCGGGCGTGACTTCCTCGGCCGCCGGCGCCGACTGCGGGAGGAGCCCCGCGCTCAGGCCGGCCGGGGCGAGCACCGAGGTGCACGCGCTTCCCTCCCTGCGCGGTTGTTTTCATGATTTTGGAGCTTCACAGATCATGAAATTGTGAACTTCCCGGTCAGGCATGAGCTGATTTATCTTTACCTCATTTATGAAGGGAAGTCCCACCACAGGAATAAGGGAGAGGATCTGAAAGGCTTACTACGTCAGAGAACAGGAGATCCCGGCCTCGGGCCCTTTTCGAAGCGCCGCGTGACGAGCCGCGCGTCCGGGCCTCGCCAGGCGGTGCCTGCGCCCGAGTCCCGCGCTTCAGTAGCTGCCGCGGCTCGAGGCCGGAAACGACTTCTCCTCAGGAGCCTTTCCTCTCCGCCAGCCCGCGGAGCCGCTCTCGCCGCAGCGCCACCACGGCTTCCGCGCTCTGTTTCCTCCCTTTGTCCCCGCCCCGCGGCCCTCGGTCACCTTCATTACCGTAGCGCCGCCCCCCACGGGCGAGCCGCCGCCGTGTCGGCAGGACCCGGGTTAGGAGACACTGTCCCCTCGCCTGTCCCCTGCCAAATGCAGGCGAAGCGCCTCCCACGCTTCTCCGCACAGAGCTGAAGCTCTCCGGCCTCCCGCCCCTCGACCGACGCTCCGGGAATGACGCGTGACGTAGGTGGCACAAGACGACCTGCCACTACCACAGTCGCGCTGTGACCGCAGCTGGCGTCGGGGCTCCCACCGGGCCCAGCGCGGGGGGTTCGCTCCAGGCCCGCGGGGCGCGCTGCGAACCCAAGCGGGTGGTCAGAAGGTCCCACAGACAAGAACGGTTTTTCTTCAGCCCAGCCGCACGCCTGCGTCTAGAGTCTTTGTTTCTTTAACAAGATGAGTTTTCACCAGCTGCCTTGTCTCCGGTCATGAAACACGATTCGAGGTATATAAACTGATCCTCACTTTTTCTCCACGTCTCCAAGTGTCACCTGGAGGATTTTTCCTAAATCCCTGCAACTGCCTCGGCAAGTCTTCCCACAGTCAAGCACTGGGGTACACTGAGGTTTTCAGTGAGGTGAGCGTAGGTCTTTTGCGTCTTCATGGCTAGTTTAATGGGAATATGGAAAACACTGATACCTCCTCAGATACCAAAAATCGCACATACACGTTCTCGCCAGGTTGAAAGTCCACCAAAGCGATAATGGGTTAGGCTTCAGTGTTATGTTCTCTTTGGAGTCCGGCAGCACCTCCCTGCTTGTCTGGAATAAAGACGGGCCCGAAATAGGCACGAAGGAAAGAACACTGAGAGAAAAAAAAAATCAGTAATCTGGAAGAAAAAGTCAAAAAGCTCTGTAAGGAGGCAGAGGACAAGAATGTAGATTAAATAAGAATAATACAGAAGGTAAAAATCAGAGCACCAACATTTGGCTGGTAGGTTTTCCAATAAAAGTCTTTTTAAAAAGTTACAGGAATGGTGAGCCTGGGTGGCTCAGTCAGCTAAGCAGCCGACTCTTGATTTTGGCTCAGGTCATGATCTCAGGCTTGTGAGATGGAGCCCCGCGTCAAGCCCTGGGCTCCGAGTTGGGCATGGAGCCTGCTTAAGAGGCTCTCCTCCTTCCCTCCACCTATCTCTCCAAAAAGCAAATAAATAAAAATTCAAAAAAGTTGAAAGATACAAGAGCAATAGCCAAAATAGAAGAAAACATCTCTGAGCTACAATGAATTTTTCCCTACAATACAGTAACCATTTTTTAAAATGGGTGTGACTTCTATCTTGATGTAATCTAGAAAAATTCTTGAGAAATAGGAATTTAAAATTCCATGAGAATCCTGAAGAGAAGGATAAAAGGAAACAGACTTCCTTCCAAGAAACGGACTGTCTTCAGGCTTCTGACGTTCCATGGCCCCAACTCAAGAGCCTTCCCTGGCCCCAGAGGGAAGGGGACTCTCCCGGTTGCACCGGTGCCCGGCAGGAGTTGTATTGGTGATGAACTGATAACTTCTGCATATCTCCCACTGCTCCCCATTGGGAATGAGAGTATCCTTGGTGATTATCCTGTTCCTGTCCCAACCACTGGTTGTTGGGTAGAAGTGGACAGGGGAGGTGGCAGATAACCTCTTACAGTTCACAAGTCTCTGAATCAAGAGGAACCAAACTCAAGTAGAACCTGAAAACCACACCCAGGAAGCCTCATACTCTGCTGAGTATGATTTTGTGATGGTATCTTGCACTTCCAGCCACAGCCTAATGACATAATGTTATGAGACTTTTGGGCTAGGAGGGAGCATATTTTGCATGTGAACAGAATGTTAATAATTGTGGCCCAAAGGCAATATGTAAAGACTGAGAAAGGTGGTCATGATACTCTTGAGCTCTTCCCACCATCAGACAGACTCTGTTTAATCACGTCTTAAATTGGGGCTCACATTACACCCAGCTTTGACCCCCAGAACATGGCAGAAATGATGTCTGAGTCTAGGACCTACACCTCCAGGAGACTTGCAGCTGCTGCCTTTGCCCTGTGTTTTGCTCCCTGACACTGACAGGCTGTGGAGAACTTGGAAGAGAAGCCCAGGCATCTGAGCTGTCTCTCTGGGGCACACCTCCTCCCTCCGTGGACAGCTCACCCAAATGCACTCTTGCCGGTGAGCCCAAGAAAGACCAGTAGAGGGACCGCCCGATCAATTACAGAAAGCTGACTTCCTGTGAAAAGTGATAACGTGCTGCTGTTTTAAGTTTCCAGTTCTGGGCTGATGCGGCAGGTGGTATTTTCAAAAGATGCCCGCCCCACGCATTCCGGCTCACATGCGCATCTTACAAAGTTACACTGATAATTCTCCAGTTAAACACAGAATCCATACCCTTCCTCTTGAACCTGAGTGGACTTTTTTTTTTTTTTTTAACTGTTTCAACCAGTAGAGTTAAGCAGAAGTCAGAAAAGCTAAGACAAAGAAAGTCCTTTCAATGCTGCCTTGTTCTCTTGGGACGCTCATTCTTAGAGCCGGCTGCCATGATGTGAGAAGGCCAAGCAACAGGGAGAGGCCATGTGGAGGGGCTGCGGTAGGTGGTCAGAGCGGAGGACACAGCAGACAACCAAGCAGTCAGCCGCTAAGGTAAATGAACCTCCCCAGGATTCCAGCCCCAGCTCTGGAGCCGCCCCTGCTCTGGAGCCACCGCAGCTGAGGCCTCAGAAGCCACGATGAGTGCCCTGCCCTGCCCCGCCCTGCCCAACCCTTGCAAATTCATGAGCAAAAGAACAGTCATGTTGTTTTAAGCTACTAAGTTTGTGATGGTCTGTGACTCAGCAGTTGATAAGCAATACAAATTCTATCCGAGAGGGATCTATCCAAAGGCCTATACAAATCCTCAGATCACAAGTACTCTGCCCTCCTCAAGCCTCCTTCCGTTCTCCTCACATCTGTCCCCACCACAAATACCGTCCACAGATACAGAGATGATGAGTTCCTGAGTTACCACCTCAGGGAAGACTAATATAGAACAATGTGCCACTCTGAAATCTGAGGAATTTAAATTCATCTCAAGTTACTACAAATCATGATCTCTCAAGGCATTTAGAAATATTTTGATTACCAGAGTTCCAATTTACCAGACTTTGCAGTGTCACACACACACAAAAAGTACTTTTATTTGAAACTCATGACCACTCAATATAGAAACCCTGCAGTTAATTAACCGTGAAAAGAAATGTTTAATGTGAATATCACCTCTCTTCTCCTTTTCTCTTCCAAGCCTTCAATCTCGCTAGGTCGGTAGTTCAGGCCACTGAAATAAGTGATTTGCAATCTGGAGGATGGTAACTGCTACTCAAAACCAGAATAAATCTCTCATGAGTCAGCTTTCCCCCCGCCCCTTGCCTACAATATGCCAGTGTCTCAAGTCTGCTGTGTAATGAGCACTGGCCTAGTGCATCACCGTGAAGTCGAGCCCACAGAGCACGATTACCGTTTGCACCAGGTGGGACACGGAGCTGCCCATCAAGGCCTAGATCCCACGAGGGCAGGGTCAGGAAGTGTTGCTTTTCAATTAGCTTAACTTTCAGAGCTCATTTATTTCCAGTGCTGGGTATGAAGGAATCCGCTTTAATTCGGTGATTTTGAAACGGAGACCCACGGAAGTTTGGGGAACTCAAGGTATCTGCAAAGTCCAGAAATCTAATGGGATACTTTGGAAAGGGAAGCCAAGCTTATCAGTCATTTCTCGTCGAAATTAGTTGAGTCTAGCTACTTGTTTTGTTCCTGAGTATTTCTTTCTTTCTTTTTTTTTTTTTAAGATTTTATTTATTTATTTGACAGACAGAGATCACAAGTAGGCAAAGAGGCAGACAGAGAGAGAGGGGGAAGCAGGCCCCCCGCCAAGCAGAGAGCCCGACACAGGGCTAAATCCGAGGACCCTGAGATCATGACCCGAGCCGAAGGCAGAGGCTTTAACCCACTGAGTCCCCCTGTCTTTATGACTCTTCCCAATTGATTTTCCATTTTTCTGACACTTGATTTTTAATAATGTCACCAGCTAGACTCCAAGACCTGACCATTACTGCCCACCTGCTTGTACTCACCCACCTGTGTTTCACATTGTTCCTTAAGCACTTCTTTCCAGCTGACCTCTCAATTCAGGCAAATGGAAACTGAAGCTGCCCCTCCAGTGACAGTGACTGCCCTGACAAGGCCTCCAGCGGGTCCAGACTACCAGACCAGTTTGAGTATAACCTCTGACTTCCACTGTGCAGAGGGCCACGGGGTGACTTCTAGAGCGACCAACAACTACGTTTACTTCAATATAATCTCAAAAATCTCCATCCGAGGAGGAGCACAAGCCTCACTCACACAACTCCGATGTGTGACAGGCCTGCTCCTTAAAGCACATGTGCGACTTCACACCCACCTCTACATCCCATGACAAGGTTTCCCCACCTAGATAGTCCTCCTTACCCTAAATGAAAGGAGCCCATCCACCCTCGCTCCGGAGTCCTGGCTTGGGAAGCCATTCTCTTGATCTGTTTGTTGCAAATAAATTAACTTTGTGCAACAGCTCTGCCTGATGTGGTTTTTCTCTGCGACTCAACTTGGGACTCCTGTTACTTCAGTTTCAGTAAGAGAATCTGGCATAAGGCACCTGCTGGTCATGCGGAGTCCCCCTCTGGTACAGCTGTTGCACAGTGGCCACACGAAAAGGATACCCATGCTCCTTCACGTACACACGTGTGCCTGCTCACACACATTATGTGGGGTTTATTGAGAAATAATTCACATGCTGTGAAAGTCACTATTCCAAAATGTACAATTCAGCAGTTATTTTTAGTATATTCACAAGGTTGTGCAATAATCACGACTATCTAATTCCCAACGTTTTCATCCCCCGAAAAAGAAACTCCATACCAGTTGGCAATTCCCACGTCCCCTCTACCCTCAGGCCCTGACAACTGTTCATCTGCTGTGTCTGTGGATTTACCGGTCCCAGACATTTCATAGACATGGACTCATACAATATGTGGCCTTTTGTGTCCGGCTTCTTTCACGTCATGTCCTACAGTTCCTCCAGGCCGTGGCATGTGTCAGTGCTTCTCACGTGTCTGAATAATGTTCCGTCGCATGGATACGCCACTTCTTGCTTATCCATTCATCACTCTGGCCACTGGGGAGCAGAAGAGCGCCAGCGAACTGAAACCTGACCAGGCTTATTCCCCAGCCCTGTCTCTGTTTTGAGAGTTCCCCTGAGGACTGCTGCTGTTTCAGTTGTTCTTCCCAAACTCTCTTAGCGAGATCACATCTTCATGTAATACGTAAGTGCCCTTCCTTGCTCTGATTTCCCTTTATCAAAATGCCCTGCTTACCTACTTCATGTAGGGCGACTCTGCTTTCAGCACCTCTCTGCCTGATTCCCTTAGGTCTTTCTTGCTTTCCTGTTTCTTAGAGAAGGCAAGAAAGACCAGTAAGCCCCTCCTCGTGCGCTCTCGCCTCTTACCAAAGGAGCGGGGAGCAGCAGGGGTGCTGTCCTGTGCCTTTGTGGCACAGGCCTCTTTCCTGTCCACTTGGTTGTACACACTGGTGTGGCCTTTGCTGCTGAGAATGTCCCTGGAGTCTATTTTCCCCAGACAGTGAGAAAGAGAAGTATATAGAAAGAGTGAAGAAAACAGATGTTGCAAGAAAAAGGGAAAAGAATTTTTAAAACCTTTGGTGCCAAAAGGAAAGGCAAAAGCTTGAAGGAGGAGCTCTGAAATTTCTGGGATCTGTTTGTATGCTTGTTTTTAAAATGTCTGCTGACCATGGGACAGTTACTTATGCCATCCCTTTGTCCCAGGGACACTCAGTTGCCCCAGGTAGCTGCTGCGTCTTCGATTTACAGCACAGACTCGGGTGAGCGTGTGCAGGGAGCAGGGGGAATAACTCAGGAGACGAGGTGGTCCATGGTCACGCAGGAAGACTCGTGGGAGTGGTGAGGCACAGGGACTTTTATTTTTAAGGAAATGGGGCAAATAATGTTTAACTTATCCTGAACTAGATTGAGAAAATAGAAAAAACTAGAACTGAGAATATAGCAGAGAATCACTTGTCATTATTTCTCAGATGAAGTGTGTGACATTGACGGAACTGCCATCTACACCTTATTAGGAAATGCCCACACTGACCCTCTAGTCATTCCTAAGTCCTTCATAGATGCTACTGCAAGCCCCGCCCCAACATTACCACCTAATGAATAATCATGAGCGCTGGTTTATAGACATAAGACTGCAAGAGCTTCCAATCTAACTGTTCATTTCAGCTCCTTATTTCTTTATTAAATTAACTTCAAAATTACAGAAGTAACATATGTTCATGGTAACACATAAAACTATGCAGATACACAATGCGAAAGAAGTAATCCCTGGTCCCTACTCCCCACAGGGACTGTTAACAGATTAGCGCATATCTTTTGATATTTCTATTAATTCTGTGAAAAAAAAAATTCAACCAAGTAAATTTGGAGAACTAATTGGCTTTGTTAAACAATTCAAGAATGAAGCATCCCATCTAGCAAGAAGAAAGGAGCTCTGAGCAGTTGTACAAAGTAGAAGGTTTTTATAGGAAGGGGGGTGGGGCAAAACAGTTATTGCTAAAAAAAAAAAAAAAAAAGGATTCTTCCAGGCAAGGTCACTTTCCTTTAGGGAGAATGACTGGGGGGCGGAGGGGAGGGTTGTTTTGTTTTGTTTTAAAGATTTTGTTTATTTGACAGAGAGATACAGAGAGGCAGGCTCTCCACTGAACATGAAGCCCCATGCCGGGCTATATCCCAGGGCAGATGCTTAACCGAGCCCCTCACTAGGAGGGGGCACTAATCATGCGGAAGATCTCATCTTCCTGTGAGGGATGGCGGGTCCATGTGGCAGACCCATTGGCACCCATCAGAGAATTTCTGACTAACTCCTTAAGGCTACGTTACTGGGGAGGGTTGAAACTGTAGCTAGATTAGGCAAAGGCCTGGTTTGGCTCAGCCCAAGTTATACCATTTTGGGCCTGTGGTTTTCTAACAATTCATTTATTAATACTTGTTGAGCTCCTGAGCTAGGCATTTTTCTAGGCACCTAGGATCAATCAATGAACAAAGAAGAGATTCTTTTCCTTGTAGAACCTATAGTAGAGAAAGAAGCCATTCAAATATAATTTTTTTAAAAGGTAGAATGTAGTCTCTCGGGCAAATATGAGAGTCACATCACCTTTTCAGTGATGCTGTCTTCGGAGCTCCATCTAAAGTAACTCCCTTTCCTCTCCTGTCTTCTCCCTACCTTGTTGCTCAGTAAAACATTAGCAGTATGCTACCGTAGTTAAGAATACGAAATCTGTACACAAACTACTTTATGACATTACCAGCTGTGTGACTTGGTTGAAATAACTGTTAGTGGTGGGTTCCTTCCTGGCTTCTGTGCAGACCTTGGTTGTTGAGTTCAGCCAAGAAAGAATTCAGAGCCAAACTCTCAGGTAAGCAAGAGTTTATTATAAAAGTGAAAGTACATTCTCAAGACGGCAATCATACTGAGAGTCTTAGTGTCTTTTCTTTTTATCCTTGCATGGCTTATGGATCATAGCTAGGATGGTCTCCAATCAAGGGTATTTCCAGTCATCTGAGGGACTCCTCCTAGCTGTTGAGAAGGGGAGTTTGGGCCCTATATGGCCCTTGTCAGTACTGTCCTGGCGGCCATCTTTCCTCAGAGGGGAGAAAACTGCAATGCAAATGTATTCTAATTAAGGCATAGGTTATTGTACGGCTGCAGGTTATAGGGAGGAATGCATGCATATCCTCCAGAGGTCTTTTCCAGTTCTTTGTGCCTTGGTGGTGGTCAGCAGTTTCTTGCATTTTTGTCTTTTTAATGGTTGGGAAGTCCCAGGACACCTGGGTGACTCAGTCAATTAAATGTCTGCCTTCAGCTCAGGTCATGATCCCAAGGTCCTGGGATCAAGCCCTGTATTAGGTTCCCTACTGAGCAGGGAGTCTGCTTCACCCTCTCCCTTCCCCTGCTTGTGTTCCTGCTCTCTCTGAAATACATAAATAATTTTTTTTAAATGGTTGGAATATCCCATCTCCTGATCACATCTAGCCAAGTACCTATTCTATCATAATCTCTCTGTACATCGGTTTCCTCATGTGTGACACGCTGTTGCTGTCTGGCTTAAATGAATTAAATTCCAAGATATGCTCTTTTACATATTTGACTATTCTACACTGATTATTTTTAAGAAACTGCAAACCCAGGAGAAGTTCTGAAAACTGAGTAGAAGTTACCGTTTTGTAAGAGAGATTTACATGTAGAAGGGAAAGGTCCATTCATAAAAGGGGGATGACCATAAATCTCTAGAAACTGTTATCAATGGAGGAGGAATGAATTTAAACCTTATCCTTGTTTACTGGACTTTTGGTAAACTTTCAAAAATGCCCCCCCCCCCTCCACCCCTTCTGTGGAGATGGTATTTAAGGTGATGGTTTTGGTCATTTGGGGAGTTATTTGGTTTTCCTGGGTCTTTCCCATGTGTACAGGACGTATACATGTTATTAAACTTCTGTTTGATTTGATTTTCTCAGGTCAATTTGTTAGTACAGCCGGAAGAATCTTGAAGGGCAGAGTGGAATTGCTCCTCTTTAACACCTTGTTTTATTTTTTAATAGAACTTAAATTGTACAAACTGACTTTTGTTCATTTGTATTCTTAGTGTCCGTTTCTCCCCCTGTGGAGAGCCATGCAGCAGGAGCAAGGAGTCACGTACTAAGCAAGGCATGAGAGGCCAAGGCTGTAGATAGTTTGCCTAAGAAATGCGAGCAGATGCAGGGAGTCACGTACTAAGCGAGGCCAGAAGAGTGGGAGGAGTGAGAGATTAACCCAAGGACTGTGAGTGCATTCCCGGGTGACGTTTGATAGATACCAGGAGTCAAGGGAAAGGCGCATGATCTGTAGAACAAAGAAAACCTATGGAGTCACATACGTGCTCACGAGCACGATGCGTGCACATAGATAGTCCTTCTGATTGGTAGTTTTGTTAGTCGTGGTATACTCTGATTGGATATAGTTCGCACTTGGTGGAGATATACTTGGGGGTCTTAGACTGGGGGGGGTCCCCGGCTGAAGATTGTGAATAAAGAAGTTTGCCACTCACCTCGCCTACGGGTCGTTCTTGCGGGTCGAGAGCGACATCCCCCTACCCGTCAACCCCTAAAATTTGAGGCCTGTGAGAACAGGGCATCCACCCTGCTTTGTCTGCGGATGTTTCCAGGCCTTAGAGCCGAGGCCGGCAGAGTCGGGACTCGACAAAGCGTGCGCTGTGTTGAGTCAGGAAACCGAGCAAGTGTCGGCAACGCCTTAGAGGACTCAGGGACACGCAGAGTCATTTGGTTCGTGTCCAGCTTTACACAAGAGTGGCCTGAAACGCGCAGGGGCTGCCGGTGGGGCGGGGCGCTTTGTAAATCTGAGAGAACATTCCCAGCATCTTCGCTTCAAAAGGAACAGTGGTAATGGGGCCCTTTGAGCCCAGTTACTGGCAGTGACTGTGTCTTCCTCCTCCTCCTCTTCTCAGTGGTCAGCCCAACCTGAGGCGGAAAAAGGCGCACGTTCAATACCCGCGGAATAAGCGTGAGTTGGTGACATGTGTGACACGTGCGACACGTGTGACATCCGCTGACGTGCAACACTGCAGAGCGCTCAGAGCTCACCGAGCTGGCAGCGTTCCTCACGACGAGGACATCAGTCCCTCTGCGCGGCCGGCGCGACGCTCGGCCCGGGGAGCAGCCACCCCCAGCCCTCAGGAAGGCGCCCCGCGGTGACAGCGACGCGCAGTCCCCGCCCCGCCCCTACGAAGGCCGCACTCCAGGCGCGCCCACGGCGGCGCTGACGGGCTGACGGCCGCCTCAGCGCCACAGCGAACAGCAGAGACGGGCTCAGAAGAACCCGAGACACGCGAGTCGTCGAGTCCTTCCGAAGACGCTCTCCGCGTCCGAATACGCGGGTCCGGAAAGCCGAGCCGGCCTCGGGCCTCGGCGGCGCCGCTGCGGGCTGCGTCCCGGGGTGCGGCGCTTGCGGTCGCCGGACGCTGACGAACTGAGCGCCGAAGCCGACTCTCCAGAACAGGGCGGTGGTGGCCGCGCCCGGACTGTCCCCTCCGTCATGTGGTGGCCACGGTCGAGCGAGGGCGGGGCAGTGACGCGCGGTCCGTCCACACCGCGAACAACAAAGTACCAGACGGGGAGTCGGCGCGAAAGCGTCCCGCAGCGCCCCACACGGAGCGTCTGAACGCGCAGCCGCCGCGTCACCGCGCGCCGGGGCCCCCCTCGCCTCACTTCCTCCTGCGCTGTCTGCGGCCGCTAAAGACCGAGGCCCCGGTCGCGGCTCGAACCCGCCTCGGTCGCGCAGCCCCACCCGGAGCCGAGCTCGCCCAGCCGAGGGCTGCCCGCCCGCCCCCAACAGGCACCGGCTCCCGCCGCTTCGGGACAGGAGCGACCCCCGCCGCCGTCGCTCACCCACGCGCGGGAGCCGGGCCTCCCACCGACCCCCTTTCCGGTCGCCGGGGACGGCCCTCGGCTCCGCGGCCCGCTGTGGGGCGTCCACGCAGCAGCGCTGCGAGCGGGGGCTCCGCTGACCCCGAGGGCAGTCGTCTCCACACCGTCAGCAGGTTCGCTTCACTCTCACAACGTCCTGTGAGAACAAACCACGGAGAGCACGACCCGTCCCGCCGCGGTCCTCGCTGGACAGCGCGCAGCGTCAAGGGACCCGCCCCCTCGCTCGAACCGGAACCGCCCCACCCCCGGCAGCTGCGGCCCACGCGGCGCCACCGGCCGCGGTCGCGGGCTGGAGAGACGTCCCTCTGCGACAGGCCGCGGTGGCCTTCCGTCCTCCCTTCTGCGCCCGCCCCCTTACTCCCTGTTAGAGGCGACGGCGGCCATTTTGGGTTCGGGCGGATGTCAAGTTAAAACTCGCGGCTTAAGGCCTGAAAACTAAAGTCAAGACCAGCTTGCGAGTTCAACTTAAACGCCAGGCGAGGAAACGGCTTCACAGGCTGACCAGGCCGCTGGGAGCGGGGACACACACACACACACACACACACACACACACACACACACCCGCGCGCCCACACTCAAGATGGCACCGGCCTGAGAGTCACCTGTGCGGCCGTTCTAGCTCGGTTCCGGGTTCGTTCTCCTCAGTGGCGGCGTCGGAGGCCTGAAGGCTGGCGTTCTGTCCGGCTTCCGGACCCGTCTCTATGGTGGCGGAGGGAGCGTCCCCCCGCGAAGACTGCGCGTGTGGTGGCTCCGGCCGCACCGGGTAGGCGAGGGCGCTTGGTGTCAGCAGGGGGCGAAGGGGGCCCCCGAGCCAAGACCCTCGGCAGCCCTCCCGCAGGTAACGGGGAGTCCCGCGCCGCGTCCTCCGGCAGTGCGGGCCTGGGCCGCGGGGGAGCGGCCGCGAGCGGAGGCGGGGGACGCGCGCCCCACTCGCGGGTCGGCGCTCGGCGCGGCGCGGCTGCCGGTTGAGCTGCGGCCTCCGCCCCGCCTCCCCCTGCCTGTGCGGGGCGCCCTGCGGATCGGGGCTTCGCGGGCGGCGGAGCCGGGCCTGGCGGGCAGGTGTGCGAGGGGGGGCGCCGCCCCGGCCGTCCCTGGCGGAAGCGGAGGGACCCCGCTGGCCCCGGGCCGCCGTCCGCGCCGCGGGTCGGACGAGGGTGCGGGGCGCTGGGAGCCGGCCGGGGCTGGCGGCGGGGCTGGGAGCGGGGGCCGCCCGCGTTCTTGGGGGGAAGCGCCGGCCGCGTAGGGCCCCGGAGGCCCAGCTGGCTCCGTGCGTGCGTCGTGCTTTTCCTCAGGGTGAGGGGGAAGCGCGTCCCGGAGGAGCGCGTTGGGCAGCCGGTGCGCACCGACGCGGGCCCCGAAGCCCGGGGTCACCGGCTCGCGTAGTTCCTGGGACCCGCGTGCGTGTCCGCGGTCGTCTGAGACCCGCTGCAGCCGCGCTGCGCTCTCCCGGCCCCGGAGGGCTCGGTTCCGTGCCGCGGGGGCAGCGGCGTCCCCGGACCGCCGTGTCCGCTCCCTGCAGCTCGGTGCCGGCCGCCGTCCCCGGAGCCGCGGAGCAGAGAACCGGGTCGTCTCGGTCAAAGTTGGAGGACGGATAGAGTCCCGCCGACGACGCGGGTTTCCTGGTGGAGCGTGAGGTGCCGGGTGACCCGGACAAGCGCCTGCGTCCTCCACAGGTGGCCCCGGAACGCGACGCGGCGCGCTGCCCAGGGAAGCGGGGGAGGGGCCGGTGAAGCCCTCGAAGCCGTGCACGTCGGGGGCCGCCCCGCCAGCGCTGCGTCCGGAAGGCGCGTGGTAAATCCCGCAGAATAACCTTGCTGGGGCAGGATTGAGGCTGCGCTTTCTGCGCTTTCCTCTCTTTTTGTGACTTTTTACTTCAGAGCAGTCGACAGCACATCTTTTTCTTGCCTCCTAATTAAGTTTGCCCTGGGCGTAGGCTGTCCCCCTACTCGGAGAGCATCGCCCTCCTGGCACGGGTAGACGTCTGGCAAGGTTAATCGTGCTTTTTCTTGAGAAAGGGAGTCGTTTCTTTTCTTTCTTTCTTTCTTTTTTTCCCCCCGAAGTTGTATTTGTTAGTGTCTTAAGCCCAAAATACACACTGCTGAGAAAATTACCAGTTTGAACCTCATAAAGATTTCGTAACTCGATGTTGAAAAGCCCAGTGTTCCCACAGGGATGTATTTTGCTATTTAGAAGTGACTAAGGCGGGCGCCTGGGTGACTGTCGGTTAAGCGTCTGCCTTCAGCTCAGGTCATGATCCCAGGACCCTGGGAGGAGACCTGCCTCCAGCCCATATTGAGCCCATACTGGGCTCCCTGCTCAGCAGGGGTGCCTGCTTCTCCCTCTCCCTCTGCCACTCCCCCTGCTTGTGTGTGCTCTCTCTCTGACCGCCCCCCCCCCCCGAAAAAGAGAAATCTTTTTTAAAAAATGACTAAATGCCCATTGCTGTACCTCTGCTGACTTCGATTGATTCAGCCAGAGCACCATTCCTCAGTCCTGGTGACCATCTTATCTCCTTTGGGGACTGATATTAAAACTAAACAAACACGTGATATTCTGCCAAGAGGATTTTCATTTTCTTGTAGTTCCTTATATGTTGATTTTGACAGCTGTATTTTGTGGCAAACAGAGAAGGAAGTTAGACTAACCTCAGATACACACTTTTCAAAGTAACCCTTCTCTGACTAATTCCTCCAGTCTGACTGGTTTTTCAGGCACAGGAGTTACCGTTTTCTGCTGATGAAATGGCACCTGGTTTCAAAGAACATGGACCCATTCAAGCTACCTCAGGTGGACCTCTGGCCGCCCCTGGTAGTAGGGGTGTCAGCGAGGCAGGGAGGAAATGGATTTACAGCTGGGTTTCCC
Organism: Mustela erminea; assembly: GCF_009829155.1. Lineage (NCBI taxonomy): Eukaryota > Metazoa > Chordata > Mammalia > Carnivora > Mustelidae > Mustela > Mustela erminea. Next base: position 2,026,205 of record NC_045630.1, on the reverse strand, counting down.
AGGGCCTCAAGATGGAGGGTAGCAGTGTGCCTTACAGACCTGGCTGCGCTGCTCCCAGCCTTTGCTTTTCCTTCTGCTGCCAGCTGCCTTCCTCTGTGCTTGCCAAGTTTCTGCTTCTTCATGGTTTTGGCTCGCCATAGCCCTGACTCTACCTCATGGCATCCTTTTACCTTCAGCTAATGGAACTCTCTCTCATCATTCAGATTCCTGAGGCAGGCAAGGATCTGGCCATTTTAGCTCTTCACCCAGGCCCTTGGTGCTAGGGATGGCTAACGTGTGAATTGACTGGCCTTTGGCTCGGGAAGGGCCTGACCCATTAGCCATGCTCTAGAGAAGAGGAGCAAGACCCAAGTGCTTCATGTGACCCTCACGGTTCAGCGGGGGATTGTCCCAGGTGGGGTGGGCACCCACCATCTCCAAAACAGGAGACTTAACAGTAGTTGCTTTTCCCCATGAGACTCCTTTAACAACTAATTTTCTTTGTAGTCCTTGTGGAGACTGGGACATATAGTTGAGACACTTGGCATTTTTAATACTGTTTCCCCCCCCTTACAGTTCTTAAGATAAATTGTAGAGGAGGTAGCAGCTCAGTGGATTTGTTACAAAGACGACTTAGTTCTTATCCGCAGAAGTATTCTTGGACTTTGAGTCATTTCAATTTCAGATCGCCTTAGCCCTTGTCGTGTTGTGTTCCTGCTGCTCTACGTCGGTGGGTCTGTGGGCCTTGGCACTGTCTGGTAGGCGTGTGTCTTGAGCAGCATCTCATGCTTCGGTAACACGCTGTTGTGTGGAACTTCACTAAAGTGGAAAAAAAAAATCTCAGTAATGGGTCCGCGTGTGATTGCTGGTATATGTTTATTTAAAGGATGGGTTTTTTTTTTTTTTAAGATTTTATTTATTTGACAGAGAGAGATCACAAGTAGGCAGAGAGGCAGGCAGAGAGAGAGGAGGAAGCAGGCTCCCTGCTGAGCAGAGAGCCTTATGCGGGACTCGATCCCAGGACCCTGAGATCATGACCTGAACTGAAGGCAGAGGCTTTAACCCACTGAGCCATCCAGGTGCCCCTGGATGGGATTTTTTTAACTGAAATTTTTAAAGATCGTTGCACGTTTGGCCCTGTTACTTAGAACTAGCAACTTCTTGCTCCATTGCCAGAGTTAGTTAAGAGCCCTCGTTATGTTTAATTCATTACACTGTGGTAAAGCCAGAACTGCATACTGACATGCATTTTTCAAACATATGTAGTTTGGCCTCTACAGGCTTAAAAACATTTGAACCAGTGTTGGAAAGTATGGAAATTTCCACATAAATCTTCAGGATCTTCAGGATTCTTATGGTAGATGGCCTGATCTGGGTGGAACTTGGGGGTGGCTGCTCCCCTCAGAGCCAAGCGTCCAGGTAGGCGGCCGCAGGCCTGCTCGAACTGCGGGAATTGGTATCACCGCTGCAGAGAAAGGTGGGGGAGATGGCAGGCACGTGTCTGTCTGGGAATTACCCATGATCTGACTCCTCCCCCAAACCTCTGTTAGGACTTGAGCGTGTTTTTTTTTGTTTTTGTTTTTGTTTGTTTGGGGTTTTTTGAGCATGTTTTTTCAAGTCTTTCTGTGAATGTATCTGTATGTGTATGTAGATGCTTGCATAGATGGGGACATAGATATATGACGTATATTTCTTTTGGAAACAATGTTATTGAGGTCAAATTGATACATAATCAACTGAACATACTTGAAAGCATACAGTTTTCCAAGTTTTGGTATTTATAATCAGCCTTCACCATAATCAAGATAATAACTCTGTCGATTCCCCCCAGAGTTTTCTTACCCCGCTCCACAATCTTCTCTCCCCCAACACCTCTATCTGGGTCTCCACCCTGGGCAGCTGCTGATCTGTTTTCTGTCACTATAGGGTAGTTTGCATTTTCTGGAATTTCACGTATGTGTGCATTTTTTAGCATTTGGGATGACAGAGTTTTGCACTTTCCCGTTTGGACTTGGCTGGAGCATGAAGAGAGGTGTGGGCACGCTCTTTGGTGTGGTCATTGCCCTTTGTGTTCCGTGAGTTGTCTCTTTCCTTTCCCCGTGTTCTGCTGGTGTTCGCACTGCTTTGCTTGGCCCATATGAGCTCTCCACTTGTTAACATGTTTTTCTTCATTGTTAGAAATCCTCCAGGGGTGCCTGGGTGGCTCAGTGGGTTAAAGCCTCTGCTTTCAGCTCAGGTCATGATCCCAGAGTCCTGGGATTGAGCCCCACATCGGGCTCTCTGCTCCGTGGGGAGCCTGCTTCCTCCTCTCTCTCTCTGCCTTGCCTCTGTGCCTACTTGGGATCTCTCTCTGTCAAATAAATAAATAAAATCTTTAAAAAAAAAAAAAAAGAAAGAAATCCTCCAGGTTGGGGCGCCGGGGTGGCTCTGTCATTAGGTGTCTGCCTTCAGTTCAGGTCGTGATCGCAGTGTCCTGGGATCGAGCCCCCCATTCGGTTCGCTGCTCAGTGGGAAGCCTGCTTCTCCCTCTCCCACTCCCCCTGCTTGTGTTCCCTCTCTCACTGTGTCTGTCAAAAATATAGGTAAAATCTTAAAAAAATACTCTAGGTTATAATGTTCTTTTTATAATTTTAAGCTATTGTCTTCCACATTATTATACAGAAGTTTTCTCCCTGATGAATTATCAGATTTTTGCTGCCCTTTCCTGTGAGGCCAGTATGTGCACGGGTTAGGGAGCACGGATGATCTTGTCCTGGTTTTGATCGGCCCTGAGCCCGGGAAGGGTCTCTGTGGGAGGGAGGGGGGTGTTGGGGCCGGGCAGGAACTGCCTGTGATGCTTAAGTGCATTTTCTCTGGAGCCGTGGGTGGGTACTTGCAGGCTTGGCTGGGAACTGGCTGAGCTTTTGCCATCTTTACTGTCACACAGCCTCGTTGGTGAGGATGGGAGGAACGAGAGGGTGGAGGGGCTGGGTCAGGGTGGCCGGGATCCCCAGCACACGTGGCAGACAGACTCACGCTGGGTGGTGGTTTCTGTTTCAGCCCCGCTTGGCCTTGAGGAGGAGGCGCCGCTCTGCCCCGCTCCGGAAGGGATGGGATCGGAGAGCAGCGCTTTGAAGAGCTACAGGCTGGAGGAGCCGCCTTTCACCCTGCCCTCTGGACTCGCCGTTTACGCCGCTGTCCTGCAGGATGGCAGATGCGCTTCCGTCTTCGTGTATAAGAGGGAAAACGAAGACAAAGTTAACAAAGCTGCCAAGGTACCGGGAGAGTGAGGCTTCTTAGTGCTTTCTCCTGTCTCGTTTTCTGTTTAAAGATGTAAAGTCGAAATTACCGAAGGTGCAAGGAGGCAGATGATAAGGAACGGTGTTCTTATTCTGCTGTCCGTCCTTCGTGGGCGAATCTCCCAATCTGCATGACACGGTCAGATGCCAGGGATAGCCAGAAAGCTCCATGACATTCAGTATGATAGCTTTTTTTTTTTTTTTAATCTCTTTTTTTTTTTTTTAAAGATTTTATTTATTTATTTGACAGAGAGAAATCACAAGTACACTGAGAGGCAGGCAGAGAGAGAGAGAAGGAAGCAGGCTCCCTGCTGAGCAGGGAGCCCGATGCAGGACTCGATCCCAGGACCCTGAGATCATGACCTGAGCCGAAGGCAGCGGCTTAACCCACTGAGCCACCCAGGCGCCCCTCAGCGTGATAGCTTTTATCATCGTATTTTTTTAGTGAGAAAGTTCGGAAGGTAATTTTACATGGCCATTAGAAGGTAAAGGAAGTTACTCTACCTTAGCAGAAATCTCTTAAGTATTGACATTTTGGTAAGTATATTTTTTAAGTTGTAAAATTTATTTATTTTTACTTATTTATTTGAATTTTTAATTTTCTAATGTTTGTATTTTAGTTTTTAAATTTGAACATGGTTGACACACAATGTCACATTAGTTTCAGGTGTACAATACAGTGATTCGACTTCCCTGTATGGTAGGCCGTGCACACCATGAGTGTATTGATGACAGACCTAGAAATAGAATATTTTGGAAAGTGTGACTGCTGCATTGTGAGGTCCGAGAAAGTTTGTTGAGCTGGAGTATTAGGCTGGACACCCCAGAAAGAACGTTGGGCCTGGACTCTAGTTCTTGGGAGGGGCCTCGCTCAGATCCTTCACTTCTAGAGGCTTCAGTCTCCTCTTCGGGAGGAGGGCCTCCCTGCTCCCACCTTGCGGCCACTCCTCCTGGAGGGGCACCTGCAGGAGACCCCGACCTCTCACCAGAAAACGTGATAGTACCTTGGTAGAATAATCCTAGCTGTTGTTTTGAACTAGAGAAAACAAACATTTTAGTTGGCATTTTCTTGGATATGGAGTCATTCAGATTATCTTCCGGAAGGTTCGGCAGGGGAAGCAGAGTTGTGGCTCTTCAGTGTTAATGCAGGCACATTCCTTCAGATGGACTTAGAGCTTTGTTCTGTTTGAGTTGTGATCTGTAGTCCCGTGAGTCCCCATGCTAGCGATACATGGGAGACATGGGTATCTTCGCCATAGAGATGGCTTTTGAAATGGCTGTTACCTTTGTTAGTGATTATAAAGGGTTTTAGTATATCTGTTAGTGATACAATTTCGGCATGTTATTTGTCACATCAGTTCATTATTTGATGTTATGTCTTTGATGAGGCAGGAAATTAACTCTTAAAAAGTTAAATATGGTGCCTAAAGATCACATTCCCCTTGGGATGCATTTTCTATTAGTAGTGGTAAAAAGCATAGCTGGCTGTTCCGTTGCTAAGTAATTTCACTTTTTGGTAAGACAATTTTTTTGTCTTTCTGTCCCATCCAGTTACTGTTAATACTTTTTATTGTGATTTTTGCAAAAGATAAAATGCTTTGCTTCACTTTCGGATTCTTATGTGCAATTCATATCTGACAGGCTTCCTGCTATTTTCATTTAATAAGATCGCACATTTTTAAGTAAAAAAAATTAGGGTGAGGGCGCCTCGGTGGCTCAGTTGTTTAAGTGACTGTCTTTGGCTCAGGTCGTGATCCTGGAGTCCCAGGATCGAGTCCCACATCAGGCTCCCTGCTCAGCAGGGTGTCTGCTTCTCCCTCTGACCCTCCTCCCTCTCTTGCTCTCTCTCTCAAATAAATAAATAAAATCTTTAAAAAAATTATGGTGATTAGGATGATTATTACTAGTGAAATACTAGACATTTATTATCATTCTCAGTTTTTCTTAATAGAACCATAGGATTTTTTAACATTATATTACTCTTTATGGTGTATGTACCAAGAAAGTTGAATAACCCAGATCAGAAATTCTGTTCTGTTTAAGTAGGCTCCACGCCCAGCGTGGAGCCCAGCCCAGGGCTTGATCTCACGAACCTGAGATCAAGACCTGAGCTGTGATGATGTCAGATGCTTAACCGACTGAGCCACCCAGGGGCCCGCAGATCATAAAGTATTTGAAGGAGAAAAAGATCCAGTGTCAGTGTCTGAGGACTTCTGGGCTGGAGGAATTTCAGAACTTGAGAGGGAACATTTTCCCCCTTCGTACATACTCTTCTAAACCACAACTGACTCTTTTCCAGAAGTTTTTGTCTCTTGTTCTGCAGGCTATCTTGTGGCTTTGAATACCTGACACCTGAATCTGGGGATGTGAAATGGCAACAAAATGATACGAAGTTTTGATTTAGATGCAGTACTTGAAAAAATGTATCACGTTTCATCAGGTTTTAGGACCTTGCTTTTCCTGGATACCTGAAACATTAATACAGTCAACTCACCTCACTTCTTCCAGAGTGCAGACTCTCAGTCCTCCCTCTGGTAGTTTCAGTGACCACTTGAAGAGGGGTTACAGCGTTTTCCTTGCAAACATTGTTCGGTCATGAGTGTGCTCTTCCTCTAGTGTTGTTAATAAAAACAGGCCCCGTGCACTGTGACCTCTGGAATAAGACGAAATGCAGGTGTAACCTTTGGCCACAAAACAGTATTAGAGGTCTTCTCGTTTTATCTTGATTTTATTAGGTCTTACAGCATTTTCTCCGTGGTGGTTATGACTCATTTCTAATGAAGAGTAAGGAATGATAAGTCCTAACTTGGAATTTGGTTACCGTGTTTGCTGCCCTCTGAGCACTTCGTTAGGGCCTCACCGGAAGGACGGACTCCCAGAACGATTCCTGACTGTCTTCATGCCACCAAGGCAGCCACGTTGGCTCCAGGAGTATGTATGTGGCTGCCGAGGCCAGGCCTTCTTCGTGATGGATTCGGGCGGCCCTGCGGAAGGGCTGGTCGGCATTTTTGAGAACGCACGTCGTGTGGTGATGAGAAGAGAGGGCTGCTTGCGCTGATCCCTTCTGAAATGCTCTGTGGCTCTTCTGTCCACGTGCTCTTTTTGTTCCTTTCCCTGTTAGGCCTTTTCTGTACTATTTACAATCCTTATTCTAGTAAATCAACTTCCCTACGTTGTCAGCTTCTTAAAAAAATATTTCCTTCCCGGTATAATCAAAATCTGGTTCTCTCTTACGGCTGCTGAGCTGAGCGTTAGCCAGTCCGAAAAGCTTCGGAAGTTCCCCTCCCCCATCCCTGGGCTGGGTAGGGCCACCTCCAGGTGGCGGGCCCCTTCTGGCCACGCCCATTTTCAGACTTCACGTTCTCCCCCCCTGTGGTGGTGGCAGTGGTGGTGGCCGCCTTGTGGCTCTCTGCCCCTAGTCAGGTGTCTGCCGGAACCTCTCTGAGCTCCAGATCCACATTCTCACTTGTCTGTGGAAATCTCAACCCGGATATTTCTTTGGCACCTCAGGTGCGGGCGTTCCAGCCTGGGATCTGTTCTGCCTTCCCGTCCTGCTCTGTATTCCTCGTTTCTCCTCGAACCTCCAGGTGCGGCATTTAGAAACCCCGTACTTCGTCGCTATCTCGGGTTCGCGTCTTAAGGGAAGAAGGAAGAATAGTTCTCCCTGAAAATTCTTGCTCTTTAGTTCAAGCATCATGGCTATTCTGTCATATTTCTTCAAGGCAGTGAAACTACGGCTCGCTTCCTGGCTAGAAACTTCCAAGTGAATCGGAGCAGAGTAGCCGCTGTGTTGTGTGGTTCAGAGTGAAAACGCAGACCAGACCGGCAGAATATGGTAGTGAAAAGTTCGGCCCCTAGGGCGCGAGTTACCCTGCTGTGGCTCACAACCTGTTCCCCAAAAGTAGAAAGGGGTTCTAGTCAGGACTTGGCTTTCACACGTAACGTCTCCACGCGCGCGGATGTGGATGAATGCGGACAGGTTTCCCAGTGCGGCGGCTCTTCAACGATCAAGGTCCTTACTCAGAATCGCCTTCCAAAGGCCGGTAGTAGAGCAGTGCATGGGGGTAACAGGGATTCGTAACTCTAGAACAGAGACTTCTTTTTTTTTTTTTTTTTTTTTTTTTTAAGATTTTATTTATTTGAGAGAGAGTGTGAGAGAGAGACAGAGCATGAGAGCAGGGTGAGGGGCAGACGGAGAAGCAGGCTCTGTGCTGAGCAGGGAGCCCGATGCGGGGCTCGATCCCAGGACCCCGAGGTCATGACCTGAGCTTAACAACTGAGCCACCCATGTGCCCCTACGAGAGCTACTTTCCAGGTGCTCCTTCCGCACAGTCCCCTTTCTCCACCAGAACAAAAGTCTTTTATCTCTTCTGGTGATGAGAAAATCTCATCACACTTCACAGGTGCATCTTGTCACTCCCTCTGTTCTTTGGGGCAACAGAAGCTTGAATCAAGAAACATTTCTGTTTGGGGACGCCTGAGTTGCTCAGTTGGTTAAGCAGCTGCCTTCGGCTCAGGTCATGATCCCAGTGTCCTGGGATCGAGTCCCACATCGGGCTCCTTGCTCAGCAGGGAGCCTGCTTCTCCCTCTGCCTCTGCCTGCCATTCTGTCTGCCTGTGCTCACTCTCTCCCCCTCTCTCTCTCTGATAAATAAATAAAATCTTTTAAAAAAAAAGAAAGAAAGAAACGTTTCTGTTTGATTAATTGCTAACTTCCCTGTGAATCTGGATGTATAATTTATGCAAAATATTGTGTGTGCTGAAGAGGAGTGACAAGTGAGGTTATGGCTGCTAAGTTAAGTGCCCTGTTTGGAATCATGCAATGACTTGCACCTTCCTTCCTTCTTCAGTAAACAAACGAGTCACTGTGGACCAAGAATTCTGCTGTGAACTTAGGGTTAAAAAAAAGGCAGAATGAAATTTATTATTTCATTTATTAACAGGGTGAAATTTACTGACTCTATTTCCATGCCAGTACTCAGCCAGGAAGTATTTCTCCGGATTCACTGGTCTGCCCTGAGTATTAGAGGAGTAAAAGAAGGCACAGAAAACCCATGGAAAATACTTAGACTCCTAACAAATAAAAGCTGAATGAATATTTTTATTTTCCTGAACCGGCAAAAGTGAAAAGTTAAAAAGTATTTAATTATTGTTTTGCAAATTAGTTGAAATTATTCTTAAAACGCAAAAAGAAGAGGGAGGCTCCATAATTTTACTCAGAAACCATAGCTTAAAAGACACTTGCAAGAAGTTCTCTCCACTTAATCGTAGTGGTTCAGCCAGCTCACTAGCACAGCTCACAGCTCCTCTGGGTCTTTGCTGTGTTTATGTGCATACGTAGGGATTATTTTAAAGGCATATGTACAAATTAATGGTTCACAATTGTGTAAGAATTTTCTTAAGTATTTTTTATTAGAGTAACCCAGGGGAGGCTAACAGCTTTCTTCTACAAGCAAAAAATCCTATTGGAGCTATTTCTAGAGTTGTCAAAGTTTGAGATTATCTTAAGAAAAGAAAAGAAACTAGACCATCCTTTTCCTCAGAAGATTCTCCTACGGTGTTCCCTAATAAACTAGTTCAAAGCAACTGATAGAAAACTTGTACCAGTGCTGTGTTATGGGCTCCTGTATGATCTCCTATTCTTCCAAGAAGGTATTTTAGAATGTTCCATTACAGAGTGCTTATTTGTGAAAATGAAACCCGATGTTGAGGTTTTTCTCCCAGTGGAATCTTGCATCAGTCTCCTGGTTTGCTGATTGGTTTCGAGGCTTCTTCAGTGTCCAGTGCCTTTTGCAGGGCAGACCCCAGAGATCGAAGGCCATGTCATTTCTTTTAGAAAATCTGGGTGATTTGCAAGGAAAACCATTATTCCGGCATTTTAAATTTTGTTGTCAATGATACAGTTATTACTAGCTGGGTTGGGCATCGTGGACGACCGGTCTGAGTGACTTAGGTCAGATTTTCCACAACATGCAGCACAAGGGAAGCTTGGGAAGTCTGTAGCTGATAACCCTGCAGATCGCCTCTCACAGTCAGACCCAGCATGGTCACGCACTTGTCTTCTGTCTCTATGTGCTCTGTGTCTGCTCAGAGAACGGTGTGTGCGCGGAAATTAATGCGCGGCAGGAGTTCGAAAGTGGGACATCCATAACCTCGGGGCTGTGCACTGATTCATTGCAGTTCGGGGGAGAAAATCGAGAGTGTTTTAATTTACTTTCAATCTTTTATTTTGGTACATTCTATCTTGTAGGGATTTTATGGTATTTGTATTTTATTTATATATGTAAATCAAAAATGTATATTGTAGGTACATATATGAGCTTCTCATCTAACGTTGCTACTGGTGTGAAGTATGTGAGCTAAAATGTTTAATGCTAACTTTTCTAGATTAATAAAATGGCAACAATTTTAAAGACGGTAAAATATTTTTAAGGGGATTAAGTGCTTGATTAAATAGTGAGGTCAAAAGTAAGAAAACAAGGGCACCTGGGTGGCTCAGTTGGTTAAGCGACTGCCCTTGGCTCAGGTCATGATCCTGGAGTCCCAGGATCGAGTCCTGAATCGGGCTTCCTTCTCATCAGGGAGTCTGCTTCTCCCTCTGACCCTGCCCCTTTTCATGCTTTCTCTCAAATAAATAAATAAATAAAATCTTAAAAAAAAGAAGAAAGCAAGATCAACAAAAGATGGCTAAGGTGCTTATCCATTTAAAATGATTTTGTAGCCTGGTGTGGAGTGTTTCTTGAACTCGTTCTCCTGGGCTTGGGAAGAGCGTGTGTACGGCAGTTGCTGGATATTGTTTTCCAACTGTCAGTTTGATCAGGTTTCTTATGCTTTCATTTATTTTTTTGTTTGTTTACTTTTGCCAGTTCAATTGATTGCTGAGAGAGGAGTTTTTAAATCTCTAGGTGATCCTGGAATCATGGAATTGCTTCTCCCTTTTATTTTTGCTCTGTGTGTATTTTGAGGCTCTGCTGTTAGGGGCTTACACATTCATAATTGTGATGCCTTTTTAACAAATTGTCCTTTTACTCTTAAAAAACTGTCCCATTTGATGTCTTGCAATGTACTGTCTTGAGGTGTATTTTCTCTGATGAGAATATGTCCACTCCAGCCTTCTTATGCTTCATGTCTTCGCGGCATGTCCTTTTCTGTCCGTTTGGTTTCTTTCCACACACCTGTCTCCGAATTTATTTTTAAAGTAAGTCTCATAGGCACCATATTGTTGGGTCTTCTCTTATATCTACTCCTAATTGGAGTGTTTAGATCATTAACATTTCATGGAATTGTTAATGTTGTTGAATTTTATTATTTGTTATTTGTTTTCTATTTGCCCCCTTTTGGATTTTATTCTTCTGTTCCCCTTCTCTCTCTTTGTGGGTTTTTTTTTTTTTTTTTTTGGTTTATTAAAATAGCCCTTAGTATTTCATTTTATCTTGATTTCTCTGCTATATTTCTTTATATTTTTTTTTAATGGTTGCCCTAAGGATTTCAGTTTTTTTTTTTTTAAAGATTTTTTTATTTATTTATTTGACAGACAGAGATCACAAGTAGGCAGAGAGGCAGGCAGAGAGAGAGAGAGAGAGAGGGAAGCAGGCTCCCTGCTGAGCAGAGAGCCCGATGCGGGACTCGATCCCAGGACCCTGAGATCATGACCTGAGCCGAAGGCAGTGGCTTAACCCACTGAGCCACCCAGGCGCCCCAGGATTTCAGTTTAATAACTAGCTCATCGTCATCTGTCTGGGGTTAGAATTGTACCATTCACATAAAACATAGGAGGCTTGGAATTAGATAGAAATCTCCAGCCCCAACCCTGCTGTCCTTTTGTTCCATACATATCAATGCCATACACACACAGGCCCATGGTTAAATTGGGGTTAGAGGTACTGATTCCTCGCACAACTGGGCTGACTCCCTCAAAACTTAACTGCTAGTAAGGTACTGTAGAGTGGAAAACTTGCTGATAATATAAACAGTCAATAACATATCTTACTTGATACATGTTATATACTGTATTTTTACAATAAGGTAAAGTAAAACACATGTTAACTGGGAAAGTCGTAAGGAAAAGCCTTGTACAGCACCGTGCACTGTTTGTTGAAAAAGTCTGCATAGAAATGGACACAGTTTAAACCTGTGGTGTTCGGGGGTTCCCTGTGCGTCACTCACGTGGAGAACCTGACCCAGCAGCGTCGCGTCTGCTCCACACAGTCCTGCGCAGCTTACCCAAGAGGCCAACGTGGGGCCTTGGAATCCATCCTGATACTTACCATTTCTGCCGCTCTTCCTTCAGTTCTGGAGATCCACGTTTCCCTTTGGTGTCATTTCCTCTTCAGCCTGAAGAACTTCCTGTAGCATTTTTTTTTAGGGTGGGTCCTCTAGCAATAACTTTTCTGTTTTCCATCATCAAAAATGCCTTTATTTTACTTTTTTTTCCCGGAAGGATATTTTTGCTAAATAATTCAGGGTTGATACTGGTTTTTTTTGTCAGTGCTTTAGAGTAAGTATTCCCCTTTGTCTTTGGGCCTCTGTGTTTTCTTTTCTTTTTTGTTTATTATTTGACAGAGATACAGCGAGAGAAGGAACACAAGCAGGGGGAGTGGGAGAGGGAAAAGCAGGCTTCCCACTGAGCAGGGAGCCCGGTGCGGGGCTCGATCCCAGGACACGCAGGCTCCATCCCAGGACCCTAGGATCACAACGTGAGCCGAAGGCAGACGCCCAACCACTGAGCTGCTCAGGCGCCCTGACCTCTGTGTTTTCCGATGAGAAGTTTGCATCACTCAAATTGTCATTCCCTTCCACATAATAATGGTTTTCTCTAGCTGCCTCTGAGATTTTTTAATTTATCTGATTTCTCCAGTTTGACGATAACGTGTGTGATGTAGTTTTCTTTGATTTACCCTGTTTTGTGTTTATTGAACTTCTTAAATCTGTAAACTTAAGTATTTGGCTGAATTTGGAAAGTTCTCAGGCCATTACATTTTTTATGTGCCAGTTCTTTCCTTCTCTTTATTGGGACTCCAGTTATGTATGTTAGACCTTTATTATTGTCACAGTTTCTTTTTTTTTTTTTAAGATTTTTATTTATTTATTTGACAGAGAGAGATCACAAGTAGGTAGAGAGGCTGGCAGAGAGAGAGAGAGAGGGAGAAGCAGGCTCCCCACTGAGCAGAGAGCCCGATGCGGGGCTCGATCCCAGGACCCTGAGATCATGACCTGAGCCGAAGGCGGCAGCTTAACCCACTGAGCCACCCAGGCGCCCCACACAGTTTCTTGATGCTGTGATCATTTAAAAAAAATAAAAAAGAAATTTTTCGCTTTGTTCTTCAGACTAGTTAGCATAGGTTCACTGACTCCTGCCTCTACATCAGTCTGCATTTTGTTGTTGAGTCCAATCATTGGGTTAGTTTCTAATATTTTATTTTTCCTTCCTACATTTCTTTCTCTGCTGAGAACTTCTGTTTATTTCTTGTTTTCCTTTATCTCTAGTGAAGAATGGTTGTAACATAGTGGGGAAATGGCCTTACATTCTTCCTAAGAGTTCTGTTATCTAGGCCATCTCGGGGTTGGTATTTCTTGGATGTCTTTTCACTTTTTTATGGTTCTTTGTTGAGTAGGAACATTTTGGGTTGCATCCCACACATTCTGAATGTCATGTTGCATTGACTCTTGGTTGTGTTAAAGTCTTCTAGAGATTACTGAGGTTTTTGATTCAGCAGTCCATCCCCTTTGGTTCAGGCTTCAAGTTTTCCAGCTGCTCGCCTGCACCCTTCCTGTGCACGGTAGTTCTAACCTCAGTTCATTTCTCAAAAGTTGGCTACGCCGGTTTGGGTCTGTTTTGTCCGTGCTTGATTCAGGAGTTAGTCTGAGACCCAAGTGGGTATAATAGATAACCAGAGCATCTCCTTCTCCAGTTCCTTCCCCTCTGGAATAGCCTCATACTCAGGCTTGTCTGGACTCCTCTCTGTCCCCCTTCTGGCCAGAAAGCTGCCAAGGTCTCGGTCAGAGTTTCAGCCCCCTCTGCTACACTGCCCTCCCAAGCAGGGCCTGCCTTTAGCACACAGCTGTGAGAAGGGCCGGCAGAACACCTACTCCCACAGGGGTCTCTTTGGCCAATCCTGACTCCCCTGTGTAGTCTGTGTGCTCTTGTTTACCTTGCTGAGCTCTCAGGTCACTGTTGGGGTACTTTGTTCAGAGTATATGGTCGTGTCGTGGAGAGGCCCGGGCTCCTAGGGGCTTACACTGTCGGAAGGGAACCTGAAGTCTCTATAGAATCCTTTAAATGTTGGTAAAGTGAAGGAAGTCAGAACAGGTCACAGATTTTCCTGTGCCTTGTTTGAGATTTAGGGGGGTAGGTGAGGAAAGTAGGGAGCTGGGAGGGACCTTGAATGGAACTAACCGTGTTCTGACTCGGGCTGCGATGTATAAGAAACTACGGTTAGTCTGGTTTGGAGTCATGAACTCTCCCACCCCTTGCGTTTGTATCTTTAAAGCATTTGAAGACACTCCGTCACCCTTGCCTGCTGAGATTTTTATCTTGCACTGTGGAGGCAGATGGGATTCATCTAGTCACTGAGCGAGTGCAGCCTCTGGAAGTGGCTTTAGAAACGCTGTCTTCCGCTGAGGTCTGTGCGGGCATCTACGACATCCTGCTGGCTCTCATCTTCCTTCACGACAGAGTAAGTACCGCAGACACAGGCTGCCCTGGGGCCTTGACACAGACGGGAGGGCCGGCCTGTGTGGGAGTGCTTCTAAGTTAGGGAAGGAACAGAAATTCTCACGTGAATCTTCCTGTGGGAGACGAGCTTGTCGGAAGGCATGAGAAGGGCTCCAGACAGGTGGTGTGTGCAGTGGGCAAGGCTTCTCTGGCCAGTTTTCTGTAGAACTTTATTTTTATAGGACTTTATTTCGGTTTACTGTCTCCCTCTGGTTTGGGGGAAATATTTACCTGAAAACACTTGCATCGGGTATTACTATTCTTAAGAAAAAGAGAAAGCCTTATCATCAGTGTTGCTGTAAACCAGAGTTCCTGTTTGGTCCCCGGAGTTCTGTGACATTTTAGATTTTGAAGGAAGAAATGACCATTTCTTAGGAAAAGGCAGAGCTTTACATACCCGTTGTCATTTGAGTGGGTGTCTACTGAGAGATGGCCTCTTTTTTTTTTTTTTTAAGGTTATTTATTTATTTGAGGGAGCGAGAGTGAGCATGGGGAGGGGGGCACTGAGAGAGGGAGGAGAAGGAAGCTCCATGGGGACTCGATCCCACGATCCCAGGATCGTGACCTGAGCCGAAGGTGAACACTGAGCCACCCGGGCGCCCCAGGAGACAGACTCTTAACACTGCGCTCAGGTTTGCTCTTAAGAGATAAGCATATAGTCTTAGGTTTACTTTTGGTCTATTTTGTGACAGTATTATTGACCTTACTTTTTTTTTTTAAGAATTTATTTATTTATTTGACAGAGAGAAATCACAAGTAGGCAGAGAGGCAGGCAGAGAGAGAGGAGGAAGCAGGATCCCCGCCAAGCAGAGAGCCCGATGTGGGGGCTTGATCCCAGGACTCTGGGATCATGACCCAAGCTGAAGGCAGAGGCTTTAACCCTCTGAGCCACCCAGGTGCCCCTATTGAGTGATATCTTAATGGAATTTACATTCCATTAAGTACTGAGTGAGGCCTTTGGCAGTCCTCCAAGATGAAAAGTTACCAGTCACCAGTTAGAAACACTGGCATTTGACTCATCTCAGTGTATTTTTTTTTAACTTTTTCTGTTAATTGGAGACAGATTCCGGATATCATCTTGGATTTATCACCTTTTAAAAATATGTCTAAGATACAGGGCACCTGGGTGGCTCAGTGGGTTAAAGCCTCTACCTTTGGCTAAGGTCATGATCCCAGGGTCCTGGGATGGAGCCCCGCATTGGGGTCTCTGCTCCCCAGAGAGCCCACCTCTCTGCCTGCTTGTGATCTCTGTCAGATAAATAAATAAAATCTTTAAAAAAAAAAAAAAATATATATATATATATATATGTCTAAGATTCATATAAAGAAGAATTACTAGTGCTTCACATGAAGGAGTATTTTCTTTGTTGGAGAAGGTACATGCACATGGTAGAAAGTTTGAATAGTGTGAGAGTACATGCAGGGAAGGGTAAGCCCCCCACCCAGCATGCAGCCCCTCACCTCTGTCCAGAAGCCCCCACGGTGATCAGCCTCTTAGTCCCGAGAGGGCCTGTGTGCGTATGAACCACATGTCCCTGTGCTTATTCTCCTTTGTTTTTTTCAAATGTAAAAATCCCGTATACACTGTTCTGAACCTTCCTTTAGAATATATATATGTATCTTGGAGTGTTCCCTATCAAAATTTGCACATACTTGACCTAGTGAATAGAATATTTAAAATACATTTGTCTACTGAAATGATTTTTGGTTTGGAACAAAATACACTTCTATCCTGTTCTCATTTTCTTCTTCTCATTTATTTGGCTGGTTGTTTTGTTTTTTTATATAGTTTTAAATTTTGGCACTTTGGTGGTCTGTGGGGGAAAATTCCATTTTCCTCTTCCTCGAGCAGGATTTTTAAATGCCTGCTGACAAGATTTCAGGTGAAGTGGGTCTGGGTTTGTGATAGAATTTAGGTGAGAAAGAACTTAGAGGAGAAAAACAATACAGTAGCCTGTGGGAGCAAAGGTAAACTGTATCAAACTATCGTTAAAGGACGGAAGCAAACGATGTCGGCTGTAAAGACGTGACCTCACGTCTGAGGAGCTCGGGTCCCCAGACGCCGGCGGAAGCAGGGACGGGCAGCAGAGGAAGAGCCCTCCGTGGCCGTGTGGTGCTCCCCGGCCTCACGGGGCCGAGCCAGGCTCATCCCATCCCTCGTTCCTTCCCGTTGTCCTTCCATGTTTCGCGCCGCCAGTGGGATGACTCACCGTATCTCTTCCTGGTGTTCAGTATTTAGTTTTTTTAAACTCCTGCTTCAGAAATTCTAGTGGCAGCCTCCTGCTCTTTTCTCCAGGGACACCTAACGCACAACAATGTCTGCTCGTCGTCTGTGTTTGTGAGCGAGGACGGGCACTGGAAGCTGGGAGGGATGGAGACGGTCTGCAAAGTTCCTCAGGCCACACCCGAGGTAAGCCAGGGGATGGGCCCTTGGTGCCTCTCAGAACTGGGTAGCATTTTGGTATGTGGGTCCTGCCTGGGGACTTTCTGCAGCGCTAGGGCCAGCGCAGGTCTAGGGACGTGACTTCACCGTCGGTGCTCGTGTTCCCAAAACGCTGGGCCTTATTCTTCAGAGGGGCCCCCGCCTCCATTCTTCTTGTCTCCCGATTTGGTCGCTGAGGAAACAGACTGAGAGGTAAACTGGCTCGGTCAGCTTTTTAGTGGAATGTTCCTGCCTGCTGCTCCTCGAGTACCTGCACTTAATCACATCACCTAATGTCGAGTGTTGAAATGACCTTCGTGTGTCTGTTTTCTTTGCCAGTGTTGAGCTTCTTGAGGGGGTGAGAGTCTTAGATTTAGTCTCGCCCAGAGTGGTGCCTGGTGTGCATTAGGTACAGAACAGATGTTCGTTTACAACCGTCCACGGTGTCCACAGACACACACTGTGTCCTACCAGCCGGAGTCGAGACCCGCGCATCTTAATCCTCCCGGCGGGCTGTGTTGTCGCTGCCTCTGTACCTCTTCATGGTTTGTCTGACCAGGATCTACAAATTTCCCTCCTCAGTTGATGAACCTTTCTCTTCTGTTTTTTCTTGTTTTTACTATTTTGCCTGTTGCCGCTAGGCTTGCTCTTTCTGAAAAACAGAACAAAACCAAACCAGGCCCCTCATGGCAGCCCTGTGGAGATGGCGGCTCGCTGACTTACTGGCTGTGTCTGGTTTCCCCGTTCTCTTGTGGGGCTTCCACACGTGAGCCACGTTAAATGTGCACCTTCGTGGCCTCTCGCCCAGTTCAAATGCTCCTTCCACCACAGAGGTGCTCCTCTCATAATATTTCTGCCTCAGTCAATCCCTTTCTTAGAATTCACCTTACATCTAATTAGTGTAACAGCACGTAAGTCATCCTGTGACTCATGTTCCAGAGTCTTCACCGTGGCCTGGGAGGCCCTCCGCAGGCTCTTCCCCAGCCTCCCTTCAGCCTCAAGTACCACTTCCAGTCACTGAGCTGCGCTCTGGCCACCCCCCCGTGTTCTCTCAGGGCCGGTATCCTGTACCTCTTCTGCCCTTGCGTGCCATTCCGTTGCTGGGCGCCTCATTCCCGGGGCTCTCTGGAGGATGGGACATCCTCCAGAAGAAGTCCACAGTCTAGTTGAGTCTCTTTGTGGCGCCTTCCCCTGGGCGTTCCCTCCCCAGTGAAATCTGTTGCTCCCCCTGTGCTTCCACGGCGCTCGGCGTGTCACTCAGATTGCTAGCTTACATTCTCGGTCGTGAGTACCGGGCTGGGCCAGGGAGTTTGTCCTATTCCTTTTGTATTTCTCGTGCCTTGAGTGGTGTTTGGAACATAGAAGCTCTTGAACAATAGTCTTCAAATCAGTGAATCAGTGTCCTTGTTCTGTGGACATCATCTGTGTAGCTCATAAAGTCCTCAACTTTTCCTTAAGATTGACTTGACTCGACCAGAAGATTAATGAGGGATTTGTTTTATGCTAGAAAAGCCTTTTATTTGTCAGTAACTAGGCAGGATAAGAAAGACGTATCCCCGATGACTAGTGCAAGGGAGTGAGATGCAGAGAAGCCTCTGAACAGCAGAGGGTACCTGCCCCGCTGAGGAGTGAGGCGAGGGACCTAACCGTGTTTTCTTGAGCCTCGCGCTGGGCCAGGTTTCAGTTCGCAGATTTCAGATGTGTGTGTTGAACATGCAGCACTGGTGTGAAGGCATCATTGCTGCTGTTTCCATTGCTGGTTGCTTCTGTAACTTGGTATGAGAGACTGGTTCACCAAACCTATGTATGAATTATTTTCCTTAATTTATTTCTCTAGTTTCTGAGGAGTATTCAGTCAGTCAGAGACCCAGCATCTATCCCTCCTGAAGAGATGGTAAGATGATACGCTTCAGCTGTAACGAAGGCTTCTTTGGGTAACTGAGTATGAAATGTAACCTTTCGCCTGCCCCCTCTTTCTTGGCCAAGTCGTGGATGCCTCCTAACGCCTTTGGCTATGACAGCTTCTCAGACTAATCTCATCACCACAGCAGGGAGCCGTTTTCTTGACAGTCCGCTTCCATTTTTGGAGGTACGGACACCTGTGCTACTGTGTGAACGGAGAGGGCCGGTGCTTGGTCCCCGCTTCATGGTCTTTGTATGTTGCTGGAAGCCCGAAGAGCTGGGGACGTAGCGCCCCAGCCCCTCCTGCGCTTCCCCCAAGCCACGCATTGGCCTGTCGGTTATGAGCTGGGAGTCCCCGAGACACAGCAGAGTGATTATTGGCATTAATAATCTTGTGTGACGAAGGTTCCCTCTACAGATTTCCCTGCCAAGTCGATGAACCTTTCAATTCTGTTTCTGGTCTTTACCACCAGCTGCTGGTGAAGAAAGGTTGTATTGACCAGTAAATGTGAGGAAGTTGCTTCCTCTCAATCTGTTTTCGTAACTACTGTAAACAGACAGTGATCCCCAGAGACACATTTAACTGCTTTACGGGAAACAGACCCAACTCCAAACTTGAGTATAGACCCAGGCCTTGAAATAAGCCCTGTTGATCCAGATTGGTACCGTGTGTATGTACTAGTGTTTTTCAGACTGATTTTGGGGTTTTAAATCAAATTAGAGGTTCTGACAAGCTTTGAGAAAAAAGAGTAAAATAGAAAATCTCATTAAGTTCTGTAGGTAGTAAGGCTGAGTATTGTTTTATGAAACTTTTATTTCCATTATGTGTGTATTTATACTTATGTGTATGTACTACTGCCACTAACGATCATAATAATAAAAATTTTAAAAATCTGGGTTGCAGTCAGAAATATTTTTGAAAGCCTCAGACATATCCTGTTTAGCCCTTTTGTTTTCTTTTTGCCCTTGTTTGATATTTTTAAGTCTTTGATAAATTCCTTTCCCTCATCCTGTGGAAGCCTACAGGCTTGTGGCTGGTACCGTAAGGTTAGCTTGGAGTGTCATAAATGCAGATATGGGACAGGGCTTCAGAGAAAACTGAGATCCGGTGTGTAAGGCAGATTCTCTGGTTTTACTCATCTTTCCTGCTTTCAGTCTCCAGAATTCACGACCCTGCCCGAGTCACACGGACATGCCCGGGACGCCTATGCATTTGGGACCCTGGTGGAAAGTCTGCTCACAATCTTAAGCAGACAGGGTGAGTCGGGGTTGTGCTGCTACATCCACAGAGTAAGTAGGAAGGTCATTCACAGCCTGCTCCGTGTGGGTTCAGAGCACTGCGGGCTTTGATCGCAGGGAGGAACCTGTTGCTCACCACATAACCTGTCTAGGGCAGATCTTAACAGCAGGTTCCCTGCTGAAAGAAGCTCTGATTTCTTTACTTTGCAGACGTAAAGCTTTTTAAGTAGGAGCCACTTTCAGCTCTGACTCTGGGTATCCGCGGTCACTCTCGGGATACTTACTGGGATTGGTCCTTGCGGGCCGAAGCCTGCGTTCCTTACCTGGCCGGCCACGGAAGTGAGCGCTGGTGCGGACTGATGTGAAGCGACCTGAAGGAAAGAGGAGGATTCAACATTTTTTATGAATCCAAAGCTTAACATCCCTTTATTCTTTCCGAGCCCTTTTGATTTTTTTCTTCTTGGTATAATGTACTTACTGCCTTTTCTTTCGCGGCCCTGGAGAGCCCAGGTTCCTGAGCACGCTGTTTTTTTCTCTCTTAAGTGCTCCAGTGGCCGCTTGGAGCCTGCTGACGGGCGGGGGGCTCGGGGGCGCCTGCCCCGGGAGGCCCCTGCTGGCCGGGTCACACGCGGCCCGAGCTCCGTGAAGCTCTGATGTGGTTCCTCCCCCCGGTGTCTGCAGTGTTCTGGAGTCACAAGCATCATTCAGCTGCTGGCTTGGAATCGTCTCAGCCTAGAAATACTTGAGAATTATACCCTTGGGGCTCTAAGGCCTCTCTCGTGGGGCCAAACTTACTACCCCACTGAGTCTGGACCGGTGGTCATTACATGCCGTCCTTGGGCGATCAGAAAACACAGTCGTCCCAGCAACCTGCTGTGTTCTGGGGATGAGGAACCTGGTGGGGGAGGCCTAGGGACCTGCCACCTCTCCAGCCTTCCCACGGCTGAGCTTGTCCTCCAGACAGGACAGCCGGGAGGTGAGGGGCTCCACGGCAAGGCCCAGGGGGGCGGTGTTGGCTGCATGGGCAGCTGCGTTTTCTGCTCTGGCCACGGAGTCTGGCTTCAGGCGAGCAGGAAGCTGTTTGGCAACAGCCAGGCCTTTGTTTGTTTGGGCTTTTACAGGTTGGTTTTTGCTCTCGTCAGTCTCCAGCTATAGAGGTCCTGGAAGCAGGGAGAAGGCATTGGAAACTAACTGTCGCTCTGGATTTCAGTTTCAGCGGACGTTCTCTCCAGCTTGCAACAGACCTTGCACTCAGCCTTGCTGAATCCCCTTCCAAAATGTCGGCCAGCGCTCCGCACCTTACTGTCCCATGACTTCTTCAGGTGAGGGCGCCTGGCGGGCTTGGTGGGCTGTCCCCGCCACCGGCCTGCCCTCGGACCCTGTGTCCGGCCGTGCGCTGTGGCGGCCCCGGGCACACACTCTGGCCTGTGCTTGCCGCTCGTGGTCAGGAGAGGTTCGATCGCGTCCACGTGGGGCAGCAGAGGGCAGGGGTGGGCTGCCTCTCGGGGTCTTACCACAGGAAGTCTGAGAAATTTGAACTGTGGCGAAGGCTGGAGTCTGAGTCTGGAGGCCACAGCCCGGGGCCCTTAGGACTTGGGCCGATGCAGAGGCGAGGCTGTGTCCGCCGTTGGCAGCCATCAGGGAGCTGATTCTGCTGCTGTCCTGTTGTTGATAAGAATTTGTTACTGTTGAAATTTTTTCTTGTTGGGGGAGAGGAGCTCGTTTCTCTTCAGGCAGAAGATTGTCTTCTCGGTTTAGTGACACGGTGGAAGAGGAGCGCAGAGGCGCGGGTGGGGGCGCGCTAGAGCGGTAGCCCTGTCGCTGGACTCAGAGATGGTTTTGAACCTCTCTTCAAGGTCCGTTGTAACTGGGTGTCCTCCTCCTCTTCCTTTCCACCGCCCAAAGTCGCAACTTTTATTAGCGAAATCGATCTTCTCTTGTTTTGAAACTGAAGACCCTAGTGTGCAGTTGGAGCCCCGGGAAAACCAGAGCGGAGCAAAAGCTAACGTTATCCTGGGAGCGGGGCACGGACCTCTAGGGTAGGACTCAGGCCGTGTTATTTAACAGGGCAGAGAGCTAGTGTCACTCTAGTTATTAGAATTTTATTTATTGTTTACATTTCAAAGAAACTGTTCAAAACCTTTCTCATTACAAGAGTCTTTCTAGAGAGGCATTTCTGTGTCCTTTCTTATAATTCATACCAATATTTAATTTACCTTGATACAAGATCTCTACAAAGGACAGTCCTTTACAGCAAGTAGATTATCTCATCACTGGTGGTAAGAGTTGTTAGTAAGAATTGTATTTGAAGCAGAGATGGGAGAGAAAGCCAAAACCCACACAGGCTCCCTCTTCCTGAAGCTGCTGGTTACATGGGAGCCCACTGGATTAGACAGACATTTGTGCTTTTCTCTGCTGCTGAGCCAGAGGGAAAGGGGTGTTGATGTAAGATGTGCAGATGCGGGGGGCCGGCTGTGCTGGGGGGCTGCGTGCGGGTGGGCCAGCAGCCCCGTCCCGCAGGATGGGAGGGCGGGAGCAGTGCTGCCTGGGGGCTGAGCAGAGTGCGCCTGCTGACCCGTCACCCTCCTCCCTGCTTCGGGCGGGAGCAGTGGGAAGATTCCTGTGACTGGCATGAGAGATGCCTCTTTGCCCAAGCCCCTCAGAGTTCTTCTGCCCCAGAGCAGACTGGAGATCTGACCACTGTTGGTGGTGCTGGTCACCCAATACCATTGCTCTCAGGACAGTTCATGTCACCACATCCTGTTGCAGCAGAAGCTCAGATGACTCTGACCGCTCAAACCACCGGGTCTGCGAGGGTGTGTTTGCGCACAGTGTGCGCCGAAGCACGTATCCTCTTCACAGATCTCTTTGCTGCTCTTAAAATGCTGGATTCTCCACGGCTGGTTCGGAGCGTGTGTCTCATGACTGCTTCTCCTCGAAGCGGCACAGGAGAACGCTTCCTTGGCCCTTAGCATAGTGTGGTCTGTGCTTATGGCTTCAGTATTTAACATGCCTTCACTAACCTATTGTCCTGCACATTTTTTTTTCCTCTTTGGCATTTAGGAATGATTTTCTAGAAGTTGTGAATTTCTTGAAAAGTTTAACATTGAAGAGTGAAGAGGAGAAAACGGAATTTTTCAAGTAAGTTCAGAAAGTGAAGGGCTTACAATTCACTTAACTTGGATTAAGTCCATATTTTCACTTGGGGTGTTCTGGAGAGAGGAGTCCACGCTTACTTTCTCGGACCAAGCTTGTTGGACACCCTTTGTGTTGGCCTTCGGGTAGGCCCTGGGATGGACAGTTGGTTCTGGTGGGGGAAACAGTGATGAGATGCGGGGGGCGTCCTGAGACCCCAGAGGGGAGGGCGGCGGTGGTCAGAGGAGGTGGTGTGCGCCCCAGGACAGCGTGAACTAACGCACAGAGGCAGGGCTCGGTGCGAGCCAAGCATGGCACTGCCAGCAGCTGGGTCCTGTCGGAGCGCAGACCCCCAGGCAGGGGTGAGTGAGAGGTGGGCACCCTCCCAGAGTGGGGGGCGGTGAGGACCAGTAACACTGTCGGTGAGCAGTGGGCTTCATGCATCAAAGCCGTGAAAGAAGCCGTGAGACAGTTACCTCTCCCAGGGCGGCTCGCTCTGGTGTCTGTGGAGGGCGCGGCCTGAGCTCTTCCAGGGGCTTGGATCAGTCTATAGACCGTGGCAGGCTCCAGGGGTACAGTGAAGGCACAGAGAAGGGGGCCTTCCGCCATCAGATTGGCAAGCCCTTGGAGATCCCCAAGAGCATGAGAGAATCCCGCAGGAGAGGCCCCAGCCGCTGGGCACGTGAGCAATGTGGGGTCAGGGGTCCCTGCGCAGTGTGTGGGGGGCTGTGGGCATAGATGTGCGTGGGTACCTGGCCACACTGGCCCTGGAGAGACGGCGGCGGCCGCGGAGCCAGCAGTGAGGACTAGGGCACCGCAGCCTGCAGAGAAAGTAGAGGCTTGGGGGACACCCAGCGCCCCAAACTGTAACCCGGGGGGCAGCCACCCAGCCATGTAAGGGGGTAGCTGACCGGTGCGACAAAGCAGTGATGGGGACAGGAGGGCCAGAAAATGTGCGCAGCCCGGTGTTCCGGCAAAGGCACAAGCGGGGAGGTGGGGGGAGTCCCTGTCCCTGAGGAGTCGGGGGCACCGGCGGCCTCAGCTGAGGAGGAGCCGCTGGCGGGAGGGGAGCCAGGCCGCAGGTGAGCTCCGCAGGGACCGGAGCGAGGGAGCGGGCTCTGGGCAGAACCTCGCGAGACAAGAACTTCCGAGAAGAGAGCACAGAGTAGCCAGAGAAGGCAGTGGACACAGGAGGGATGAGTTCAGAATGGAAGAGATGCAAGCCGGTGTTTCGGCTGGGGGAGCAGGGCTTGGGGAGCAGAGCGGGGTGCCGTCCAGGCTGCGGTCCCAAGGAGCCCGGGCTGTGGGGTGACAGCAGTTGGGGGCAGTGAGAGGCAGTCTGCTGCCAGCCATGCTGTAGGGGGAGCTTGCCCCATGACTTCCTAATGCCTACGTCTTTTTTTTCCCCCTTGTTTTAAAGATTTCCTTACTTGAGAGAGAGAAGGAGTAGGGCTTGGGGCAAAGGGAGAGAGGGAGAATCCCAAGCAGAGCCCCGTCCCCCAAGTCCGGAGCCCAACACGGGGATCAGTCCCACGACCCCCAGAGGGTGACCTGAGCCGAAGTCAGGAGTCCGCCGCTGACCCGATGAGCCTCCAGGGGCCCGGACACCTGTGTGTTCTTCACAGAGCGCTCTTACGTGTGTTATTTTAGGAAGTTTAGTAACAAAAGCTTATATTTTTATTTACCGTGGAAACTTGAGACAATTTCATATCCTACATTTTTTAAATTTGCAGAAAGTCCTTTTAATCAGCTAGGAAGCTCCTGGCTTACTGGGGGAGAGGACCCCGGTGCCGTGAACACGGGCAGTTTGGTGAACCCTTCCCTAGCTCAGGTCGGAGCTTGTCTGCGCCCCGGCAGCCTTGTCTCGCACCCTCTGCATTTTCCTAAAATCCTTGTCAGCACCTGTTCACCTTCCCCGGCCACAATTCCCCGTGCCCCCCCACACACCCCGGGACCGAGGTCGGAGAGGGTTGTGTCTGAAGTGTCACCCCCAGGTTCCCAGGCTCCTCTTCTCTGCCCCCAGGTTCCTGCTGGACAGAGTCAGCGGCCTGTCGGAGGAGCTGATAGCCTCGCGGTTGGTGCCGCTGCTGCTTAATCAGCTGGTGTTTGCGGAGCCCGTCGCTGTTAAGAGTTTTCTTCCTCATCTGCTCGGCCCCAAAAAAGGTGAATGTTTTTCAAAGGATGATTGGTCATTAAGGAGTTTGGGCATGATGAGCCCTTGTTTGAGCTGAGGGAGATTCCTGCGGGTGGTTAGGTCTGTCTCTGAGAACAGTTGTTGGCCCGAGTGACCATTGTGACTCAGAGCGGCTGCCGGCACCCACTGGGTCGAGAAGGAGCCTCCCCTGGAGAGTCAGGTCTTCCGGGGAAGTTGGCACGTGGGAAACGAGTCCCCGCACGCACACGGCTGGAAGAGGAGACGCACGTGGTGTCGGGAGACGGCTCCGTCTTCACGGGACTGCATTTACAGTGAGGCCGGTGCCTTCTGACTCCCCAGGAGTACCCATTTAGTTTGTGTTTCCAGTGGAAAGACTGGAAAGCCTGGAAATAACTTTTCTACTTGGAATTTCTGTTTTTTCTGAGTGTGAAATGAGGGTGTTGTTCGGACCCTCCGTAGCTTCATAAGCACTGCGGACGGCAGCGTACCAGGTTAGAGAGCAGAGGATTAACGTCGCTCTGTAGAATTCCGTGTTAGGCAGAATTGTGCTTTCAGAATCTCTTTTCTTAAAAGATCTTGATGCAGCAAAGCAGCATTATAAGTAACTCTCTTACAACATAGAATTTCCTTATATCCTTTGTCATTCCCTGAGTTTTTTCTTTGTAGCTCTGTGGTTCTCTTGCTCGGTCGGACACGCAGCAGGGTGTGCTTCTGAGTCACCTGGGGAGCCTTTTACAAATGGGCCTGCAGGACTGTCGATCCTTGTTCATAACGGTCCCTGAATGACGGTGGGGTGTCTCTGGTAACCACTGCCGTAACTAGCAGGGGGGGAGGACCCCCAGCATCAAGTCCCACTAGGACATTTGCCACCTCCTCATTGGGGAGGTGAAAGTGAAGCAGCCCTATTGATCTAATCTAGTGTATGAAATTCCTGTGATGACACCAGCGTGTACAGAGTTAGTGATTCAGGAGTCAATGAAAATACAGGCTTGCTTTGTTCAATTGAATCTGATCCTGTATCTCAAAAATATTTCTACAAGTACAGCGTGTTTGAGAAAACTGAGCCTGAGTGATTTGGGGCAACCAAAAAGGTTTCCTTTGGTTTGGGCCTGAGAATTCCTTCGGAAGAGTACTGAGAGCGTGGGGCGACTCCTGGGCTCGGTTAGTAAATTCTTTGGGCTCCTTTCCCGGAAGTGACAGTCTGCCTTTTCCTCCGTAACTGCCTCTGACGGGGGTAGACAGTGCGCCGGGGGAGCCGTCTCGTCTGCTGTCGCCGGCCCTGTTCCAGTCGCGGGTGATCCCGGTGCTGCTGCGGCTGTTCGAGGTGCACGAGGAGCACGTGCGGATGGTGCTGCTGTCCCACCTGGAGGCCTACGTGGGGCACTTCACCCAGGAGCAGCTGAAGAAAGTCATCCTGCCGCAGGTCAGAGGTGCTCGGTGTGGAGGGCGCGGCTGGGGCTGGGGGGAGGCGGCGGCCCTGGAGCCAGAAGACCCTCGCTCAGGAGGCTGGAGGCGGCGGCGGGCGTGAAAGCCGCGGGGGTAGCAGGGGCTGAGCGGAGTCGCATTTCCACTCCGCTCACACGGGCACGTGGCTAAACGAGCGTATTTGGTCTTAACCTGGGAAAACAGATTCTGCTTTGCTTAATCTTTGGGGAAAAGGAATAGGAATCCTTTGTGGATGTTTTGTGACAGACATCGTTAAGTGTCTATAATTAAATACCATAAAATAATTAAGTCATCACAGAGAGCAGCGTGAGATGACTCAGACCCGAGCCTTCCAGCCGGTTTATCAGCCGCTGGGGACCTGGTAATGACCCCTGCCCGGGGCTCAGGTTTGTGCTGTTGGTGCTGGGTCTCGGAGAGCAAATACCACAATAGAAATCCATTCTCTTTCGGTTCTGGAGGCTAGAAGTCTGGGGTCATGGTGTCTGTGGGTCCATGCTTTCTCTGAAAGCTCTAGGGGAGAAGCCTTCCATGCCGGCTGCCCTGCTTCCTGGTAGCTCCCGGCGGTCCTCGGTGTGTCTTGGCTTGGAACTGTCGCGCCAGTCTGCCTCGGTTGGCCTTTTCCCCTGTGTCTTCACTTGGCCTTTTTTTTTTTTTAAAGATTTTTTTGCCAGAGAGAGAGAACGCGCGCGCACGCATAAGCATGGGGAGCGGCCAGCAGAGGGAGAAGCAGACTCCCCGCCAAGCAGGGAGCCCAGTGTGGGGCTCCATCCCAGGACCCTGGGATCGTGACCTGAGCTGAAGGCTGAGGCTTAACCCACTGAGCCACCCGGGTGTCCCTTCACTTGACCTTTTTAAAAAGATCCAGGTCATTGGATTTGGGACTCACTCTAACCAGTGCAACATCATTTTAAGGTCACATTTTGGGTGGACATGAATATTTAGGAGACAATATTGAGCTCAGTACAAGGTTTTAAAAGATTTAAAACTTTCTGTCAGCCTGTAGGAGCTTTAAAATAATTTGTTTTCCTATGAGATTAATGTATTTGAAATGATTCCTAAGGCCTGTTTTTATGCCAGGTCTCAGGTCCTGGGGCCTTAGAGGTGTGTAACACTTTGCTTTCAAGGAGCTAGGAGGTGGGACAGAGAGATGTTTGTTTTCTGTTGCTGGGGCTCCCCCAAAACTTAGTGCCTTAAATCAGTAGCCATTTTGGCCTCACAGATCTTTGGATTGACAGGGCTCAGTTTAGGGGTTCTGTCGCACACGAGGTCAGCTGAGGAGCAGTCCCCTGGCACCTCGGAAGGGATGGCTGAAAGGCTGGGCTTAGCGGCGCCTCCCTTTCCACATAATCTTGGGATGTGGCAGGGCCGCTGTTCCCCTTCGCCACATCTCTGACAGTGTCCGTGAACTTCTTTTTTTTTTTTTTTTTTTTTTTAAAGATTTATTTATTAATTTGACAGAGAGAAATCACAAGTAGACGGAGAGGCAGCCAGAGAGAGAGAGAGAGGGAAGCAGGCTCTC
This sequence comes from Mustela erminea, assembly GCF_009829155.1. Lineage (NCBI taxonomy): Eukaryota > Metazoa > Chordata > Mammalia > Carnivora > Mustelidae > Mustela > Mustela erminea. Next base: position 1,998,416 of record NC_045630.1, on the reverse strand, counting down.
CGCTGAGCAGAGAGCCCGATGTGGGACTCGATCCCAGGACTCTGAGATCATGACCTGAGCCGAAGGCAGCGGCTTAACCCACTGAGCCACCCAGGCGCCCTGTCCGTGAACTTCTTACATGGCTGCCCTGGGCTACTGGAAGCGCCAGGGCAGCTCTCCCAAGGCACAGGTTAGGAATGGACAGTGTCACTTCTGTTCCATTCTCCTGGTTCCAGTGGGTTGTGCGAGTCAGCCCAGGTTCGGTAGGTGCTGGCTGACAGCGCACGGCCACTGGGGACCACACTGGGAGGACTGGCTTTAGGGCCAGGGGGCCACCACGCCGCACATTGTGTTTACGTCTGCAGCAGTCGCCGCTACCCTGGCATTGTGGTGTCTGAAAATGCCGAAGAGGGGTGAAGCACTCTGTCTCCGAAATGCAGTTCTCCTACGTCTCAGAGTTGGCTCTGAGCCGAGCTCAAAGACAGTGTCCGTGCTCAGTGTGTGCAGACAGTGAAGGCCTCCTCTGTAGGGGAATGACTTGGCCAATTTGTGAAAAAGTATATTCTATTACTCTAGAGCGCGAAAGTGCGGGTGGGTGGGACGGGGGAAAGACTCCGAAGCCAACTCCGCACCGAGCGCAGGGAGCACGACACGGGGATCGCTCGCGCAGCTGCGGGGACATGACCGGAGCCAAAGCCGAGTCCGACGTTCGACTGACGGAGCCACCAGGTGCCCCACATGGCCGGTACTTATGCGCTGGGAAGCTCACTTTGGTAGCAGTGTGGAAGGTGGGGTAGTGAAAAGGAGGTCAGGTGGGAAGCTGTTCATCCAGCAAGAAGGCCGGAAAAGTCTGGGGCGGATGCATGGTGCTGGCCGTGGGAGAGGGACACAGGGGCGGTGGACAGGCAGGACTCAGCTGCTCGTGAGAGGCGAGGTTTGAGGACTCTCGGATTTGTGGCCAGGGAGGATTGTTGTGTTACGATTGCCGAGTGCCCTAGCATTGAAATTCTAATCATTTGCGAAAAAAACACACTGTAGCTTATTTGTACAGCTTTGTTTTTGTTTTTTTGTTTTTTTTTAAAGATTTTATTTATTTATTTGACAGAGAGAGATCACAAGTAGGCAGAGAGGCAGGCAGAGAGAGAGAGAGAGGAGGAAGCAGGCTCCCTGCTGAGCAGAGAGCCCGACGTGGGACTCGATCCCAGGACCCTGAGATCATGACCTGAGCCGAAGGCAGCGGCTTAACCCACTGAGCCACCCAGGCGCCCCATGTACAGCTTTGTTTTGAGAAAGTGCCTGATTTGTGAGCATTGGGCCTGACGTTCTCTTACTGAGTCATGTTGGAAATCTTGATCTTAGATAAGTGAGGAAGCCAGACCAGAAAATTAAATGATGGGTCAAGTCATAATGAGAATTCCTAGAGGAGCTGGGACCAGAACCCAGAGTTCCTGGCACCCAGGAGGCCATGCTGTCACCCCTGGGGAGGCCGGTTACCCTGGGCCTGAATCTGGCTGGCGCGGGTGGCTTTGCTCGCCCCCCACCCGCGCACATGACTCTGCTGGTTCAGAGCAAAGCGTCTCCTGAGGGCTGCACGTGACTATCTCCGTAGTTTCTTCCGGGTGCGAGTAACCGAAACCCACTCAGACAAGCTAAAGCCAAAAGAGACTTGGCTAGAAGGATGTCACATGGAGACCACATGCCGCTGGGACTCAGCCAGACGGTCTTCAGTTCTTTCCTTTCTCCATTTATCTGTCCCACTGTTGAGTTCCCAAAGACGGGCTTTCAGTGTTCGATGTACACGTGGCCAGCATGGTTGTCCCCGTGGTTTCCCAGTTTATTGTCCTCCTTCTAGCAAGCCACCGAGCTAACCGGTCTCTCCACATCCCAGTTCGTGCCGGACGGAGGTCATAGCTGGCTCCATTTGGGGCAGGTGTTCTGTGCATCAGATGTAAAGACAAGTGTTCCAAGTCCTGTCCTTTGTGTGTGTAAAGCTGGGAAGAGGGGCAGGGGTTGGGGACATAAGCACGAGGGATGGAGACGAGGGGTTCTAAGTATGCTCTGTCCCTCAACTGTTTCTGGTCCTGTAGTTACGCACGTACAGATAAGGAGAGTGAACATGTAAAACGGGTTTTTAATTGAGATATAATAAACATATAAGCTGTTTCAGGTGTACCACATGATTCAGTAGTTGTGTATATTGTGAAACAGTCATCACAGTGAGACCTGTTCGTCTGTAACCATATGTAGTTTACTGAATTCTTCTTCCTTTGATGAGAACTTGTAAGATTTATGTTCTTAGCAACTTTATGCCATAAAGTAGTATTAGTGATAGTCACTATGCTGTATGTTACATCCCCATGACCTTTTGTTTTTTAGATTTATTTGAGAGAAAGAGAGTGAGTGCAAGGAGGGGCAGAGGGAGAGAGAAACTTTAGCAGACCCTGTGCTGAGCCTGGAGCCTGACCCGGGGCTGGATCTCATGACCCTGAGATCATGACCTGAGCCGAAACCAAGAGTCAGACACTTGACCGACTGAGTCACCCAGGGACCCCTGACTGACTTATTTTATAACTGGAAATTTGTACCTTTTGGCCCCTCCTCACCATCCTCTTTCCCATCTCTGGTACCACCGGTCTGTTCTATGAGCTCGTTTTGTTATTTTCATTTTTAAAGATATTTTAGTTTGGGGAGGGCACCTGGGTGGCTCAGATGGTTAAGCGTCTGCCTTCCGCTCAGGTCCTCATTTCAGGCCCCTGGGATTGAGCCCTGTGTTGGGCCCCCTGCTTAGCAGGGAGCCTGCTTCTCCCTCTCCCTCTGACTGCCTCTCCTGCTCGCTCTCTCAGATGTATAAATACAATCTTTAATAAGTAATCTCCACGCCCAGCATAGCGATCGCACCCACAGCCCCGATGTCAGGAGTCTCGCTCTCCACTGCCTGAGCCAGCCGGATACCCGTTTTGGCTTTTTTTAGATTCCACGCGTAAGTGAGATCTTATAGGGTTTGTCTCTCACTTCACTGAGCACGATGTGCTGAGTCGATCCAGGTTGTCGCGGATGGCAGGTTCGTGTGTGTGCGTGTGTGCGCACATGTGTCAAATCACATTTGCCTTATTCCTCCGTCCGTTGATGGACACTTGGTGACCATAGCTCTGGTGCTGTAAGTAATGCTGCGGCGTATGCTCCAGTGTAAATTAGTGCTTTCCTTGGATAAATTCCGAGAAGTGGAATTGGTAGATCTTATGGTAATTCTTTTTTTTCTTCCTGACTTTTTGAGGAACCTCCCTGCTTTTCCACAGTGGCTGCCCCAGTTACCCCTCGAGCGGTGGTGCACCAGCGTTCCCTCTTCTCCACGAGCTCACATCCTTGTTACCGCTGGTCTCTGGGACGGAAGCCAGTCGGATAGGTGTGAGACAGTGGCTCATTTGTCCTGCCACGTTGCCACGGCCACGTCACTGTACTGCCGCTGTGCACGTGCTTTCTGGGACTGACTCACACTGCGATTGGAAGCCTGTCTCCCCTCCTCTTCCTCCGCTGTCCTCACCCTTGTAGTCCCTCCCCCTGGCAACCATCAGTTCTCTGTATTACAGGTCTGATTCTGCTTTTTGTTTCCTTATTCATTTGTGTGTGTGTTTTGTTTTTTATTTATTTCATTAATTTTTAAAGATTTTATTTATTTGACAGAGAGTTCAAGCAGGGGGAGCAGGAGGGAGAGGGAGCAGCAGGCTCCTGCTGAGTGAAATCCATGTGGGGTTAGGCTTTCTTAGTCTGCCTCACTTCCCTTAGCATAACCCCCGCTAGGTCCATCCATGTCGTCTCAAATGGCGTGACCTCCTCTTCCGTCGTGGCTGAGCAGGCGTCCTAGACGCCGCATCTTTCTTACCATTTGTCTGTTGATGGACACAGGTTGTTCCCTGTCTTGGCTATTATAAATAGCATTGCAGGAAGCATGGTGTGAAGGCATCTTTTCAATTTAGTGTTTGGTATTATTTCTTCTCTGAGTGTTCGGTGTGACTCACTGGTGAAACCATCTGGTCCTGAACTTTTGTTCTTCCGGAGTTTTTCGATGATGTGGTCTCCTTACCAAAAATCAGCCTGTTCAGATTTTCTGTTCCTTTATGATTCAGTCTTAGTAGGTTGTATATTTCTGGCAATTTATCTATTTCTTCTATTTGCCTAATTTGTTGGCATCTAATTATTCACGAGTAGTCTCTTATGATCCTTTGTATTTCTGTGGTATCAGTTGTAACATCTCTTCCATTTCTGGTTTTATTTGTGTCCTTTTTTTCTTGATGTGTTCAGCTGAGATTTGTCCATTTTGTTTGTTTTCAAAGAACCAGTTCTTAGTTCTGAATTTTTTGTTTTCTTTTTCATTTTCATTTATTTTTTCACTTATTTAAGGTATAAAGTTAATGTTTGAGATTTTGTTTGTTTCATGAGGTAGGCATTTGTGTATCACAGTAAATTCTCCTCCTAAAACTGCTTTGGCTGCATTGCATAAACTCTGGTATGTTGTTTACCATTTTCATTTATCTCATAAGGTTTTTTGTTTTCTCCTTTGATTTCTTCTTTGACCCATGGGTTGTTCAGTAGCATGTTTAAACTCTATGTAATTGTGAATTTCCTGGTTTTCTTCTTGTAATTGGTTTCTAGTTTTTAATACCACTGTGATTGGTAAATCTGTCTTCTGAATTTATTGAGACTTGTTTTGTAGCCTAACATGTGATCTGTCCTGGAAGATATCCCATGTGCACCTGAAAAGAAAGTGTATTTTGCTGTTTTGGGATGAACTGTTCTGTATATATCTGTTAGGTCCCTCTGGTCTAATGTGTCATGCAAAGTCACTGTTCCCTTATTGATTTTACATCTGGGTAGGTGGGATGTTGAAGTCATCTACAGTTACTGTCACTCAGTTTCTCTATGTCTGTTAATATTTGCTCTGTGTCTGTAGCTCCTTGTATGGTGGGTGTATATATATTTATAAATCTTCTGTCCTCTTTTTGGATTGATCCCTTTATCATTATGTTGTCCCCCTCTTTGTCTCCTGCTGCAGTCTTTGTTTTAAAGTCAATTTTATCTGATATAAACTGTTGCTACCTAGGCTTTTCTTCACTTCCATTTCCATGGAATATCTTTTTTGGTCCCTCCCTTTCAGTTTGTACATGTCTCTAGGTCTGAGTGAGTCTCTTGTGGGCTGCACATTGAGGGGTCCTGTTTTTCATCTATTTAGTCACCTTGGGCCTTTTGATGAGAGCATTTAGTCCGTTCATATCTAAAGTATGTTTATAGATGTGTACTCACTGTCATTTTAAAATTGTTTTCTTTTTGTTTTTCTAGTTCTTCTCCATTCCTTTCTTTTCTTGGTCTCTTCTCTGCAGTTTGTTTTCTAGTGTTGTGCTTGGATTCCTTTCTCTTACTTTTTCTGTCGCTATTACAAGTGTTTGATTTGTGGTTACCACTGGCCCAGGTATAAAATCTTAGTGTATAGCAGTCTCTATTAAGTTGATGGTCACTTCAGTACTTTCTTTAGAACATGTTTGAACTTAATTTTTACTTCCCTTTTATGTGTACGAGGTCATATTTTACATCTTTTTTTATGTGTTCTTTGGCTGTTTTTGTAGATCATAATTGATTTTACTTTTGTGTTTTAACTTCTGCATTGGCTCTAAAAGTGATTAGTCTACTGCCTTTACTACATGTTTGCTTTTACCTGTGAAATTTTTTCCTTTCATTGTTTTCTTATTGTAGATTATGTCCTTTTATTTCCACTCAAATAATTCCTTTTTTTTTTTAAGATTTTATTTATTTATTTGAGAGAGAGAGCAAGAGAGGGCATACACACAGAGGGAGAGGGAAAGAGAGAAGCAGACTCCCCACTGAGCAGGGAGCCCGATGCGGAGCTGGATTGCAGGACCCAGAGATCAGGACCCAAGCTGAAGCCAGACTCCCAAACAACTGAGCCACCCAGGTGCCCCTCAGATAATTTCTTTTAATGTTTCTTGTAAGGCCAGTTTATTAGTAACGAACTCCTTTAACTGTTGTCTGGGAAGCTCTCTCTCTCTCTCCTATTCTGGAAGATAACCTTGCTGGGTTGATTATTCTTGGTTGTAGGATTTTCCTTTTAGTATTTGGAATGTCACGCTATGCTCCCTGGCCTGCAGAGTTTCTGCTGAAAAATCAGCTCATAGTCTTACAGGGTTTTACTTGACTGTTTGCTTTTTTGCTGCTTTTAAAATTCTCTTGATCGTTACTTTTTGTCACTTTAATTATATGTGTTTTGGCATGGACCTTCTTAGGTTAATCTTGTTAAGGGTCTTGTTTGCTTCTTGATCAGGTTATCTTTCCTCCCCCAGATTAGGGATATCTTCATCTGTTATTTCTTAACGTATGTTTTCTGCTTCCTTTTCTCCCCTCCTGGGATTCCCTTAATGCCAGTGTTACTGTGCTTGATGATGTCACTCAATTCCTTTAACCTATTCTCATTTTTTTTTCTTTTTCTTTTCAGTTTGGGTGCTTTCCATTACCGTGTCTTCCAGATTGCTGATCCATTCTTTTGCATCTGCTAGTCAACTGATATTTCTGCTAGTGTATTTTTTATTTCCGTTATTTGATTATTCACCTGTGATGGATTCTTTTTTGTATTTTCTAACTTTGTTGAAATTCTGAGTTCATCCATTCTTTTCTCAAGTCCAGTGAGTATCTTTATGACAGTTACTTAGAATAAGGCATTTTGGGGGTGCCTGGGTGGCTCAGTGGGTTAAGCCACTGCCTTCGGCTCAGGTCATGATCTCAGGGTCCTGGGATCGAGTCCCGCATTGGGCTCTCTGCTCGGCAGGGAGCCTCCTTCCTCCTCTCTCTGCCTGCCTCTCTGCCTGCTTGTGATCTCTGTCAAATAAATAAATCTTTAAAAAAAAAAAAAAAGAATAAGGCATTTTGCTTATCTCCATTTCACTTAGCTCTTTTGTTGTTTCATTTGGGGCATAATCCTTTGCTCTTCATTTTGTCTCTGTTTCTATGTATTAGGGAAGTCAGCTACATCTTGAAGGTAGCGGCCTTGTGTGGAAGCGGTCCTGTGGTGCCCGGCAATGCCTTCCCTGCCAGGTCATCTGTAGCAGGCACTCCAGTGTGCTTTGTGTACCCTGCTGTTCTGGCCGAGCCACGTTTGCCTTCAGCGCAGGCCGCTCCAGTGACACACTTTGACTGCTGTGGGCTCACTGGTAGTTAGGGCCAGTGGTCAGACTACATGTCTGCAGTTAGCCTGTTTGCCACGGGTATAGGCTCTTGTCACTCTGTCTTTTGATTGGAGTATTTCGATTCTTCAAGAATTTGGAGTCCTCTACAGCTCTTCTACCCTGAACCCTTTCTCAGCTGATCTGACATGAAGCAGGGTCAGTCCCCATGAGTCGTTGTTGGGCTGTCTCCTCGGAATACTCAGTGCTGCTGGCGTTTAAGAGCGGAGATCTCCGGAGTGCCCAGTTGCCTTTGGTCCTGGGGCAGGAGCTGACCCACATCCTGGACAAGTCTAGAACCTTTTATAGTAGTTTAACAGTAATTTTGTTATTTCCAATGTATTTATTTTTGTTGTTGTATTTTTAACAATGTATCAGTCCGTGATTATTTAGGAGGGGAAAATACTGGTTTTTGATACAGTTTGAGAGCTACTGACCTCAGACACCAATGTAAGAAACAAAGACATCTGAGCTATTCTGACTGCAGCCCAGCTGTTCGTTTATGGGGAGAAAGGCTGGCAACGTGGCTGTGTACACTTACTACCTGATTTGCTCCTAGGTGTTACTGGGCTTGCGTGATACCAGCGATTCCATTGTGGCCATTACTCTTCACAGCCTGGCAGTGCTGGTGTCTCTACTTGGACCAGAGGTGGTTGTGGGAGGAGAAAGAACCAAGATCTTCAAACGCACTGCCCCAAGTTTTACTAAAACGGTCGACCTTTCCCCGGAAGGTAAGAATGATTAAAAAGTATAGCTTTTTATTTTAAATGTTTAATAAGATTTTTAACATTATACAAGTAATGCAGGTGGGTTGTCTTCCATCAAATGAGAGAGAACGGTAAAGAAACCCAGTTCCTTCTGGGTGTGTAAGGTAACCAGTTTTAATAGTTTAGTGGGAATCTTTTCTTCCCTTTTGTTAAGCACACAAACACAGATGTATGTTAATACACACATGTCCATGTATAGGATTTTTTTTTTTTTAAAGATTTTATTTATTTATTTGACAGAGAGAAATCACAAGTAGATGGAGAGGCAGGCAGAGAGAGAGAGGGAAGCAGGCTCCCCGCCGAGCAGAGAGCCCGATGCGGGCCTCGATCCCAGGACCCTGAGATCATGACCTGAGCCGAAGGCAGCGGCTTAACCCACTGAGCCACCCAGGCGCCCAATGTATAGGATTTTTTAATAAAACAATGAAGATATGCAATTTTACAACATAATTTTTTTGTGTAGTAGCTTATCAGGGACTGGTCTCCAGGTCAGTACGTAGAAATGGCAGTTTTGACAACTGCCTAATATTTCATTGAATATAATTCATTGTGACTTCCCTGTTGATGGATATTGCTTTCATTTCTGGATTATTAATTGCTGCAATTGATGTCTTCTATGTCCTGTATCTTCATGTAGTCTGGCTTTTATTGCTAGAGGATAAAGTCCCAGAAGTAGACCTATTGGGTCAAAGGGTATGTATTCGAAATTTTAATAGATATTGTCTGTCACTGGCTAAAAAGGTTGTAGCAGCTTGTAACACTAGATGTTTAAGTTCTTCTGATGTTGATGGCCTTTTAGGTAAAAAGCTGTTGATTTTTAGATACTTCAAGAAATCCTTATTTCTGGCTTGTTCCCATTGGATGTTATATGGGACGGAGCAGTAATTTCTGGTCTTTGTAGGCTATAAAAGTCAAGAGTAAGAATTTTATATCGGCATCATTGCTTCTTTGCTCCTTGGTTTAACCCTGACTAGGACGGTGACCTTGTTAAGAAACGCAGATCTCAGTCAGTTCTCATGGATAGTGAATACGACAGTGCACAGAAACTGTCACAGTAGAAAAGAACTGTCCGAATTTTCCTGAATTTTGATGCCAGGAGAATCTGTAAAGCAATACTGGCGTCCTGCAGTTCTGATGGGTCCAACTCTTCTTGGGGCTGAAGTCAGTGTCAGGAGCTTGAAGAGGGTGATGAAGTGGCTGCTCCCCCTCTCCAAGCGCGACGTGTTCGTACACCTTGAGTGAGTGGAGTCTGTGTGTCCCCAAACAGCAGATGAGAGATGTATTTCCCTTTCATAGCAGAGGAGTATGGGGACGGTGTGTGCAGTTTTGAGATAAGACTCGGGAGTCCCTCCCAGAGGGCGGCTTTGTGCGCCAAGTTGGCAGGAGTCCCCACTCCTCATACCTGTTGGTATTTACTGCTGTTTCCTATTTTCTGCATTTTCTGGACGTTTTATATACTGTTGGCCCGTAATCTCTGTAAGAAACCAAAGGGCACCAAAGCAGGAGTAACATTAATTTTTACTAAACTTTCTGGAAGACTTAATAAGACAGATCAAGGTCTCATCCCACTGGCTTCTCAATTAGGTAAGCTCTTTCTCCAAGACGGGGGTTGAGCTGCGGCGGCAGCCTGCGTTCCCAGCTCCCAGTTAGGCCCTTCTTGCAGGGACTTGGGAGAATGCTGGGGAGGGGGCACGTATATAGGGGGGATCCTTGGACTTTTCTCTCCTTCTGTTCTTCCGCACTTTACCTATCTGGTCAGACAATATGGGATAATACTGAGGTTTATGAAAAGGGTACCTCAGGGAAGTCCGTCTGCGTGGAAGAGCGTTGCAGAAGGGGACACTGGGTAAGAACCACTGGTAGGCCCTGGAGGACAGGCAAGGCTTGTGATGATGTTCCCAGGGCAGAGGAAGTATTAAGCCAAAAATTTTGCTGTTAATTCTTTTGACCAGTGCTCACAGTTGATTATGAACTTTCTGGTAAACTGTTAAAGACAATATATTTTTTTAAACAGTCCCACCCCACCCTAGCTGGGATTAAATGTCTACCATGACATAACATTTACCATTTTAACCATTTTTTCCCATTTTATTACATTTTAATCATATGTAACGGATAAAATGCCTATTTGCGTGTGGGGACATACAGATTCTACAATATACAGAAAACGTATTTTAAAATTTCCCACCACACATTTCAAATTCAAACCTAAGACCAAAAAAGGTTTACAATATCATGTCAAGTTAAAACACATTGATGTTTACAAATACACGTGGATCTTTTTTAAGATTAGAAAAGTAAACACCAAAGTAGTAAAGTGATTATTTTAGGATGTTGTTAATTACTTTAAATCCATTTTAACCATTTTTAACTGTACAATGTTTGGCATTAAGTACATTCACATTGGTGTGCTGTACTCTTAGACATTTTATTTTTTAAAAGTAGAATCAATTATGATTTTAAATTGCCAAAATGTTCAAAGGCCATTAAGTTTTGTAAAACTCCTCACCTAATGCTTGAATCCTTTCGAGTCCCTTAACATCACGTAGATACTCAGCCTGCCCTGAAACACGTTGAGGACAGGCAGTCCACTGCGTAACCGGTGTCTTTCTCCCGATACTGGAAGATGCTCTCTCCCTACAACCTATTTTTTCAAACTGTGTTAAATGGAACCTTTTCCCTTAATTGTTGCTCACCTACCCTGACAGACCAAGAAGCAATTTACTATCCCTTTTATTTTTGGGAGTTTTTATTTATCTTCAGATTCTCCCCCACACGTCGTCTGTAGCCAGCAGCGTCCGATGGCACCAGTCTTGGAGAACCCCTCCTCTGGCGTATTCCCTAAATGTCTCTCTTCTGGCAGCATGCCCATCAGCAAGAAGCACATACAACAAGCTTGCTACAATCCTCTTTTACAGACAGGTAGAAATATACCATTTATATAGCTTTTCTACTGTTTAGATGAATGTTTTCCTGAGTACCAAGTTTTAAGTTCTGGAAATTAAGGGCACTTTGGGGAATACTGAGGCTGATTTCTGTTATCACTTACAAGTTTGTAGTCAGCTGGGGTCTCCTCTGTGTTTCCTGGACTGCAGGGCACCTACCTCCCGTTTCTTTGTAACTGGTGAGGACAGCTGGCAGACATTACTTTGGTACTTCTGATGCTTTAGTGCGGCGTTTTCCAGTTGTATCGGAGGATGATAGTTGTGTTAGGTGGCAGGAGGTATGCCATGAAAAAGAGCTGTGTGCTTAAGTGTGGGGAAATGTTAGTAGCAGAGTCCAGACACACTGCATAAGATGCCAGGGCCTTGGGCACCTGGGTGGCTCAGTTGGTTAAGCAACTGCCTTCGGCTCAGGTCATGATCCCAGAGTCCTGGGATCGAGTCCCGCATCGGGCTCCCAGCTCCATGGGGAGAGTCCTCTTCTCCCTTGGACCTTCTCCGCTCTCATCTTCTCTCTCTCAAATAAATAAATAAAATCTTTAAAGGGGGGCGGGGGGGGGGGCGGGGGAGGGGGGAGAAAGGCCTTGACTGCATTTAAGGAAATCTGTTTAAGATAGAGGGTATGTTGGGGCACCCGGGTGGCTCAGTCTGTTAAGCATCTTAATCTTGATTTCATCTCAGGTCATGAGATCAAGCCCTGCACTAGGCTCTGTGCTGAGCAAAGAGCCTGCTCAGGATTCTTACTCTCTCAAAATAAATCAACAAAATTTAAAAAGTAAAACGAGGGTATATTGGGTTAAGACAAACTTACTTGACCACACAGCACTTCTTGGGGTTGACACTGCCTGGCTTCAAACATTTCTATATTTGTCTATAGACAATTAGTCTGTTTGAATATTTAGTGAATGATTATATGTTCCAGTTAGTTTAGTTTAAGTATTTGAATAACATATATCACATCCTTGCTCTGTTCTCCTGGGATCTCTTTTGTAAGTAGAATCTAATAACCTGGGTCTATTTCTAAGAAATTAGAGCCATGCTTTTTTTTTTTTTTTTTTAAAGTGTTAACCTTTTCCTGAATATACTGCTAGCTCTTAACACTTTATGAGAGTAGGTTCTGTACATGTCCCCACAGGTGATCAGTTTCCTCAGCCTATTACATTTCCCATGAATGGACTCTCAGATGTGAAAAATACCTCAGGAGATCGTGAGAACTTCCCATCAAGTTCTAAAAAGTCTGAGGAGTGGCCTGACTGGAGCGAGCCCGAGGAGCCTGAAAACAAAGCTGTCAGCATCCGGGTTTGTCCTACAGAATCCTACGATGCCTCCACATCCCCGCTGGCTGACGTGCAGGCGGAGGAGGCGTGGGACGACCTGGAGCCTGGCAGCTTGGATGCTGAGCCTAGCGCGGGAGGTGGAGGCCCAGCTGTCCCCCCGGGTGCCTCTGGGGAACAGGAGGCTCTTCCTACTTTGCTTTCACTCACTGAAGAGTCCGAGCCTTGGAAACCGAGTCTACCCCAAAAGACTGGTCTTGCACAAAGCAGGGATGACCCAGACCAAACCAAGCCACCAAAAGTGTCATCACAAGAAAGGCGCCTCACGCCTTCATCAGAACTTGGTTTAGGAGAAGAGTTCACCATTCAGGTAAAAAAGAAGCCAGTCCCAGATCCAGAGTTGGACTGGTTTGCCGATATGATTCCAGAAATTAAGCCTTCAGCTGCTCTTCTTATTTTGCCTGAACTGAGGACAGAAATGATGGTTTCTGACAAGGATGACGTCTCACCAGTGATGCAGTTTTCCTCGAAATTTGCTGCAGCAGAGATGACTGAGGTGAGGCTTAGTAAGTCGGACCGCTAGTTCCAGGGGTGCCCTTGGCGTATCAGCGGCCGGTCTCGTCGGTACCAGACGCGCCCACGCACAGTGGCTCGCAGTGAGGGGCGCGGCCCTCAGTGACTGCGGTCGCTTCCTGTAAACGGTGTCTTTCCCTCCCCAGAAAGAACTGCAGTGCTTAGACTGGTTAGGGGGGCCACTGGTTACTATTACAACCTTTTTATTTAAAAAGAGGTTAAATCGAGAATAGGGTGTCACCAGACTGTACTTATATGGTCCCTGGGAAGTTGGTTTCCAGTGCTCTGGTTTCCTAATCTGGAACCAAAGTAATCCTCCTCCTCTTCAGTGTCCCGCTGAGGGAAGTTCCTTTGCCTAGTGCAGGGTTAGGGTTAGGCCCCTTTACATTCAGAAACGACTGGTCTCAGCAGCCTGCCCTTGGTTTGCTTTATCTCGCTGCAGGGAGAGTCTGCAGGCTGGGGAGACGAAGGGGAGCTGAACTGGGAAGATAATAACTGGTGACAACGGGTGGAACTTTAGGAAAAAGGATTTCCTTAAAAAAAAAAATCAAACTAATACCTCAAAGTGGGCTCTGCAGACAAGAAAACCCAAAAGCCTCCGTTACTGCCGTCTGTGCCGACTGAAGCTCAAGCCCCCCGAGTGGTGGCTGGCGCCCCGCGGAGAGGTGCGGCGCTGGGTTCGTGGAGGAGGAGCCCGTGTGCGTCTGACTGAGGCCAGTTTCTGTGAAGAGCAGGTAGCTGCGGAAAGGCTGAAGTTACTGCTTTTTTCCAGGACGATTCCAGAAGAAAATAAACACAAAAATTCCAGCTGATTAGCTTAATTTTGTGCCATTTCTTTGTCAGAAGAGTAAGCTTTATTATGAAATACAACTTACTGAAAAAGTTTTAGCTGTAAAGTATATATAAATGATCTGAAATTACTACGGTTTTCTTAGGCAGCTTATTTATTTGTCGACAGCTGCAGTGTCTGTGGCCCTGCGGGTACCCGGGCGGTCCCCGACTGGGCCACACAGATTACCTTGTACCAAAGTTCTTCCTGAGAAATCTCCCCCACCACCTGTTCTCTAAATGTCCAATAAAGACTATTTTTCACTAGATTCAGCTTTACAAAAGTTATTTTATGTGCGTTAGAAAACGCAGGCATAGTTACGTCAGGACATTCACCTACGGAGCACAGTGTAGGATGGTGGAAATCGTACCCGGCTGTCTGGTGACACGGTCCGGTCCATCCGAGAGTCAGCCTAGAGTACGCGTCGTCTCAGCTCGTCAAGCCTTTCCTGGAGCATCTCCATCTTCTGTGGAAGCCAGTCTGGAGCCGGAGCCTTCTGGAGTAAGGACTCTACTGCCTCCAAGGCCCCTGATGCTGCCTGCAGCGCTGACCTGTACTCTTCTTCCAAGGGGAACTCCCGACGGGCTCTCTTTGCATCAGGCTGGCAAATGAGAACAACAGGGGGTAAGTCATGCCATGATACCCATTCCCAAGATGATCAAGAACTTTCTTTTGGGACTTCAAAAACAGAAATTTAATGTTCTCATTGGCTCACAAGAGTAGGAGGGAGCCACCATCCCTGTATCACCTAGAAAAACACCGGAAGGCGTTTCTGGTTTGTCACAGCAATTCAGGGTGCTACTACCATTAGGGCTCAAGGACACTGGGAATGCTGCCTTGGTTGGGTAATTTCCAGAGAGTGTTCTTTGGAAAGATCTCATCCTGACAAAAAAAGCTCAAGGTATGGGTTTTCTAAATGGTTCTGGTTTACTTTTTAATGCTACATGCTGTGGTCTTTCAGATGCTTTTCAACCCAATTCAGGAAGTCGTCAGGCTTTCTAACATCACTGCACCTGGGTGGGGATCGGGACCAAGATGTCTAATGTCATCACAGTCTAACTAAGGAAGGTCATAAATTCTTGAAGACTTCTTTAGAGCAAAGCTATGTAGTTTTTAGGCCTGAAATCTATAAAGTAAAATATGTCTTGAAAACAAGTTATTCACATAGACGTACTTTCTTTACATAAGAATTGTAACTACAACTCACAAGAATATTGTTCCTCTCTCAAATTGCTATTCTAAACAGAGCTCAAAACAATATTTTGAATATCCTTAGTCGTATCAGATTTCTATATACCAGTATATAGATTTACTATATACCAGTATCAGATTTCTGCTGTTTAATAGGTAGACGTGATTTCTAGATACTGCCAGAAGTTATTTAGGCCAATCTGATGAATGAAGCAAGGATCAACTGAAACATTTTGGAAGGTGAGTTCACTGGTTTTCTTCAGTGGTTCTCAAACTACATTTATATCTTCACTGATCCAGATACGTAACTTTCCCGAAGATTACTATAAACAGTTCAAAGTCACACTGTTGTATTTTTGTAGTCCCACCTCTGTTCTATGGTTGATAACCTTTCAGGAAGAAACAGGATTTTTTAGAAGAGCAGCTACTGTAAAACAGGAGACTTTTACATATATAGATCGATTTGATTATATTGTGACAGTCAATATGAGGCCAGAAGCCATACTAGTTTTTTTTTTTTTACTTTTACCAGTAAGAAGGGGAGAATTTCTCTTGTTATCTGAAATGCAGTCCATACCTGTAGAGACGACCACTTTGCTGCTTCTACAGCAACTTTGGCAAAGTGTTCCCGGAAAATGACTTTTTCCTGTTTCACACGTTCCACTCTGGCAACTGCAGTTTCATCTTCAAGCCCAGTCTGCCACGGATCACGACAAATCAAGTAAACACCAAGCACATGTGACAGTCAGACAACTCTTGATTCGGCTCAGGTCCAATCTCAAGATCATGAGGTCGAGCACCGCTTCGGGCTCCGTGCTAGGCACATGTACTTCGCTTAAGATTCTCTCTCTCCCTCTACCCCTCCTGTCCCCAACTTTAAAAAAAAAAAAAAAAAAAAAAAAAAAAAGACCACGAACGTGCATGCATGTGTGTTGTGTTTGTGTTTAAGCTCCCGGTGTTAAACTATTCTGGCTTATTGGCCTGTGAGCGAGGCAAATTTTGGAAGTTGGACTCATCTGTAAATGCATTATCGTCGTGGAATCTGGATAAAATTACAGTGTTCTTCCCTACAGAAAAGTTGGACTGTCGTTTTTCCAGATTTGGAAAAATGATCGTCTACGATGTGTAGGGTAAGAAACACAAAAACATGCAACCACATACTTGATCGGATATGTGGTGGCAGATAATACACACATGTGTACACACAGCCCAGCTTAATAACAGGCGTGGGATTAAAAAAAAAATAAGTAGTTAAGCCACACATTTAGAAGACCAAGAGAAAGTGAATTATGCTTAACTGTTCTACTAGGGCTGCAATGAGCTCTTACCCTAAAACAAGCCCCAGAGAAGCTGCCTGGGTACACAAACGTGGGAGTCCAATGATGAAACAGTTTGGTTCTAACTATAAAAACAGCTTCAAAAATGTCACTGTTTGGAAAACTAGGTCTTCGTCTCTGCCCATGCAGCAAAGCCATGGCTAAAGTGTGTCTCCATTCGGGAGGCACACATGGGCCTCTCGGGCCTGCTGCCGTGCGTGCAGTCCGACAGGAGCCCTTTACGGTTCTCCCCAGTCCTCCCAGCGCGCCAGCAAGCAGCACTGCCACAGCCCGCCCTGGGCCGAGGGGCTGCGGGTGTCCCACTGCTGCGGCTCATCGTACAGGCCGCTGCTTCATGGCCACCTCGCCGCTGAGCACTACGAGAAATGGAAGCTAAGAAGATACTTAACTTAGTTACAATCCTACGATTAAAAAAAAGAATGACAGAATCTGTGATGCTGCTGTATTCTGATCTACAGAAATAAATACCTTCTCCAGAAAGGACACAACTTTGTTCCTCGTGTCTTCAGAACGGAGACATTGTGGAACTATCTCTTCATGATTTGTTCCCTATTAAAAGATAAATGAGACCAATTTTAATGTATCTCAGCAGCTTGCAGAGACCACTCCGTACGTTCTAAGAGCTACCTTAATCAGAAAGGCAGCCGAAAAGAAAACAGCGTCAGAGGATACTCAAAAGACCACCAGCTCCTGGTTCCTTCAGGGAGCCTCGGGACCGGGCCACGTTCTGCACGAGCACAGAGCTGGAGGCGTCCGTCACTGCTGCCCTGTCCTCCTAATGTCTTGGGCCCTTGAGGGCCAAAGGCGGGACGGCACAGCTCCAGGCAAGAGAGAAGGAGCATCCCACAGGAGGCTCGCCTTCTCTGTGGCCCCCAGCTCACAGGTCCCTGTGTTCGACAACCTAACTGACCGAGACAAAATGCATTATTCATTTCACACTCAAAAGTACTGTCTGGAAGACAGTGTCGAAGCTGACAGACCTGTTCTGAATGCCTGGTTCAGTTGTTCCCACTCTCCTAGGACCGTAGGAAACTACCTTCATTTCTCTATGCTCCACTGTTGGATGGTACAAAAGAGATCATTGGTATTATCTCCTCCAAGGGAAAATTTTCATGAATAAGACCAAAAGTAGCTCAATAAATGTTTCTGGAATGTTTTAGAAAATCAAATAATACATTTTGGCGATCACTTTGATAGGTTGGTCTTATAATTACCTCTGCGAACTGAGTAAACGCCTCCAAGGAATGTTGTTCTACTATCCAATTCCTGTCAGCCAGCAGTAAGGCAAAAATAGAAGACAGGCTGGGCAGAAGTTTGTCCTAAAAAGAGAACCAAACCTTATTAACTAGAAGAAAACCTCAATATCCTATTCTTAATGTCAAGTTTCCCTAATCCTGTCCCAGTGAGCACGGACTGAAACTGTTAGGGCATGTCACTCCTTTGCATAAAGGCTTCCAAGCTTCTCACTCCATTCAGAGTAAAACTCAAAGTCCTCAGGATGGCCTGCAGAGCCCCAGTGTGTGAGCGTGGCCTCCGCTGCCCCCTCAGCGGATCAGGTGCGTTCTCCTCGCGCTACTGCCCCTGCGTGTGGGATGCCCGGCCGGCTCCCTCAGCTTCAGGATACTCACAGGTCTCCTTGGTGTGGACACCACTGCCTATATCCCGTTTAAAACTGTGCCCCCACGAACACACTCTCCCCCTATTTCTCTCCACAGCACTCACACTAACTGCTACATCATGTCTTTATTCGTTGCCTTCTAGAGGCCAAGCGTGGGGCTTGATTAGTTTGGTTCATTAATGAATCCCCAGTGATTAAAACAGCACCTGACACATAGCAAAAACTCGGCAATTTTTTCTTGAATAAATAAATCTGTCTTCAGGCTTTAAAGGCCTCTTACATGCTGATGAATCCATCAACTTTTCAGGCCTCAACTTCACTCTGGGAATATGTAATTTCTGCTAATAAACCATCTGTTCCACAGATGCTGGGCCCACCAGGGTCCACAGTTACGCATGAATGAAAGAGTACTCCGGAATTTATTTAATGGTAAAAAAGAAGATAGCTCAAATGTAATTATCTTTGGATACTTTAGTCCAGAGTTGAAAAACTGTCAACCTCTCCATTCTTACATGAAAACAAACAGGATGGTATCATTTGCCTGTAAATAAGTAAGAGCCCTTTAGAAACTAGCCGGTTGTTTTTCTTTCAAAGACATCTATTGAGATAATATCCATCATATTTTTGCTCCAGTTAGGTGAAAAGGTTCTCATCAGTGAGCTGTTGTTTTTTTTAAAGGATGTATTTATTTATTTATTTGAGAGGGACAGAGTCTTAAGCAGACTCCTTGCTGAACACAGACCTGACTTGGGCTCGATCTCAAGACCCGAAGTCACGACTGGAGCTGAAACCAAGAGTCAGACACTTCCACAGCTGCGCCATTCGGGTGCCCCTCAGGGAGCTTTTTCTAGTCTCTCCCATGGAGGTCAAAAAGAAAACAGTCAACGACCTAGACTTGCTGGATTCGACCACAGCACTGAGGAAGGCAAAACTCAGTTGAGGAGGAGGCTCTTTCACGGTGAGGTGGGTCTGAAAATTCAGAAGTGTATGCAGGCCTGTACGGAATTACAAATACTCTGCAACACTTTCAGAAATACTGTCTTAAACAAACAGGCTCCCTTTCATGGATGTAAAACTACGAGAACACCTTTGATACATTTCCTCATTTTATACTCTTTCATAAGAGACAAACATGTCTTTCCTCAGGGACTTTGTGTGGTAAAGCCCAACTGGAAGGAGACTCAGACTACAGCCAACTCTAAATTATTTGTATGTCAAAATAGATTTTTCTAACAAAACAAACAAAATACTTAAAATGCGTTCTATTTTGACAAAGTCACCATCTCTTCACAAAATACATTTTCCCCCGACTTTCATTGTCAACGATCCACAGAATCCCAGAAATTAAAAGTCGGGAAATTTTAGTAATTCTTACAAGGATCTTGTTAACACAGAACAAAAGAATTAAGAGTATTACCTGGAAAGCCTGAGGTATGAAAAACTTTCCTAGAGAAGATACAAAATCAAGCACTGCCAAACGAACGTGGTCAGGAGGCTCTAATTTAAGCAGTGAAGTCTGCAAAGTTACTACCTAAAGTGGTAAAGACCAAAGAACAGTTATAAATAAAAGTAAATATTTTGTAGAGACATAAGATTCTGATGGGTATGTGGGGAGGAGAAACACAACAAAATCCAAGAGTCGAACACTACGAAGCCTAAACATATGTGGAATTTGAATAAAATGATCAAATGACGCACTTACTACAGTGTTCCGCCTACCAACTGCTATAAAGAAAAAAAAAAAAAGTGTTCCTGAGAAACTACATACCAGTGCTCTTCTTTCAAATCCTTAAAAATTGTTTTGTATTTTAAATTCTACTGAGGGAGGTTCGCTATTTAAAGCTGGGATTGGCAAACTTTCTATGAAGGGCCAGTTAGTCAATTTTTTAGGTTTTATAGGTAATATGTTCCTTGCTGCATACTGTTTTTTTATTTTTTAATTTTTATTTCACAGACCTTTGAAAATGTAAAAATCCTCCTTAGCTCTTGTCCTGTAAACAGGAGGGCAGAATCTAGCTAGGAAGCCAGAGTTCGCCAACCCCTGACTCAAAGGAACACAGAAAGTCGTCCATAAAAGAAGCAATGCCTAAGTGAACAATTTAGTTATGCTGAAATTTTAGAGCTTTAGTTATTTGGGTTTTTTTAAAAGTAGGCACAATTCTATCAAAGTTATCCATATTTAATTTCTCAAAGAAGATTACTAGAGCTGTCAGAATCCAGTTTGAATCCATTATTTTACTGCATTCTCATTCTCTATAATTCAGTAATTCATGTTATACATACAGTAATTTAAAAATATACCTAACCAGTATTTGTAATGCTAAGTTCTTAATGTACACAACCACTAACAAAGCTACTAAAACAAACCATTAATAGTTTCACTTTCCAGCATACAGGTCCTATGACAGGGTGTTATTTCTTCCATCATCTTCCTAAGTAGGAATTAGTTTTACCTCATAACTTGATTTCTAAACATGTCTGTAAGCTTCGGCCAGCTCTTGATTTGGGGGATCAATTCTGCCCAGTATGGACTAATTCCTCTAACTTCAGAAAAGTGCCTTTTCCTCTATCAGCTTAGAACCTCCAAAAGCAGGTCAGACCATCATCCAAAGCATCCCCTGACAGTGACCTCTGTTCTGCCTGTCCCAGCCATGCAAGCTGGGGGCCAGACAGAAAACTCAGCAGTCCTCTTAACATCAAAAGCATGCTGTTTCTTCAAAGAGACAATGAGGATTACCCTGAAGTCCACATCGGTTCTATTCCATACTCCCACAGCTGCTGGAATGCCTGTTTTGAATGTGGGGTTCACACATGATCCATGACTCCTAACCTCAGGGATGTTCTGGAGCAGTTAAAAAAAAGTTTTGACTATTCGCTCTCAGGAGACAAGGAAGAACAGATTTAGGCTGAATCAACAGCGCCATGTACGAACCACACTCCACGGGAGGAGTGAAAGTGACGAGGACACCTCCCTGAGACCAGCAGGTCCGTGACACTGGAGTTCAGTTCAACAGAAGGAAATCAGCAAATTGAGGAAGAAATCATTAAAAAGGACTGTGTGTAGAAAGCTATTTTAAGTCCTGTTTTTCCAGTAATTTCCTCAGCAAAGTATCAACTAGCTTACTGTTCTTACCTGACTTATCAGATGAGGATCTAGAGTGTGAACAAAAAATCCCAATAGTGGAAGTAAAAGACTAAGCGTCTGCTGAACATGCGGCTGACCTGTTACCTTAAATAAGGAACACAAAATAGTTTTGGTGAGAATTTTCAATTACATGAAAACAGCAACCTTTTAGGAAGCATTTAATATATCCCAGGCAACCTGCTATGTGCTTTATACTACCTCACATACACCTTAGAACTTAGTGAAGTAGAACTTTACTCACTTTACTAATAATTAAGAAAAAGGGGGAAAGAGGTTAAATAATTTGCTCAAGATCACATGACAGGAAATTTAATGCAGGTGGAGATCTAGTTACTTCTGTTTGCCGCTGAGAAACTTATGTATGCCTTAGTGTTCTTAAAATTCCATTTCTCTTCCCTATAACTATTGTTTCTATCGTAGTAGTATAAGCTACATCACCGGCAGAGAATCCTCAGGGAGTACTCACTGAATGATTTGTGGGTACTGGGGAAAACCGACAGAATACTGCAGAAGGGAAACTGAATTCTACATAAACTTGAATGATAAAACATTATCCGCAAAACCATTTCTGCGGTTTTCCAAAAGTGTGAATGTTGCCTTCAGCTTCCAGTGGCTGGCACTATTTAGTCAAAGGAAACAAATATCCTATTTAGATTGTTTAACTAAATGTCATTTGTAAACTACAATAATCTGTGGGACACGCAGCATCCAAACTCTAGCCAGGGAAGAGGAACACGAACCAGCCGGAGCCACTCCCTTGCCCCTGCCACCTTTAAGCCGAGTCCCTCTCCACTGCCCAAAGGATCGTATGGAAGACCATGGAATCACAGAAACAGGCCACATTAGCCCAAAAGAGGAGAGAAACAATGGGAGAAGAAGTTTGCTTTTTTAAGTAGGGTCCAAATGGTCATGAAAATAGCTGAACAGTCACTGTCACTCTACTAGGTTCTGGTTTTACGAATGTCATTCCGTCACACTCAGAACTGGTTGGAGAGGACAAATAGGTATTTTAAGTTCTAGGCACAAGTTCTACCAAGCCCCTAAAGAAATTAAATACATTTTACTCTACAGGGAATTTCGGGACCATGCTCTTTCTCAGTATTTTATTTGTTCTTCAGGGAAATAATCAGTTGCTTTCCTTACCAGGTTAGTGTTTAAAAAAGCCCAGAGCTGACTCCCAGTTTCCATAATCGCAGTTTGCTGTGGAACATCCAGAGCTTCACGGGCGGAATTACACACAGCAAGCAACGCAGACAGCAGCGTGTTCTAAAGGGGGAGAAACGGAGGAGTCCAAGGTCAGACCCCAGTCTAAAGGAGCTGAGGCTGCGGACGTTATGAGTTACTATAACCCTCCTAAACGCCCACGTCGAATTTATATTCTGAGACCCAAAGCCATCTTTTCAGCTACTTCTTAATACTAAATTTTATTAGAGCTGATTTTCCTCATACCCAGAAACATTTGCTTCATTTTCTAAATATTTTCTCCTTTTAGGTTAAAATTTAGTATTAAAATGGAAACAGCACTGTATTTTAATAAATAGGCTCGATCAAACAGTCAGTAGCTCAAGTTAATTTGTAAAGTTCATCAACTAAAAATTCTATTGTTTTTCACATTATGCAGCTAGCAATCTTTTAACATTACTAGATTTTTATTGTTGCTCTTGTTTTATAATGTCTTTAAAATTCCTCAGCAACACTGCATTTAATAAGCAAATATAAAACTTGAGAAGTACACTTATCTAGATTTAAAACAAAACCACCTTTTCTGGATTCACTCCCCTTCATACATTGAATCTTTCTCTGACCGGCCAGGAGTGGGGGTGTTGGGGGACGGTGGGAGTAAAGTGAAGGCCGTGTGGAGATGGAATGATCAGGAACAACGCCTTTAATCTGTTACACTGCAGCAACACTTAAGTTTCAGTGATGCCCGTACAGCTTTTTATTTAAAACTTGAAGTTTTAGTGAGGGCAAAGATATATTCAATTTTAGAAAACAGGTACATTACTTTCCCTAATACAAAAGATTTTTTATCTTCAACTACAAAAAATCAGTATACAGTAAATGTAAAACCAGAACAATTTAACCTACTTTTAACTAGCTGTTTAACAGTTTTCTCAAAATAAGTGCACATAAAAACTTGTATTCCCTTTGCGTATATGTTTTAAATTATCTTGATAATTATCATCAGACGCCATTATATAATAGGATCAGAACATTTACACTCAGTGTGGAGATAAAAGCCTTTAGAAAGCCCTGACCTCCTAATTTAAAACTGCAAATAGACCCCTAACCCCTTGAATGCCCTGTCCCCATCCCTGTTTTTCTGCACTTACCGCAAGCTGACAGAACATACTTCTACGCATATTTATTACTTATTTTACTGTCCACAGCTGAGTGACAAAGCGAGCTCATGAGAACAAAAATTTCTCTTTTGTTCCCTGATGGCTGGAACAGCGGTTGGCACACAAGAGCACTCAAAATATGTTCGTTGGAGGAACGAATGAACAAAGGAGGAAATGAAACTAAACTGCAAAATTCAACCACATGTACTATAGTCAATTTTTTCAGTAAACTTTAAAAAACCATGTTATTTTTTACTTCTCAGAGATGAATTTCTTTTATATGTCATTATGTTAAGAACGAGTATTCTAAATGAAAAGTTACATAAAGGCACAGAAGAGATGTGTATAAAACGGGAATTGTGCTTTATCAAATAGAAGAATCATGTCTGGGGCGCCTGGGTGGTTCAGTCGGTTAAGCATCTACCTTCAGCTCAGGTCGTGATCCCAGGGTCCCGGGACTGAGCCCCACATCGGGCCCCTTGCTCAGCGGGGAGCCTGCTTCTCCCCGGACTGCCATTTCCCCGCTTGTGCTTACCCTCTCCTTCTCTGTGGCAGATAAATAAAATCCTAGCAAAAAAAAAAGTCTGCCTAATCTAATGATGTGTCAGCAAAAATACTATAAATACTTCATAAGAGGTTTCATCTTGGTCCAGTGTGTCTTAAACTAGTCTCCCTGCCCCCCAATATAATTTACATCAGTCAAGATAATAAGTTTCTCTTGGACCCCTTTAAAACAGAAATCTGAAAATCCTGCTAGTTTCTAACCTGAGGGCAGAGACCGTATCTTATTAAAAGCCCATCACCAGTACCTTGTACTAGTACTAGTACTGGTACCTTGAGCAGTGCTCAGTAAATAGCTGCTAAATTAATCAAATCCATTAAAATTCTTGTTTTACCAAAGATTCAAGTTCTCCCCAAGTCCGGCGACTGCTGAGCCATTCCCGACACCGTGCGATCCCAACTCCGGTGACGTCACATACAGCTCCTTTCCTGAGCTCAGCAGGTAATGCCCGGAGGGAAATACACTGCCAGAGAGGCAGATTTTCTGCTGCTTTGGGGGGAAATTTCTGGACGAACTCCACCTGAAACAAATTGAAGTGTAACATAAGACAGTCTGATGACTGGATGCACAAAAAGCTAAATATTCGCTTCCATGTTTTGTATTTTTAAGAAGTTTTTAACTGAGTAATAATATCACAAGTACCAGACCATGGTAACTAGAGGAACACATACCATCATTTTTGCTGTTGTTGCATTTGTTTGCAAAATGAAATACACAGTTTAAATGGAAGGTGATATGAAGACACTGAGAAATGTTAAAAATAATGCATTTCATTATTAGTCAACCAGCTATTTTTATGCTATTATCTTCCTAAGAACTTTTGTGCTTGTGACCTTGTTCAGCTGAGTCCAAAGTTAATATTCCAAAACAGGCCAAAAGGCTGATCTGGTAACCCTGGTGGCTGTTACCTCAGCTGACTAGAACACAGGACCTAAAGAAAGAAGCAAAGTCATAGGTTTGCTTTTCCACTGGGCTAGCTGGCTCTGCTCTCAGACAGCACACAAAATTGGTTTCACAAATCAGCCCGGAACAGTGTGGCTGGCAAATCTATTCTACCACTGAAATAATTCAAAGCCTTTGCCAAGTTAACAGAAAAATAGCACTGTTTTGTTAAAATGAGGCATCAGCAGACAAACTAAAAACAGAACACAAAAGTTTAAAAAAACACCAAAAACAGTTTAAATGTTAGTTTCCAGTAGAAAAACAGCAAAAATACTATTGCACTTAATTTCTGAATTAAGTATAATCTAGGAAGTATATTAAAATGTAATTTTTTTTTAATATTTTATTTATTTATTTGACAGAAAGAGATCACAAGTAGGCAGAGAGGCAGGCAGAGAGAGAGAGAGGAGGAAGCAGGCTCCCTGCTGAGCAGAGAGCCCGACGCGGGACTCGATCCCAGGACCCTGAGATCATGACCTGAGCCGAAGGCAGCGGCTTAACCCACTGAGCCACCCAGGCGCCCTAAAATGTAATTTTTAAGTAGAAGAATTTATAGTATCCCAAATCTGCTTGATAAGTGACAAATTCTTATGTTAAAGAAAAACCCACTGTATTAAATTTGACAAAGAAATCTTAATATGTCTTATATACTATATTTATATTTGCATTTTGTTAGCCGAAAATATTTAGCTATCAAAACCAAGGGGAAATTGTGTGGCTATCTGTTAGAGCTGTTAGAGCCAGAAAAATGGACCCTAGAGGAGCTACGTGTCTATTGTAACACGCTGCTTTATTCATGAAACGAAACTGCTTCATCAAAGCCAAGAGAATTGCGCCAACTGATAAACATCAGTTGAACATGACCTTTCTTTATAATAAAATCCAATGAAAGTGAATGAACTAGTTCCTTTCCCAAAACAGAAATCATAAATGATGGTGCCCTGGACAACAGAAGAGGGAGGGCACTGACAAACTCTGTTACGCAGAAAGGGGGTCCGTCTACTATTCGGAGTCTGAAAACCCTGGTCTCAACAGTTTTCAGTACTTAAAGCCACCAGTGTCAACAGGGGTCCACAGCAAGTGAAGTGTAAGCGAGTAATCCGCAGAGAATTAGAACTTCTCTCCTTTAAAGTGAGAAGAGAGAAAGAATACAAGAGTGGGCTTAAAATGCAAATGATTATTGTACTTTTTACTTTCCATAAAAACAGTAGCACCACTAACAGTGTACTTAAACCAGGTATAGTAAATCCTTTCCTCTTAGGTAACCCTGTACTTTTGCTTGTTTCTATAAACAGAAATACTACCAATAGTTACACACTAAAGAAATAACAGGATATCTAGTAACTTCTCTCCATATTGAAAAAGAAACACATTCTAATCTCCCTATTTATACTGGCATTTCCCCCAATTACCACATGCACTTTTTTGTAAAGTAAAACATCACTGTGCTGGGATTCACTGTTTTCATATATGTAAATGCTACATCACTGATACAAAAATCTGGGGTTTTATTTCACTTTTTAAAAACATACCATCTTGTGTGCAAAGGAATAATTATTTCCAGCTCCGTTACTTCCTCTCCTTTGCCGCAGGCCCTGCTCTCTCCCCGCACTCCTGCGCCAGCGGCCTCTCCACCTTCCCCAACCTACGGCCTGCATCGAAAATGCCTCCATCTCCAACAGCTTCCCCCGGTCCTACCTATCCCCAGCCTGCAGCTCCCCAGAAACCATCTTCTAAGCTATGCACACCCAACACAACCTGATCTGGGCCCGTCCGGGGGCTCATTACGTACCACCATTCACTATGAGCACGTTCATAAATTTATAACTTCTACTAGAATACATGTTTTTTCTGGGATCATGATCTAGTACAGTGGTTTCCAAGTTTTTTATTTTAAACACAAATCGCTATTAAAAATGAAAAAGCAAGCTTTATGCATGTAAAGAAAGAAAGCAGATTTCATGTGGTTCAAAGGAGTAAGGAGGCAGAGCCAACAACCCACACACAGGGGAGGCCCCAAAGCAATGGCAGGAAAAGGACCTGCAGGCGACACTGGGGCAGTGGGAAGTGCAGCTTCCGGAGTGAGAGAGGTCTGGCTTGGATCCCACCTCGCCCATCATCACGGGGAGTTTCCAGACATTCTTTCACTGCCCTAAGCTGCTGTTTCTTCATCTGTAGATGATCATCATCCACATACCCTACAGGCTGACACAGGAAGTCCAAGAACCGAAGTGCCTGGAACACAGCCCAGTTCTGACTGTTGTCCGTTCCCCTCCCTTCAGGGAGCAGGGGAAAGAGCAGAGCCCGGCAGAAGAACGAACGCTTGTGCGGTGCTCCCTTCAAGCGACTTACGTTCCAGGCCTCCCCACGTCTCAGCCCTGCCACCTAGGGAAGGTTAGTCTCTCAGGTTTAGGATAAACCAACACCCAAGGACTCTCCGACAAGAATTCAAATTTAGGTATGTCCATTTAACTTTTAACACTGTAACTAGACCAGGAAATCAGTATTTGATAACTGAAGGAAAAAATTAAATGTAACCCCTCAAGTATCTATAACACACATAACCTGACAGCCTCAATTACTTGGAAAAACTTAGAACTGAGGAGTATCTAAGAGATCTCTAAACATAAACTGGAGTTTATATCAAAGTTCCTAGATCTCACTTAGAGGTCATTCATTCTGAGTTGTATTATTCTAAACGTTAAAATTCACAACAACCCTGGGAAAAGAATTTTATTCTCATTTAACAAATAAGAAAACGGAGGTTAAAAAGACACCTTCCCTCTCAATCCTCCTCCTTTAGGAAGGGCCTCTAAGTTAACAGGACCTCTGTGAGGGACAACACACCAGGAACCAGGCGCAAGAGTCTGAGAAGAGAATAAAAGGTATTAAAATTCGAAGGGACATGCAACAGACAACTCTTTGGGAGTTTGGGAGGGGAGCACATTAACCCTTACATATTTTCTGGAGGGCTAGTAGGTGGGTCTGGTGTGCTTTCAGCCTCGGACAACCTGCAAGGAGGGCGGCCCGGAGGCCGGCATGGCTTCTCTGGTGCCGACCAGCCTCTCTCGGGCAGAAAGGCCGACACGGACCTGAGGCAAATTCTCTATTCACAAGTAACTCCCGGGGCACCTGGGTGGCTCAGTTCCTCAACCGACTCTTGATTTCAGCTCGGGACAGATCTCAGGGTTGCGAGATTAAGCCCCATGTCGGGCTCTGTGCTGGGTGTGGCGGCTGCCTGAGATTCTTTCTCACCCTCTGCACACTTGCTCTCAAATAAATAAATAAATAAAACTAACAGCAAGCACTCCCAGTATTTACTGAGCATCCTTCTAAGCGTGGCACTACGCTACATATTTTGTATATATGACCTCTAAGTCCTAACAAAAGTTTTCAAATTGTTAACACCTGTCACTCTGTAGGCAGGGAACCAAGTTAGGCAACTTCCCTGAGGTCACAGTAAGACCAGATTCAAACCACAGGATTCAAACCCCCTTCACTAACCTAGTGGTTCTCAAGCTTGTGTCCACGTCAGAATCATACAGGAATTTAACAACAATCATACCACGATTGACGGCCGGCATCATCCAGTTTTAGCAAGAATCCTGCTGAGTCAATCTGGAAAACACCCCCCAGCCTCGGTGTGTGTCCAGCAAGAATCTGACCTGCCAGTTTAGCAAGAACTACTTCCGTAGCCCTGACATTTTTCCTCTTAGTAATCTGCACTCATCGACCTACACGTTGCTCCTTCATTGTAGTTCCTAATAGGCTATGCTATATTCAGGCTTGAGCCCAGTTTTACACTGAGGCCTCTTTCCCCTACATCAAGAATCCCAGGGCAAAACCCACTTTTATCACTGTACGGCTCTGGTTTTTCTTTAACAACATCAAAATCTAAACACATCTAAAAGCAATAAGCAAAGCAATCAATAGGTCAAAAACTGATGCTCAGATCATATCAACATTTAAATGTGGAATAAATGGGGCAGTGGGAAGCCTTCAAAGAGTCTGAATCCTTTTCTCAGCAGATGCTCAAGGACAGTGACTAAGATGCTGTCCTTGCCTGTTGGGGTGGGGCCATGAAGAAGAAGAGTCGCCTCAACAGTATGGACAGGTTGGTGAGCTGGTAGCATTCTCCAGGGCAAGACTTTATCTGGGAAAAGACAGAAGAGGAGAGACTAAATTAAAATCATGGCTTTTACAAGCTTTTATATGCTAAAATAAATAGCACTTAATGAACAGTTTCTGAGACAGAAGATTATAAGTTATTTAGATTTTTAATTTAGAGCTTTTCTTTGTTTTTCTTCCATTAACCTAGATTACTTTTATAATGAGAAAGGAATTTTTGACATTGTATTTAAAAACAACCCTCAGGAATTTCTATTTCGGATTACCATTTGGATGATAACTTGATATGTTAATCTTCTTACTCAAAGACAACTCATGGAATTTTTTTTAAGATCTAAGCACAGTAGTGCAGAAGTGAATAGAACTCTAGATATTAGCTCCATTAAAAGATTTTATAAGCTCAATATTGTAGAGATCGATTCCTATCATAATACACTAGGAGAGCTTTTACTTAATTAAACAAATGTATTTTATTTGAAGAAGATAATCTAACATAAAAATTACTTGGATCAGTCTTGTACAAGACATGTTAAGGGCTTAGAAGTGGGGACATTGTCCAGACGATTAGCCATGGAGACATATGCTCCAGCTGTGAGGTTATTACACACGTCCCTGGATTTAGTCTACAACATCTTTAAACGACAAACTAAGAAATGTATGACATAGTAGCTACTAAGAAACGAAAGACAAATGGACCCAGATGAGATCTGGGCCAGGGACAAAAAAAACAAAAACATGTCCATATCATATGGAATATATCAAGCATCTCAGAATTTAAAAGCAAAGGTCAAGGGACGCCTGGGTGGCTCAGTTGGTTAAGCGGCTGCCTTCGGCTCAGGTCATGATCCCAGCGTCCTGGGATCGAGTCCCACATCGGGCTCCTTGCTTGGCAGGGAGCCTGCTTCTCCCTCTGCCTCTGCCTGCCACTGTCTGCCTGTGCTTGCTCTCGCTTCTCTCTCTATGACAAATAAATAAAATAAAAAATCTTTAAAAAAAAAAAAAAAAAAGCAAAGGTCAACATTGAAAAAATTAAAATAAATCATCACTAAATCATTTTCTCTTTGTAGCTATTTACAAAGCATGACTTCTTTCCCCAAAGGCATCAATCACTGTCACATTTAGTCCCTCTCAAATCATCCTGAGAGACAACAAAATCAAGAGGCAGCTTGTCTAAGTCACTTTAAGGAAAAAAAAAAACAGTAATCCACATTACATCCATCTCAGTAATCCACATTACAACTAACTCTTTTCTTATTTTCCACTTTGTGTTCAATTTTAAATTTACTCTTCATTAACCTAGTCTCTCTTTTCCAAAACAATTAAGAGAAATCTGTAAGATTTTGACAGTATGAAACAATTTCCCTAGTTTGACAGTTTCTGGCACATCTTTCTCAACAGCATCAACATTAAGGGACAGGAAAGAAACTGTCAAAAAAATTTAGCTATCATACTATCCGTCCTTTTGATAGTCACATTCTTCAAGATTATCATATCCCTAAATGAACTGCCTATAAAGGGATTATTTTAGACCTTGTAATTCTACTCACCAGCTGAGCCACTATGGTGACATGGTGCGCACAGAGTTCAGCAGTCCCGTATCTGTGATACAAGAGAAGATTATCTTTCCAAAATAATTTTTACAAGTATTCAGAAAACCAAGGAGATGAACTTCCAAAAAGCAATAAATATTCTAAGCTGCAATTTCTCCATGGCCAAGGAACACCACAATAGACAAAACCACCTAAGCAACAGTTACTTATTGACTTCAACCACAGAAGGAAAGAGGGAGCATGGTTCGTGATTTAATGCTATGATACGAAATCAAACCATTTTGAGGAGCTACTAAGGGATTATCGAGACAAAATTTTTCTATAAACTTCCAAGTATAGAACATCATTTACTGTCAATTACTACTATAAATCAATCCAAAAACCAAAAAAGCACATTGTACCGGGAAAGGAAGCACCACACATCCATAGCTAACAGAGACGTGATCATATTAGCACTGAGCACAGCATTCAACAGAGCAACATCCTAATGAAAAACAAAGTTCATGATACATTATTACATTACATTTCTCAAAACAATAAAACACCATCACAATCCAAGTAACAACAGAACCTCGGTGAGAAGGCTCAACTTTCTAGTATCTGAAAGAGTCCGTAACACCATTCCTTCTGCATTTAATGAGCACCTGCTATATAGTAAGCACTGGGCTATGAAGAGTCAAAAGTGATTTTAAATGTGATACTCAGTCATTAGGATCCAAAAAAATCCTAGTGCTAGATCTTAACCACTGTAAAATATCTCAAATGATATTGATCCTTATGTAAATTTTAAGAATTCTTTCCCTACAATTTTATCAACTTATTTTCTACTTTAATTCCATTAAAGAAAATCAACATTATGCCTAAGATCTATAGGAGATAGACAGATCTTTATGAAACTGAATCAGGTAAAATCCCAACACTTTTCACTCTTTCTAGATCTTGCCACCCAGAATGCTTTCTCAAAGCATTTGTTTCAGCTAGCCATTGTATCTGAGGACTACAGGACTCTAGGATTACCATTTCCTAAGACATAACTGAATCAAAGGGTAAAAGGTACAAATTGAGAGAACATTCGAAAAGAATACACATTAACTACTCCTTTCCTCCGTATGGAAACCAGACATTTCGGTGAAAAGCAGAGGGACGGCCTGAGCGCGGCCCGGCAGGTGACGAACTCACCAGTTCGGGGAACAAGGAGGGAGGAAAGGAAGTGATAAATGCACAGAGATGAACACAAACGTGCTGGTACAGGGTGACGGCGACTTCCACTTGCCCTTTACTCTGTACTCCTCGCAGATGAACAGGCAGAGAGAGCTCGCCGGCACACTGCTCAAAACTGCAGAGAACAGCTCTGAACAGAGACACCCTGCAGGGAAACGGAGAACACTGCACCCAACACTCCTCACATTTAACATTTAGCAGGTACGATAATAATATGGCATACGGAGGGGTATTTTCCCAAAGCAAAATGTCTCAACAGGTATGGATCAATGACAGTTTCCAGTATGTGTGAACGTATAACCATAAAAATAAAAATATAGTCACTGTTAGAGAAATTCCTTAAAGGAGAAGAATTTTTTTCCTGTATTTTTGCTTTTTATCATTTACCAAATGTTTATCATAGTACTGAACTACACAAAGACAAAATTCATCAAGGAACCTGAAATTTAAATAGATATTAGCTATCATATAGAAAAGAGGTGTAAGTCAGACAGAGGGGCCCCTTTAAGATTAAAATAGTTTTACAAAATCTTCATAGAGGATTGAAACAACAAATCAGAAACAGGCAGAAATAAGAGGCGAAGACGACAAAGCACGAGGAGAGACGGGTGTGAACAGCAGTGTGCCCAGAGCGCGGCGCGTGCAGAGAACGAGTGTGCCAGTGACAGGACGCGGAGCGACGCTGGACTGCAGCGGCAGACGGACAGATGTGGAGGCAGAGCTGGACCGGGCGGCATCGGGCTTGCGTGTCTGTGCAGGGAGGGGCGGGAGCTCACAGCCGGGCTCCAGGAGGCGACTTGCTACCGCACACAGGGGCACAGGGAAAGGGTGAACGCCAGGGCCCAGCAATCACGCGTGCAGCGAGTTGCTACAGCCTGGCAGCGGCGAGGAAGATGAATATGAGGAGTGATACTTCCCGGGAGAGAACTTGCGGAATCCAACGTTGTGTTTATCAGAGCTCATCTTGGAATGTTAGCAAATACATCTACCCTATTACACTCAACATTTATAACACTAAGTCTATACAAAAGCTTCTGAAACACTAAACAAAACGGATATATTTTTAGCATCCTTTATAGATTTATATGTTTATTTATATTTATAAAGTAGCAATATATGAGGCCTACACAGGAATTACTAACTAGAATATCTGATGTAACCAGAAACTTCAATGTCAAGATCAGTCCAAAGGACTGTAAGACTGTAAGGATGGAAACCGCCGCGTCTGCTACCTGGCCGCAGCGTCCGAGAGCTGGCTCTCCGTGCACCACAGCGCCTGCACGTGGTCGGGCTGGGCCGGCAGCTTATCCATGATGACAACCAGCAGGAGACACTGTGGGAGCTGTAGGTCACATGGCAGCTCTTGCAGGTAACAAAAACATACTCAGTAAGTCACAACAAATTGGTAAAAATATACTCTCCATATTTTCAACAGAAATCTGACTGTGATACGTAAAGAAGTCAGAGGCGTAACTGCTTTTTGGAATTTTTTTCATTTAAAGAAAAGCAGAAGAAATTTTAAAAAGAATGATTACATAAGGGAAATAACCTTGTCTCTAACAAGTTGTAATTATCAGATGATTTAAAATCAAAACAGTCTTGAAGCTTACCTAATTTACTGTCTAAAACCACTTGCATGAAAGGTTGGAATGTGAGAAGCTGACTGATGAGTGGGTCCAGTGTAACTAGGAAAGTGCCTGCTATTTCCTCCTGTTGTGCTGTAGAGATCCTGGCAGCGTATAGGCTTGGAGGAAATTTGCTGGGAAAGGGGAGGGAAAAAATACGTCCATTAACAGGTATCTTCTAATTTAGGTAGATATAAGTACTCTAAACTGACCTTCTTCCAGCAGTGAAAATATATAAAGAATACACACAGCATGTATTTTATAAAACAAAATTCAAAGTACTAAATTGATATCACAATTATATAAAGACCCCCAAACTAAATACATGACTATAATTCCACAAAATTAGAAGCTTATAATTTTAGAAAAATCTTTGGTATTGTTTTGATGCATTTTAACACCATTTTGACAGCAGTGTCCTTACAAAAGGACCGTGAAGGGGCGCCAGGGTGGTTCAGTTGGTTAAGTGTCTGACTCTCGATTTGGGCTGAGGTCATGATCTCATGGTCCTGCAATCAAGCCCTGTGTTGGGCTCCACATTCAGCAGAGGGTCCGCCAGAGATTTTTTTCTCTCTCCCTCTCCCTCTGCCCCTCTACCTGCTTTCTCTCGCTCTACAATAAAAATGAATACATCTTAAAAAAAAAAGAAAAAAAGACCATGTACATATGACTACCAAATAACCAATAAAAATACTATATATAGAAAGATATTTCTGATAAATTCTGGCTCAGTCGCTTCTGTTAAAAGTTGTTTTAAAATAAAGCAGGATGCTCCATTTGCTATGAATTAATGCTCACAAACAAGGGCTTTGCAAGGATTAAACTGTTTACTAGTCCTGGAGGAAGATGCAAAGACTTTTTCGTGAAAGTCTGCCTTAGTTAACAGACTTGAAATGAAACTTTAGTCAAACCTATGTGAAGTAAAATAAAAACCTGTACTTTGATGTATTTGTTACTTTTTGCCATTTTATTTTGAGGATTTTTAACTTGAGGATACCTGAGAAATTCCTCTCTAGTGCCATGCTCTGTTCCAGGAGCAGGAAACAAAGTAGTGCACAGAATGCACAAGGTCACTGCCTTTATGAAGTTCACATGCTTATGAAGGGGGGCAGTTAGCAAATAAATAAGCAAGTAAGTCCATAATATAACAGATGTTAGTAAGTGCCATGGAGAAAAAAGTTAAAGAAGGTTAATGTGGGGACGCCTGGGTGGCTCAGTTGGTTAAGCAGCTGCCTTCGGCTCAGGTCATGATCCCAGCGTCCTGGGATCGAGTCCCACATCAGGCTCCTTGCTCAGCGGGGAGCCTGCTTCTCCCTCTGCCTCTGCCTGCCATTCTGTCTGCCTGTGCTCGCTCTCCCCCCCCCGATTCTGAATTCTGTTTGCATACTGAATTCTGTTTGCATACTAGATCATTGGTGGGTTTGTACAGAGAAGTTCCATGATCTCACTGATGTCTTCCCACTCACTGTGGGTACCATATGGCCAACAGAATAGAGGAAGGCAAGGGGGAAGGCAGAGAGTGGGCAGGATCTCTGTGGAAGCCCAGGCAAGAACCCAGTAGTGGACAGCATCGGATGCGAGTTCTGGTGGTGAGAAGTGGCCGCGCTGGGGTGCGCATACACAGCGAACACACAGTTAAAGGGTGTGATACTGACGACAGGCTAATGGATGACGTGTGGATACGAGAACAAGGGAAAATGTCAGATATGACAGCAAGGTTTTTTAGGCCTGCTCAATTTGAAGAATAGAGCTGCCATTTATTTATTGGGGTGGGGCGGGGGGGCAGTGAAAGGGAGAGAGAATCTCAAGCAGACGCTCCCCTGAGCACGGAGCCTAATATGGGGCTCAGCCTCACAATCCTGAGATCATGACCTGAGCCAAAACCAAGAGTCAGATGCTTTACCAACTGCGCTACCCAGGCCACCTCAGAGTCGCCATTCAAACTGAGAGGATGCTACCGGGAAGCAGGTTCTGTTGGCGGGGAGAGATGGAATGGCTGGGAATCAAGAGTTCAGTCTGGGTGAACTTGAGTTCAGACACCGTGACTGGCAGAGTTAGACATTACAAGGGGAGATGAATTTAACACTGTGAGACGAAATGACCAGTAAGAGATCAATGAGGCCTGAGAACTAGTCACTGAGGCACTCCCGACTTCAGTGAGGGAGACAAGGAACCTGCTAAGGAGAAGCAGCCAGTGAGTTCAGAAGAAGATGGAGCGGTCTCCTAGAAGCCAACGGAAGAAAGAGTTCGAGAGGAAGGGTCAAGTGCTCAGACAGGTACATAACACGAGGCTGAAAACTGACCACGGGATGCAGCAGTGTGGATGTCGCTGAGGAACTTGACAAGAGGGGTTTTGGTCATGTGGAGAAATGGAAAGCCTAACTAGAATGGTCTCAAGAAAAAAAAAGTACAGACAGGAGTACAGACAGACAAATCCCAGGAGTTCTGTTGTAAACAAAAGCAAAGAACGGGAAGGTGTTTGGAGGAGGATATGGAATCGTGGGATTATGTTCTGCGTTCCTAGAGATCACAGCACGCTGCTACGCTGACAAGAACGACCCGGCTCGGG
The DNA here is from genome assembly GCF_009829155.1 of Mustela erminea. Taxonomy (NCBI): domain Eukaryota; kingdom Metazoa; phylum Chordata; class Mammalia; order Carnivora; family Mustelidae; genus Mustela; species Mustela erminea. Next base: position 1,962,596 of record NC_045630.1, on the reverse strand, counting down.
GGGAAGACTGGTGATGCAAGAGGGAAAGGAACGACTGCTCGAGTGAGGTCCCTGAGCTTGTCAGTGCAGATGAACCAATGCACCCTCGGAGGGGCCGGCCTCAGGCAGGCGCACAGCCCGTTCCCGGGAACGGGGAGCACATGGGCCGAGACCCAGGGAGAGCAGTCAACGTGCGGAGGAAGTCGTGCTTCCATCTTAGTGACATACACAGTGACGACATGAACTGACAATGGGGGACAGGGAGAAGGTGTGAGAGATGGGGGAAGTTTAAGGAGGGAGAAGTATGGAAAAAGCTGTCTAGGCGACTAGAGAGGACTGCTGGACAAATGAGATGACCAAGTATTTTAGTGTCAACTGAGGGCTCCTTGGAGGTAACTGTCAATCTCACATATTACTAGCTCCTATCTAAATGATGATACTTTTCTGTAATTTACATTTTTTTCTGAGATGGAGTTAATTACTACTAGACTTAAATCTCACAGAAGTAAAATAAAAAGTTAAAAGATAAAAAAGCAATATATCTACATACATATAACCTTCTTATCCCGGCCTCTGGTATTTATCACACCAGTAGTTCATCACACAGGCATTAGGTACTAGTTAAGAATACAAAGGTAAGTAAAACTCACATGGAAGCTACTCTTTAAAAGCTTCCATCTCCCAATTATTTTAAGCAAGCAGATAAAAATTTACTAAAACAGTAAAAAACTACTCAGGTGTTTTATTTTAAATGGCATACATTTAAGTTTGCATGGTTCAAATGTCACATTACGTTTTAACCATGACAGCTTTGCGCAGTAGCAGTATCGTAGCCAATGAGGTTTATCCGAGGCGCGATTATTGCTAATTGAAATGTTTTAACCATGACAAGGCGTTCTTCTTACCTGTGTATCTGAAGATAAAGCTGGTGCAGTGTACAGCAAGAATCAGAAAGTAAAGGAAGAAATTCCTAAAATAAAACAACTCTATTCATTCTTTGTATGCACCGTGCTTTTCTAATGCATTATCTATCTTCTCACAAAGACATGCAAAATAAAATAAAATCCTGGATGTGCCACATTAAAAAAAAAAAAAAAAAAAAGGTTCTTGCATGAGAATAAGAAGGAGGACAAGGCTAAGCATCTCATTTACCACTAAAACTATCACTATAACCACAGTCAGCAGCTCTCACGTACTGAACACCTACTAAGTGCTCAGCAGACATGCAGCAAGTGACTTTAGTATCACTTTATTTCACTTTAGCCCTCTCAAAAATCTTATGACATTATTATCCCCGTTTGACAGAAAAGAAAGCTATTGTATCAAGTAACTTGATCAAGTCACAAAACAAAAACAAGGCTAGGATCCGAGTACAGCTGTGATTGTTCCATTACAGCGAGGCTACCTCTTAGGAGTAAAACAAATAGTTCTTACTGTATTATAGGATGTAGAAAAATGCTCTCATTAACTTTTTAAAATTAAAGATTCTTTTGATAGAAAAGGACTGATTTAAAATGGCATAATTCGGCACAATTTTGCCTCCTACATACCAAACAAGTATCAGATGGGCAAGTACCCATTAAGTGCCATTGGTGCCAGCACCCTCTCTACGGGCCCTGCCACTGATGTACCCACCCCGCTAAGCAGGGGCCAGGGTCCGAGCAGCCGACTACAAAGCGGCAGCCGCCCAGCAGGTCCAGCTCCGGAGCACACGGAAAGGCCCGCGACGTGTCAGAAGTCAGCGTGCCTGCTACAGAGCCCTGATTGTAATAGAGTCACTGGAGATCTTTATCTCCTCCTCCAAAGCAAGGAAGACAAGTTAAAGACAAATTCAACAGGGACAGAGTATTTTTTCTTAATCATCAATATGCATTACTAATGATATTTCTTTGACTGGCTGCTCTAAGCATTCTCTGCTCTTCTCTCCAAATAATCTGTCTTGATAACTTACCTACTCTATTCATGTATCTTCAACTATCACTGCTATCCTGATGACTCCCCAATATGCAAGTGTTCTTAAAATCAGTATACAGTTTTAAACCTTTGAACATGTCAACAATTTAAAAATTTAAACTATGGTAGAATTTATAAACAGTATTCAAAGCCAAACTGAATTACCTTCTGAAAACTGACTTGTGCTTATATAAGTAATTTTATTTATATTTATACTTACCGATATAACAGATGTTCAACATTTAATATTTAAAAAAGAAACATAAAATATATTCTTGACAAAATAACTTCAAAATATTGTTTTTGGTGGTAATGACAAAAGCAGGACAATTCAGAATTTATTGTGGATTTCACATTTACACATTATAAAAAAATAAGCCTTACCTTAGTATAGTGCAAAAGAGAGTTCGCAAAGAAACGACACAATTTGAGTGTTTTCTGAAATAATTTATAGTCAGCATTATCCTGTTCCAAAAAAAGGAAAAAAGAAAGCATAACAAATAAGAAAAGAATATGAAATCAGCTAAACTTATGAGACAATATTTTCTAAAAAGATCTATTAATAAACAGAGTATAGACATTTTCCAAGCAAACCTAACTCTTCTCTGAACTGTTAGAAGCAACACAAACACCAAATGACAGATATTTCAAAAAATTAAGCTCTAGGGTGCCTGGGTGGCTCAGTGGGTTAAGCTGCTGCCTTCAGCTCAGGTCATGATCTCAGGGTCCAGGGATCAAGTCCTGCATCAGGCTCTCTGCTCAGCAGGGAGCCTGCTTCCTCCTCTCTCTGCCTACTTGTGATCTCTCTCTGTCAAATAAATAAATAAAATCTTTAAAAAAACAATTAAGCTCTACTGAAAAGAAATCTTAAGTTATAAAGCAAAAGAGGTAGGTGATCATTCCTGGTTGATCTGAAAGTGAAAGAAATTTAAATACCTTATTGCTCTTTGCTATATGGAAATGAAGAGTCAAAAGAAAAAAGTCTCAAATCAATACAAGAATGAGATATGAAAGCAAACAGGAAAAAGCTATGAGAGACAGTTCACAAATATAAACTGTCAATAAATACTGAAAAAATTCAAATTATAACCTAATTATATATCTTTTGAGGAAAAGGGGGGTAGGCTATTTGATTAGCAAATATGAAAAAAGCTGATAGTATCCCAAAGTTGCTAAAGAAGTGAAGTAACAGGCACTTTGTTTTACCATTCCTAGGAGCATCAGATAATACACTCATTGCATTATTATTAAAAGCTAAAGTGTTGAACTCCCTTGATCCAGTAGCAGTCCCACTTCTGGAAATATATCCTACAGAAACACTAGACAGCACAGAAATGTAATGCAACATTTTTATATAGTGAAAACTGAAATGAATGAAGTATCTGTCAAAAAATTCAAGGTATTTTCATAAACTGTAATTGCATAGAGCTGTTATAAAGAGTTGGGTAGATGTATCTTCCCAGACACAGAAAGCCCTAAGATAATTCATTAAAAAATCAAGCTGTAAAACAATATGTATATAATCCTAGAATTATTTAAAACTGTGTGTTGTGTTAGTATTTGCTCCCTAACCCCACAAAAATAAGTCAAAACTTTCCCTGTGGATCTCACTATAAAGATAAAAGTAGGATTTCACTTTGCATGTTAAATCTTACTGTAATGTGTGAGGGTTTTGTGAGTAGGTATCAGATTTATAAACTAATAAAACAGTGGCTCAGTGTATGCAGGGGAGATAGAGACTACGGAGTCATCCTGCCTGCACTGAAACCCCAGCCCCACAACTACTACATACCCTGGGAAAGCTATTAAACCTCTCTCTAAGATTGCAATGTGTGGCTTATACTACAGTTTGAGTTTTAAAGTGTCTGACACTGGGCAACTTAACTCAATAAATGTGGGTTGTTTTGTCACTCCAAGGTATTAATACACACTATAATCCAAAAAGCTTAAATTAGTACCATAAAATTAAGTCAAATAGATACCTTACTGTCTTTAATTCTGAGAATAATTTCATATGAAGTAACTCAACTTTAATGTTAACTATGCTTGATTTCTTTCCAATATAGCAAAACCTTAAGTAAACCAACCAAAACAGCACTGGATGGTCCATTAATCAAAAATGACCCTTTTTTATTTTTATTAACAATATTTGAAATAGTTAATTTCCTCACCAGAAATTGGTTAGATGAAAATTCACTTTCTGTGATAATAATAAACATAAATTTTCTTATAAAGTGTTATAGAAACTTAAAATTATGGACATTAAAGATGAATCTACGCTGACCATGTAATATACTCAATAAGAAATCTTAGGCTTAGGTGTTGTATCACAAGAAATCTTCCCTGACTCCATGATTGGGTTCCTAACTTTACTCCCATTAGCCAACATCAAGTTCTTCAAAGATCACACCATTCTCTAATTACCTGTTTATTTTTCTCCCAGCCTAGACTGTAAATTGTTGAGGACAGAAAACGTGGCTTACACAGAATAAGATCTCTGGAAATGCGTATTAAATAAATGGCCAGTGACACACAACTTACCATGTTTGCCTGCTTTCAATTTTTCTTTCTCATTCAAGGGAAAACTGGAATTTTCCCTTGCAATCCTTCAACCAAAGGACTGAAAGGATTAGTTTGGTTGAAGGATTAGTTTTAGTTCATTACTAAGCATACTGATTAAATCTAGAGCTTTTACTTTGACATTTTCAAAAGGCAAGTATACAATTTATAATTCCATCTTGATATACTGATTAATTTAAAGCAGGAAGTATGTAGGGGTGCTTGGTTAGCTCAGTTAATTAAGCATCTGCCTTCGGCTTGGGTAATGATCTCTGGTTCCTGGAATCAAGCACCATGTCAGGCTCTCTGCTTGGCAGGGAGCCTGCTTCTCCCTTTCCCTCTCTGAACATGTGCACTCTCTCTCAAATAAATAAATAAATCTTTAAAAAATTACACATATATAGTTATAATATATTTATGTATTTTTACTATATATAGTAAAAATTTACTAGCTATATATTTATGTAGAAAAGGGTACGTTCACTTTCTAAATAGCAACTTCTATAAGCATTATATGAACAAAGGTAGCAATTACGGTGGAAATTAAATTTATAGTAACTGCCTTACAAACAAATTTCCCTATCTTTATAAAAAACTAAATCAGGGCACCTGGGTGGCTCAGTGGGTTAAGCCTCTGCCTTCGGCTCAGGTCATGATCCCAGAGGCCTGGGATCGAGTCCCGCATCGGGCTCTCTGCTCAGTGGGGAGCCTGCTTCTCCTCATCTCTCTCTGTCTGTCTCTCTGCCTACTTGTGATCTCTCTCTCTGTCAAATAAATAAATAAAATCTTTCCAAAAAAAAACAAAAAACAAAACAAAACAAAAAAAACAACACACACCTAAATCATTGGTGGTTAAAAAACTGTATGTTAGAGTCAAGATGGCATAGATGTAGCACGCTGAGAAGACATCAGGTCGCAGGAGTTGAGCTACATGGTTATCAAATCATTGGGAACACCTACAAACCCAACAGGAGATCGAAGAGAAGAACAGCAGCAATTCTAGAAACAGAAAGTCGACCACTTTCTGAAAGGACGTGCAGAGAAGAGAATCCGAAGCCACAGGAACATAAACCGCAGGGGGAAGGGCCGGCTCCCGGCAAGCGGCAGAGCAACAGAGCACAAAATCTGAACGTTTAGAAGTCTGCTCCACTGAGGGATGTTGCTCCAGAGGCTAAGCGGGGGGTGAAGCCCTAGCGGGAACAGCATGGTCTCAGGTCCCACGGGGTCACAGAAGGATCGGGGGTGTCTGAGTGTAGCAGAGCTCACAGGTATTAGAGCAGGGAAGCCAGCTGCAGAGACGGAGCCAAGGACTGAGCTCTCAGCTCCGGATTACCTTAAACTCTGATCTGAGGCACAGTCATACCACTTCTCTTTGGGCAGGGACCCCACAAGTGGCAGACCCAGGGAGACCCACCGGAAGAGCAGAGTGGCAGGAATCTGCTGGGTTTGGACACCAAATGGGGCCATGTGTCAGAGACAGAAATGCTCAGTCACAGGCTGGGGAAGCTTGGAGCGCGGTCGGAGACAGGGACATGGGAGGGATTAATGGTTTTTCTCCGAGGGCGCACGGAGGAGCAGGACCCCGAGCTCTGGGCTCCTCCAGCTGGAGACTGGGCGGCCGCCATCTTCATTCCCGTCCTCCAAAGCAGTAGGGAAAGAGCTCAGAGAACAAAAGCCCCGAGTGCGACCCTTGGCAGTCGGGATTGCTTAGCCCGGCCCCTGGCAAGGGCGGTGCGGTTCTGCCTCAGGTGAAGACACTTGAGAATCACGGCAAAGGCCCTTCCTGCAGAGGATCAGCAAGAACAAGCAGCCAAAACCAAGCTCACTGATCAAGGAGAACAGCGGAATTCATAACAGGGGAAAGCAAAGCATGAAATTCATGGCTTTCTCCCCATGATTCTTTAATCTTGCAAAGTTAATTAAATTTTTTAATTTTATTTTTTTCTTATTCTAATTTTAAATTTTTCCTTTTTCCTCTTTTAAAGATTTTTAACTAGTTTATCTTAACAATACCTTTCTAAAAAAATCTTTTAAAACCTTCATTATGGACGCCTGGGTGGCTCAGTGGGTTAAGCCGCTGCCTTCGGCTCAGGTCATGATCTCAGGGTCCTGGGATCGAGTCCCGCATCGGGCTCTCTGCTCAGCGGGGAGCCTGCTTCCCTTCCTCTCTCTCTGCCTGCCTCTCTGCCTACTTGTGATTTCTCTCTTTCAAATAAATAAATAAAATCTTAAAAAAAAAAAAAAAACCTTCATTATTACAGTCCTATTTTATCCTTCATTGTATCTAACTTTATTTTTTGTAATTCTAAAGAATTCTGGGATACAACTTCTAATAGATCAAAATATACTCTAAATTAGCACAGGGCTTTGTTTTAGTCTCCAGCCTTAGCAAATTCTCTCCACTTTCTTTTCCCAACCAACTTATCAACTCCTTTTTCAGAGTATTTTGAAATTTTCATCTTTGCAGTCATATTCCATCCCTTCATCATGTTTACCCTTATTTTTGTGTATATACATATATAAGTCTTTCTTTCTTTAAAATTTTGGGAGATAGTTTCTTCTAAGGGACCAAAATATACCCCAAATTAAGTCGGTGGCTCTGTTCTATTCACCAGTCTAATATATATATATAACAAATATTTAAAAAAAATTTTTAAACTTTTTACTCCCTTTCTTCTCCCCATGATTTGGGGTCTCTTCTGATTAGGTTAATGCACATCTTTTCTGGGGTCTTTGCCACACTTTTAATATTTTATACTCTTGCTCAAATATTCATATCTGGATAAAATGACAAGATGGAAAAAGTAACCATTAAAAAAAAAGAATGAGAGGCAGTACCGAAGGCTAGGGACCTAATCCATACGGACATTGGTAATACGTCAGATCTAGAGTTCAGAATGACGATTATCAAGGTTCTAGCTGGGCATGAAAAAGTCACAGAAGATATTAGAGAAACCCTTTCTGGAGAAATGAAAGCCCTTTCTGGAAAAATAAAACAACTAAAATAGAACCAAGCTGAAATCAAAAAAGCTATTAATGAGGTACAATAAAAAATGGAGGCTCTTACTGCTAGGATAAATGAGGCAGAAGAGAGAATTAGTGATATAGAAGACCAAATGATGGAGAATAAAGAAGCTGAGCAAAAGAGAGGTAAACAACTACTGGACCATGAGGGGAGAATTCGAGAGATAAGTGATACCATAAGAGGAAACAATATCAGAATTGGGATTCCAGAAGAAGAAAGAGAAGGGGGAAGAAGGTATCCTGGAGTAAATTATAGTAGAGAATTTCCCTAATATGGCAAAGGGAACAAGCATCAAAATCCAGGAGGCAGAGAACCCCCTCAAAATAAGAACAAGTCCACACCCCATCATCTAATAGTAAAACTTACAAGTCTTAGTGACAAAGAGAAAACCCTGAAAGCAGCTCGGGACAAGATGTCTATAACATACAATGGTAAAAATATTAGACTGGCAGCAGACTTATCCACAGATACCTGGCAGGCCAGAAAGGACTGGCATGATATATTCAGAGCACTAAATGAGAAAAACATGCAGCCAACAATACTATATCCAGCTAGGCTGTCACTGAAAATAGAAGGAGAGATAAAAAGCTTCCAGGGCTTTGTAAACACCAAACCAGCTCTACAGGAAATATTGAAAGGGGTCCTCTAAGCAAAGAGAGAGCCCAGAAGTAGTAGACCAGAAAGGAATAGAGACAATATACAGTAACAGTCAACTTACAGGTAATACAATGGCACTAAATTCATATCTCTCAATAGCTACCCTGAATGTTAATGGGCTAAATGCCCCAATCAAAAGACACAGGGTATCAGAATGGATAAAAAAAACAAAACCCATCAATATGCTGTCTACAAAAAAACTCATTTTAGACCCAAAGACACCTCCAGATTTAAAGTGAGGGGGTGGAAAACAATTTACCATGCTAATGGTAAATCTAAAGAAAGCCAGAATGGCAATCCTTATATCGGATCAATTAGATTTTAACCCAAAGACTATAATGAGAGATGAGGAAGGACACTATATCACTCAAAGGGTCTGTCCAACAAGAAGATCTAACAATTTTAAATATCTATGCCCCTAACATGGGAGCAGCCAACTACATAAACCAATTAATAACAAAATCAAAGAAACACATGGTCAATAATACAATAATAGTTGGGAACTTTAAACCCCCATCACTGAAATGGACAGATCATTCAAGCAAAAGATCAACAAGGAAATAAAGGCTTTAAATGACACACTGGACCAGATGGACATCACAGATATATTCAGAACATTCCATCCCAAAGCAACAGAATACACACTCTTCTCTAGTACACATGGAATATTCTCCAAAATAGATCACATCCTGAGTCACAAATCAGGTCTCAACGAGTACAAAAAGACTGGGATCATTCCCTGCATGTTTGCAGACTATAATGCTCTGATGCTAGAACTCATCCACAAGAGGAAAGTTGGAAAGAACCCAAATACATGGAGGTTAAAGAGCATCCTACTAAAGAATGAATGGGTCAACCAGGAAATTAAAGAAGAATTGAAAAAATTCATGAAAACAAATGATAATAAAAACACAACAGTTCAAAATCTGTGAGACACAGCAAAGGCAGTCCTGAGAGGAAAATACATAGCGATACAAGTCTTTCTCAAGAAACAAGAAAGGCCTCAAATACACACCTAACCCTACACCTAAAGAAGCTGGAGAAAGAATGGAAAAGAAAGCCTAAACCCAGCAGCAGAAGAAAAATAATAAAGATCAGAGCAGAAATCAACAAAATAGAAACCAAAAAAAACCGAAGAACAAATCAACAAAACTAGGAGCTGTTCTTTGAAAGAATTAATAAGATTGATAAACCCCTGGCCAGACTTATCGAAAAGAAAACAGATAGAACCCAAATAAATCAAATCGTGAATGAAAGAGGAGAGATCACAACCAACACCAAAGAAATACAATTATAAGAACACATTATGAGCAACTATATGCCAGCAAATTAGACAATCTGGAAGAAATGGATGCATTCCTAGAGACATATAAACTACCAAAACTGAACCAGGAAGAAATAGAAAACCTGAACAGACCCATAACCAGTAACAAGATTGAAACAGTCATCAAAAACCTCTCAACAAACAAGATCCCAGAGCCAGACGGCTTCCCAGGGGAATTCTACCAAGCATTTAAAGAATTGATTCCTATTCTCCTGAAACTGTTCCAAAAAATAAAAATGGAAGGAAAACTTCCAAACTCATTTTATGAGGCCAGCATTACCTTGATCCCCAAACCAGACAAAAGACCCCAGCAAAAGAGAGCATTATAGACCAGTATCCTTGATGAAAACAGATGCGAAAATTCTCACCAAAATACTAGCCAATAGGATCCAACACTATATTAAAAGGATTATTCACCATGACCAAGTGATTTATTCCTGGGTTGCAAAGTTGGTTCAACATCTGCAAATCAATGTGATACGATACATTAATAAAAGAATGAACAAGAACCATATGATACTCTCAATAGATGATGAAAAAGCATTTGACAAAGTACAGCATCCTTTCATGATCAAAACTCTTCAAATGTAGGGATAGAGAGTACATACCTCTGTATCATCAAAGCCATCTATGAAAAACCCACAGCGAATATCATTCTCAATGGAGAAAAACTGAGAGCTTTCCCCTAAGGTCAGGAACACAGCAGGAATGTCCACTATCACCACTGCTATTCAACAGAGTACTAGAAGTCCTAGTCTCAGCAAACAGACAACAAAAAGAAATGAAAGGCATCCAAATCGGCAAAGAAGTCTTCAAACTATCACTCTTTGGAGATGATAGGATACTCGATGTGGAAAACCCAAAAGACTCCACTCCAAATCTGCTAGAACTTGTACAGGAATTCAGTAAAGTGTCAGGATATAAAATCAATACACAGAAATCACTTGCATTTCTATACACCAACAATAACACAGAAGAAAGAGAAATTAAGGAGTCAATCCCATCTACAACGGCACCCAAAACCATAAGATACCTAGGAATAAACCTAACCAAAGAGGCAAAAAATCTGTACTCAGAAAAAAGGACTTATGAAAGAAACTGAGGAAGACACAAAGAAATGGAAAAATATTCCATGCTCATGGATTGGAAGAACAAATCTCGTGAAAATATCTATGCTACCTAAAGCAATCTACACGTTTAATGGAATCCCTATCAAAATACCATCAATTTTTTTCAAAGAAATGGAACAAATAATCCTAAAATTTATAGGGAACCAGGAAAGGCCTTGAATAGCCAGCTGGCATCACAATTCCAGACTTCAAGCTCTATTACAAAGCTGTCATCATCAAGACAGTATGGTACCAGCACAAAACAGACACATAGATCAATGGAACAGAAAAGAGAGCCCAGAAATGGACCCTCAACTCTACGGTCAACTAATCTTTGACAAAGCAGGAAGAATGTCCCATGGAAAAAGACAGTCCCTTCAACAAATGGTGCTGGGAAAATTGGACAGCTACATGCAAAAAAATGAAACTGTACCATTTCCTTACACCACACACAAAAATAGACTCAAAATGGATGAAGGACCTCAATGTGAGAAAGGAATCCATCAAAATCCTTGAGAACACAGGCAGCAACATCTTCAACCTCAGCCGCAGCAACTTCTTCCTAGGAACATCACCAAAGGCAAGGGAAGCAAGGGCAAAAATGAACTATTGGGACTTCATCAAGATCAAAAGCTTTTGCACAGCAAAGGAAACAGTCAACAAAACCAAAAGACAACTGACAGAATGGGAGAAGGTATTTGCAAACGACATATCAGATAAAGGGCTTGTATCCAAACTCAACTCAACACCCAAACTCAACACCCGAAGAACAAATAATCCAATCAAGAAATGGGCAGAGGACATGAAGAGACATTTCTGCAAAGACATCCAGATGGCCAACAAACACACGGAAAAGTGCTCCACACTCGGCATCAGGGAAATACTAATCAAAACCACACACCAGTCAGAATGGCTAAAATTAACAAGTCGGAAACAACAGATGTTTGCAAGGTTGCGGATAAGGGGAAACCTCCTACACTGTTGATGGGAATGCAAGCTGGTAGCCACTCTGGAAAACAGCATGGAGGTTTCTCAGAAAGTTGAAAATAGAGCAACCCTACAACCCAGCAATCGCACTACTGGGTATTTACCCTAAAGATACAAATGTAGTGATGCAAAGGAGTATGTGCACCCAAATGTTTATAGCAGCAATGGCCACAATAGCCAAACTATGGAAAGAATCTAGATGTCCATCAACAGATGAATGGATAAAGAAGATGTGGTATGGATGTATGTATGTGTGTATATATATATATGTGCTATATATATGTGGAATACTCTGCAGCCATCAAAAGAAATGAAATCTAGGGGTGCCTGGGTTGCTCAGTGGGTTAAGCCTCTGCCTTCGGCTGACATCATCATCTCAGGGTCCTAGGATCAAGCGCTGCATCGGGCTCTCTGCTCTGCCTGCTGCTCTGCCTACCTGTGATCTCTCTCTCCCTCTCTGTGTCAAATAAATAAATAAATAAAAATCTTTTTTTAAATAATAAATAAATAAATAAGTGAAATCTTGCCACTTCCAACAACGTGGAAGGAACTAGAGGGCATTATGCTGAGCAAAGTAAGTCAATCAGATAAAGACAAGTATTATATGATCTCTCTGATAGGAGGAATGTGAGAGACAGGGCAGAGGGATTGAGGAATAGGGAAGGAAAAAAATGAAACAAGATGGGATCAGGAGGGAGACAAACCATAAGGGACTCTTAATTTCACAAAACAAACTCAGGGTTGCCTGTGGGAGGGAGGTAGGGAGAGGGGGGTGGGGTTATGGACACTGGGGAGGGAATTGTGCTATGGTGAGTGCTGTGAAGTGTGTAAGCCTGATGATTCACAGACCTGTACCCTTGGGGCAAATAGTACATTATATGTTAATTAAAAAAATTAAGAAAAAACTATACATTAAACAATCTAATACAGCATTCTCTTTCTGAAACCATGTTCAAGACTTAACAGAGAATAAATGCCAATCTTACAGCTGTTAGACATTAAACTGTATCCCCCAAAAGGATATGTTATAGCCTTAATCCCCAGTACTTTAGTGACTTTATTTGGAAACAGGGCCATTACAGATATAATTAGGTAGGCTGAAACTACATTGGAGTAGGGTATATCCTCAATTCCATACGCCTGGTGTCCTTGGAAGAAGATGGTGTGAAGATTCAGGGAGAGAACAGCACATGATGATGAAGGCAGAGCGGAGCTCTCCAGCTGGAAGCCAAGGGATGCCAAGGACACCAGAAACTTACAGAATGGCATGGAGCAGACTCTACCCTAGAGCTTTAAAAGAACACGGTCCTCCTGATACATTTCAGATTTCTCTCCTCTGAACTGTGAGAGAATAAATTCTGTTGTTTTAAGGCATCCAATTTGTGGTAATTTCTTATAGAAGTCCTAGGAACCGAATACAGGGACTGATACATCTGTATGCTTTCAAAATTAGCATAGATGCTATTATTTTGAAAAGTTTTATTTTGATTTTTTTAAAATAAAGTGAGAAAACTTCTTGGAAGACTTTTAAGATAATGGTTCGACTCCTCAATAAATATCAGTAGTGAACGGCAGAGGGCATTGCGGCTCAGAATTCAGAGTTCAGAATGGAGAAACCAAACAGACCATCTTGTCCATTTCAGGCAATGGACAGTGAGTAGTGCTAGTCTCTCCACCAGTCCCACATTTTCACAAGGAAAAACATGAAAATTTGCTTAAACAGGAAAGTTTATATTGTAAATTCTTTGATTTCTACATCCAAGCGATTATATAAGCTAAACTTAGATACTTCATGTGCAAACAGCCACCTGGTCAGGCAGCCTCAGGACTTCTCTTCTCTCTTCCACCATACTACTGCCTGGGCTCCCTCATGTGTCTCCCACCCTGCATCTCTTCCGATCTTACTCTCCAGCACTAGCTGGCGAGTCTGTGGGGTCCTGTTAAGCAAGAAGGAAACTGGGAAAAAAGGAGGTCAAGGTTGAGAATACAGATGTATAGGCTTAAAGTGAAGAAGGAACAACCTTCCTGCCCGGACACAAGACACTCTGCCAAAAGCCTCCTCCTTACAGAAGGGGGAGGGGAACTGGCAAGGGGACTTGATAACAGGAAGTGGGGGTGGAAAAGAAAGGATGTAAGTAAGGGGAGAACAAATAAGAGAAAGTGAGGCAAGAAGGAAAAGCTGAGCCCCTTCCTAAAGCTACTCCTGAGTTCCTTCCGAACTCCTCTTCAAAATTCCATCTTCCCCTTGGGTTAGTCCTTTCATATCACCTCTGCCCTAACAATTACAACCAGTGTTTCGGAAAGGGAGGAACCCTTACACATCCATGCCCACAGCGGCTGGTTGGGGACAAGCACAGATACAAAGGAATTACCCGTATCTGTCAGCAAGTCCACAATGGAAAGAAATGTTACTGTTACTTTAGGGAAGAAACATTTAACTCATTTTCCCATTGAAATCATTATATACAACTCTTAGGTCCTGAGTACTATTAATGCTACAATTTAGGGCCATTATGAGTTAAATAAAATTTAAAGAGCTAGTCTGAGAACAAAAGATACTATGTATAAATTATTATAAGAAAATGAACTATTAATTCCCAATAAACTTCTTATAAATTTTTATAATACAGTATCTTTCATAAATGGGATGCCAATTCAACACAAACTTTCTGAAATCAAAATAAATGTAAGTGCACATCAATCTGAGAACACTGATACACACACACAGTTACATATCACATCACTACAGGTTCCAATAGATTGGTGAAGAACAGGCCAACTGCAGGTGTACCAGACAATCTTACATAAACACAGAGCTAAGGAGTTAGATTTTTGACCTAGGGTAGAAAAGAATGAAAGGATTCTGAGGAGAATGCCTTGACAACCAGTTATTACATAAAAAGGGGGGCTAGGCAGGAGACAGCTAGTTTCTAGAGAGAATAAGAGTAGGTAGGAGTCTAATGCAATGTTTGGGATGAAAAATAATTATGGGCTGTAAATAATCTTACATCAAAAAAACAACAACAAATTACAACCCTTTTAGGTAAACTGATCCATAGATTCAAATGAGATTTAGTAACTGCCAAATGAATAGAGCTACTGTTCAATGTGCTATTAGACTGTATTTTACCTGTGCCTCTGACTGTGTCATCTGCTCAGCTAACTGTAAACAAGAATGGAAGGAGAAAAGAATGTCTTCACACAAGCTGGCAATTATATCTCTGTGTTTCAGCTGATTTTTTATAACCGACTGGTGCTTAAGGCTCTGCCTAAATAAATAAAAAGAAAAGAACACAATCACAAGGAAAACATCAAGTAACACAGGTCCATAAAAATATGACTTAAAGTAACATGTAAAAATCACAATGTGTCATATATATTAGGCATGGCATAATTAAGACGTGCTGATGTTACCTCTGAAGCTGTCATGTTAGCTTATTAAGTGGCTACTTTTTTACTTCTCCTTATAAAATATTATTTGAACTCTTACTAAAGTTCCAGGTATTCTGCTAGGCCCTGGGGATGGAAAAGTGAATGAAGACACGATCTCTGCTCTGTCTGCATGGAACATCTGCTCCAGCACAAGAGAGAACATTAAATAATCTTAAGAATAATCAGTTACAGCTGTGATAAATGCTAAGGTAGGAAGTCCAGGATGCTAAAGTAGCGAGATTTAAAATACCATATCCTCAGGGTGGGAATATCAAAGAACATGATCACGAGGCTGGAACGCGACAGCTGAGAATGGAAAGACGAGCAGGAGTCAGCAAGGTGAGGAGAGTCCCAGGCAGAGGGAGAGTGGTGAGAAGGCCCTGGGGTAGGAGAGTTCGGGATGTTTGAGGAATTAGGAGCAGGGACAGAGCAGCAGACATGGCTGGGGAAGAAGGCAGAGGTCAGAGAGGATTAGGTTGTAACTCATAGTAAAATGGGATGGATTTTAAGCAGTAGAGTGACATGATCTAACTGACATTTTCAAAAGATCAGACTGAACACTGGCTAGCAAATGAACTAGAAGAGGACAAGAGTAGAAGACACTCAATGGTAAAGGCGGTGATGCAGTCATTTGCTGGGCTATGGGCCATGCAGAGTTCTTAGGATTTCTTATTGATAAACCCAATTAATTCTCACTATAAACCCACCAAGAGGGAGCATGGTGGTTCAGTTGGTTAAGAGTCTGCCTTGAGTTAGCAGAGCAAAAGTAAAATTAAATCATGTATCCACTACACACACACACACACACACACACACACACACACAAAGCCTGCTTTCAACTTAGGTCATGATCTCAGGGTCCTGGGATCTGAGCCCCACATCAGGCTCCCTGCTCAGCAGGAAATCTGCTTCTCCCTCTCCCTGTGCCCCTTCCCCCTGTTTGAGCTCTCTCTCAAAAAAATTAATTTTTTTTAAAAAATAAATAAAATACACTCACCAAGAAAGCTCTATTTTAATTACTCCCATTTTTGGATGAGCAAATTGAGGTTCAGAGAAGATAACCAAACTGCCCAAGCATTCAGAAGAGTGATTTCAGGGGCGCCTGGGTGGCTCAGTGGGTTAAAGCCTCTGCCTTCAGCTCAGGTCATGATCCCAGGGTCCTGGGATCGAGCCCCACATCAGGTTCTCTGCTCAGTAGGGAGCCTGCTTCCTCCTCTCTCTCTGCCTGCCTCTCTGCCTACTTGTGATCTCTGTCTGTCAAATAAATAAATAAAATCTTTAAAAAAAAAAAGTGATTTCAGAATAGATTCAAGCACATGCAGACTGGCTCTGGGTTGACACTTTAAGCCTCTCCACTATTACTTATTGGCAAGTTAATGATTTCCGGTGGTGCAAGAAAAGCATCTAACATCTAAAAATATTACACTGACCTTTACTTTTTATGCATGTGTATAAAGCAGAGGTTCTTAGCCATTTTTTAATACCTCAAATCCAACTTCTCCCACCCCCAGGAATCTGATAAACACTATGGGCACTCTCCCTGGTAACCTTTCATAATGCTCTAGCTAAAATTACTTTATAAATGGAATTAAGGGCGCCTGGGTGGCTCAGTGGGTTAAGCCGCTGCCTTCGGCTCAGGTCATGATCTCGGGGTCCTGGGATCGAGTCCCGCATCGGGCTCTCTGCTCAGCAGGGAGCCTGCTTCCCTCTCTCTCTCTCTCTCTCTGCCTGACTCTCCATCTACTTGTGATTTCTCTCTGTCAATAAATTTAAAATAAAAAAATAAAAATAAATTAAAAAAAAAAATCTTAAAAAAAAAATAAATAAATGGAATTAAACTTGAACAACTCAAAGGCATATAATAAAGGGATTATATTCAGCTCTAATTATAACTATTAATTTATCTACACCTGGAAATAAAATACCTTGTGGGTTAAATAACAGTAGCAGAAGGCAATTTCAGAAGCACTTGTGGGAGGCAAACCATAGAAGACTCTTAACCCTAGGGAACAAACTGAGGGTTGCTAGAGGGGAGGCAGGTGAGGGATGGACTAAATGGTGACAGGCATTAAGGAGGGCACTTGTTATGAGCATCGGGCGTCATGCAAGGGAAAAATCACTAAATTCTACCTCTGAAATGAGTAATACACTGTATGTTAACAGACTTGAATTTAAATACTATCTTGGAAAAGAAAAAAAGTATTAGTAACAAAGTAGAACTTTTTAAGTTTTAGAAGTAGCAGATTAAAGAGGCCCAGTTTGGTTCAGGAGCTCTGTGTACAGTATCTGGATTAATCAAGACAGCAGTGTCAGTAAACATTATTTATACACATCATACAAAATGTTTTAAATGCAATCTACAAAACTTAGGAATAATTAAGATTTGGGATATGGAAAATATGTTACAAAAAAATAAAAGTAAAGAAAGAAAACTTACTTAATTATAAATTTCCAAGTATTGGCATGAAACGCATGGTCCATACTGGAAATAACAGAGCAGATATCCAACAATGAATGAATAACTACAAAAAAAGATAACAGAACTCTTAGGACATTCAAATGTCATGTGGGGGAGTTTCTCCTATATTTAAAACTATCTACTGATCAATTTTGACATCTGTTAAAGTAGGTAATACAGTTAGAAAAAAAACTTTCAAAGTAATTTTTTGAAAAATAAGTGTCGTACTTTTGATTTATGGTTTTTACAAACTACAGAAAATTAATTTTTGATATTTTCACCTACCTAAATAAAACTAAATGAGCTAAATTAACTGAAATGTTCAGTAGAATAAAAGTTGTACCCTATTATAATTGAAATATTCTGTATCTATTCCAATCCAAAATGACAAAATAAACTGCAAAGGAAATACCAAACAAGGAATTAGAGCAAATTTGCAGTATTTATGAAAGGCTTCTCCTCTTTCATTTTATTTGAAAAAATGGCCAGTGACTTCCCCTTCTGAATCCACAGTTCCGCTCCACATTGCTCTGGGGCTTAGCTGTATGACACGCGCTGGTCAGTAGGATAACAATAACTACGAGGTCAGCAAAGAGCTAAAAGCGCCTGCACACTGGGGCTTGCCCTCTCCTGATGATGACCCTGAGGCTGTCGTCAGGTGACCAAACCCAGGCTAGTCTCTGGATGATGTGCCACATGTGGCCAGCTCCGTGCTTCTGCCTCTGCCAACAGCCAGATGTGAATGTAGTTACTGCAAAAACGCGAATGAGCGAGCCAGTTGTACCATGTGGACCAGAGAAAGCTGTCCCAGCTGAGCCCAACCTAAACTGCTGACTCACAGAATCGTGGATAAATAAAGCAGTAGTTGTTAGAACCTAATAGATTGGGGGTGGTTTTTTTTTTTACAGATCAAGAGGTACCTGGTATACTGCACAAAGTCAACTTAATTCTTTATACAGAAGCTATCAATGAAATCTTTGTCCTTATACATTACTGTTCTTCAAACTCTGGGTTATAATGCATTGCTGAGTGATAAAATTATGAAGCAGCAATCAGCAATTCTTTAAAAATGAAACAGTATGACGGAGTACATTACAGGTAAAACAGGTATTATTTTACATATAATAAATAAATGTGGTGTATTCAGACACAGACACATTCACAAACATACCCATACACTCCATTTCTTACTGAACTATGGTTTAAAAACTCTGAAAGCTCCTGCCTCAGAATCTGGACTACTTTAGACGGTATAAAGTTGCATGACTTTTTTTGTTAATCACTGTGGAAAAATCACATATGGTGAATATTAACTGAATATACAAATTTATGTTAAGGCATAACATGTCAATTTTATAAATTCTAAAATTTGGAAGATTAAAAATATATCAGGTAGAACTTAAATTTTTTTTATACATAATGAATAAAATACCACAAAGCATTAGAAATAATGTTGGGTTCAATAATTAATGGATATATAGTTTAGTCAGCATATGTCACATATTAAGTAGGAAGTTTTCTCACTTACCTATTACCATATTCAAAATATCAGCATTTTCATCTATTAAAGGGTCCATGCAAACCATATCCAGGAGTTCCATTAGCTGCTTTTGAAGACAATAGGCCTCCTTGAAAAGAGCCTGGAGAAGATCTGAAACTAGGTGTAAATGCCCAGAATAGACAGATTCACTATCCTGATCACAAACAAAAATGAGAGAATTAGCAAATCATAAAAAAAGCTCAAGAGCCAAGTTTACTTTAACTCATTCCATTACTGCACGTAACTTTAGTGCTTTCTCCTGAATTATGTATTTACTCATTAAACAAATGTTTAGTGACCATCCGTTATGTATCGTGTACTCCAAGAAACACAGACACGTATAAAGCATGATCTCTGACTTCCCAGACCTTGGAAATATAGAACTAAAAGCGAGATACATAACGTTCGGTCAGTACCTGACATTTAGCACCCTATCACCAAAGAGAAGCATTCGTTAAACCAGTGATTTGATTCACCCAATGAAGACCAGTATCAATACCACCTGTGACCCACAAATCCTATGCCAGCTTTTATGCTTTAAAGCTGCCTCAGGAATGTAGCCTCAGGAATGTAGACACAAAAGGGCTGGTGTCCTTTTGTAGGCACCTAATCCTTAAGGAATTCATCTGATCCAACAATACCATGACAGAACAATTTCAGGATTCCCGTGACTCAACACAAATCTGTGTCTCTTCTTTCTTTATAGAAAGGAAAAACAATAAAACAACAAAAACAAAACCACAAAAGCCTCCCCCCCCTTTTTTTTTACATCTTAGATCCTGCTTGGACATTTCATTATATTTATTGGAATGCTTTTTGAAATACAGCATTACCATTACAATACAGAATGGTATAATACAGACTCGCACTTCAATTACCAGTCTAACAGCATCAGAAAAAGTCATAGCTTGAAATATATATAGAATCTAAGGCTCTCCAATTATTCAAGTGTTTTCAACTTAAAACATTGTAAAAAACTCAAAAGATGTTGCTAGGTTTACTGAGTGCTTCTGACAGTGTAAAAATAAGACATAAAATAACACCAGTTACAACCATTAGGACTCACAATCATTTAAACAAAAGGACTGAAAAGAGTTGTATGACTTAACTGTCCAGAATTTGTAAAATTCCTTGTTTCCCAATAAAATATTTCTAAACCACGCATATTATCTAAAGCAGCTTTCCAGTGTATCAACACGCGTGCTCTCTTGGCTAGTTGTTTGCTAAAAATTAGCAGGAATCGCTTTTTTCCTCCACTATCATCTGGCAAAGATATAAAACCAAACTCCTTAACTCCGTCTGCCAGCTAGGCTACCCCCTACTGGACTGTGTAAGACATAAATCCAGCAGGACGATGGGACTATTTCCTAACTGTACATGAGAAAAGGCATACCCATGCCTCAAATTGAACTTCCCTGAATACGCACAGAAAGAATCCTTCAGAAAACTGACTTTCACAGTGGGGAAAAAAAGCAGCAGAGTGTTCTTTCTACAAGTAAACAATTTCAGTCACTGAGAACTGGTAGAAAAGAAGCCTTTCTAAGAAGTCTTAGTCTCCTTTTTCAACTAGTTGGTGGCCAACCTGGAACAGTTGTAGTTCGTGGGTATATTGTAAAGCCAAACTTTTATGATTTGTGTATTAATACAAATCATATTTTTGTGAGTCCATCTACTCTATGGATTTCTTACAAAAGCCCATTTTTAATCACTTCCTTATAACCACTTATTTTCATACAAATATTTACATACAGGCACACCTCAGAAATATCTCCGGTTCAACTGCAGACTACTGCAATAAAATGAGTTAAATAAAGTTTGTTTTCCCAGTGCATATAAAACTTATGTTTGTATTACTCTGCAGTTTGTTAAGTGTGCAAAAGCATTATGTTGAAAAAAAGTGTATATGCCCTAACAAAAAATATTTATTGCTAAAAAATACTAACCAGCATCTGAGCTTTCAGCAAGTCATAATCACTGATCCAGACCCCCATGACAAATAATGAAAATGTTTGAAATATTTCCAAAATTACCAGAATGTGATGAAGAGACATGAAATAAGCAAATGTTATTGGAAAAAATGGCACCAATAGACTTGATGGACACAGGATTGCCACAAGCCTATGACTTGTAAAAAACAGTGTCTGCAAAGTGCAATAAAACTAAGTGTGCCTGTATGTGGTTCTTTGTTCCATGGAGAAGTCTACTCCAGTAATACAGGCTAATATGTAAAATCTTATGTCCAACACTATTTTCCTCAGCCCTTTTGCCTGTGGATTTCAGGCCATTTAAAGTGTACTTAGACTCATACTCACCTTACAATGTACAAATGTACTTTTGATTACATGTAGGACTGAGGAAGGAAGACTATGAATGTTTTCTAGAATGATGGAGTCCTGGGTGGCACAGACATGCTGAACACAACCTGTAAGAGCTCCTAAGAGCTGCACCATTGTCTGGAAATAAGGAGAGAAATTTCATTCACACTCTGTTTTTGTTCACAAACATAAAAAGTATCAGACATGCTGGGTACTAGGGATATAGCAGTGAACAACACGGATCCTGTATTCCTCCTTCACTGAACTTTAGTCTATCAGAACTACAAATATTGGAACAACTGGCCAGCCATTTGGTTTTTTAAAAAGTCAGAATCCTAACCCACACATCAAAGCGTATGGCAGGTGTTCTACGTACAAGTTTTGAAATTATAGGTAAGAAATTATAGGTAAGGCAATTATAGGTAAGACTTGTTGTCTTATATAAGTTTGTTTACTCAGCATGAAATTGTATAAAAAAATACAATTTTTTTTTGCATTCTTATCTTTAAGTCTATAAATTTAATTCTAGCACTGGGCCACTACATAAAGGATATATAGCTAATTAATATCAGTATAAAAATTCTTACACTGTTCAAGGTCTTCCCCCATACCCTTTCTAATAAATTTCACATACCTGTAAAATATTCCTTAGAGTGGTCTGGATTTCTAAATTATGGCTTGACAGTCCTCTGGCTTGACTGGTTAACTCGTACATCATGTCATCAAATAATTTCACAGTCTGTGAAAAGCAAACATGTTAAAGAGGGGTAACAGAAAACACAAGAAAGGGAAGACATATCTTTAAGGAAAAAAAAATCAGACTTTTTTTTATTAGTAATAGCCATGCGATATTATCTAGCTTAACACCGCATTTAATAAACAATGCCTATGTTATAAAAGTAGTCATATAACACAATCCTTTAAAAGCTTCAGACAGAAATTGATTTGTTTTCCATTTCTGTGGTTTGAATCTATTTAATAACATCCATGTAAAAATCACTCCAAGTTCATTTTTTGGTGCCATAACAAAGATGAGTACTACCCTAAACAATAAAGGTTGATGGTCTCAACCAATCGATGTTCACATGGATATTTATAAGGGTATTTTCCAGGAGTGATGATGAATTTGTGTTGAATTACCTATTCACTTGCATTTTAACCAACTTCCTGTTCTGAACAACTAAAAATACCATTTCTGGGGTAGGGGTACTATATGTGACCTTAGAACTAAGTTTTTTGTTTTTTGGGTTTTCTTAAATGTTGTATTAGTCACCATACAGTACATCACTAGCTTTTGACGAACTGTCCCCAGATTCATTGTTTACCTAGAACACTCAGTGCTCCATGCAATACGTGCCTCCTTAATACCCACCACAGGGCCAACCCATCCCCCACACCCTCTCCTCTAAAACCCTCAGTTTGTTTCTCAGAGTCCACCGTCTCTCATAAGAACTAAGTTTGTTTTTGGTTTTTTTTTTGGTCTGCGAAGTTAGCTACCCTAAGATCTCAATACTCAGATTTTTCTAAACAATTTAAATGGCCTAAACATTGGAAGAATAACAACACAATGTAATCAAATAGGACAGTTTCCCAAAGGCAAGCTAACATTCAACATCCTTATTTTAATCTGTGTAACAGCTGGATCTTCTTCTGATAGTCAAGAACAAATTCTAAGAAACTTTTAGATAGAGAACAGTAGAATGAATATGAGTAATAGAAATTTTGATGATTATCTGCTTCAAAGCTAAACTTGGAAATCATTTTAAAAAATGTTTTACTTTTGGCACCAAAATATCTTTAATACTTTTCATTAAAAATAATGCCTGTGCTTTTCAGAGAAAAAGTATACTATAAATATCTAAAAGGTAATAGGAAATACAGTAAAAGGTAATAACATAGTTGGTGAACTTAATGTCTTCTCTTGGTTATTTGATTTTACCAACATTCCAGCCTTTTTTTATTCTAAGACTTCTTCAATAAAATTTGGCTCCAGGGGAGCCTAGGTGGCTCAGTGAGTTGAGTGTCAAACTCTTGGTTTCAGCTCAGGTCCTGATCTCAAGGTTGTGAGATCAAGTCCTGCATAGGTCTCCACACTCCCCAGGGAATCTGCTTGCGATTCTCTCTCCTTCTCCCTGTGCTCCTCCCCCATGCTCTCTCCTACCCTCTCTCTCTAAAATAAATACATAAATCTTTT
Source organism: Mustela erminea (assembly GCF_009829155.1). NCBI lineage: Eukaryota > Metazoa > Chordata > Mammalia > Carnivora > Mustelidae > Mustela > Mustela erminea. Next base: position 1,939,064 of record NC_045630.1, on the reverse strand, counting down.
TTAAAAATTGGCTCCATTTTTCTAGACAATAAAATTTAATGATTATGAATAAACTCTACAGAGAAGATCTTAGCTAATTTCATCACTCACCCCAAATATTTATTGAACTGTCTTAAAATACAGAAGTACTTAAGATTACCTACAAATAATAAAATTCAATTAAAGGACCTATGCTACTTAAAATTATAATGCTTTTAATCACCTAATGATCACACTAATACCATTATGTTCTCACCTGAGATCTATTTCTTGCTAAATTATTTGTATATTGTATATCAAATAATCTGATACATTAAAAAATAAAGCAGCCAAAGTTAAGAATAAATGATTTAAAACTCAGAATAGGTTTAAACAGCCTTTATAACACGTTGACTGATTAAGATGACAACAGTACTACACCTTTGGCAGCACTTGTGAGAAGAAAGTCTCTTCCAGTGTCAGGTGGTCCATATGAGGTAAAAACATTTCCACAATAATTTTCAGAATTTCTATAAAGCAAAATAGTAACATATTTCTAAGTCACGTGGGAGAACCAAGATCACCGCCACTTCCCCAAATGCAAGAATATGTAAGTACTACCAATCTGAAGCTTTGTAGTTTCAAAAATGCCATTTTCTATGTAGAAAAACTATGTTTATTAAACATATTAAACTATGTTTATTAAAAGATTTTACTGGAACACAAGGGTGGCTCAGTCAGGTGTCTGCTCAGGTCATGATCCTGGGACCCTGGGATGGAGCCCAGTATCAGGCTCCCTGCTCCTCTCTCTGCCTGCCACTACCTCTGCTTATATGCTCTCTCTCTCTCTCTCTGACAAATAAGTAAATAATCTTTTTTAAAAATTTATTACACACACACACACACACACGAGCGGGGTGGGCAGGGAGGAGAGGGAAAGGAAGAGAAAGCAGCAGACTCCTCGTTGAGCAAGGAGACTGACACAGGACTCGATCCCCGGACCCTGAGATTATGACCTGAGCCAAAGGCAAACACTTAACCAACTGAGTCACCCAGGCACCCCTACACAGAGAAACCATTAAGTATCTAAAATAATAACAAGAAAACAAACACTCGAAAAAATAATCTGTATGTCCACCCTTTGCGGACCACTTAAAGGATGTGGGTACATCTACTGAATAGAATTTGCTATCATTAAAATCATTATTAGAGATCATTTAAAACCATGAAAAAATATTCACAATACTCTAAGGTTAAATGATCAAGCTTCCAAAATAGTGTAATCCCAATCTCAATATAAACATGTACATACAAAGAACAGTAGCCTGGCAAGAACGTATAGAATCAAGATGAAAATGTTCTATACTAAAATCTTAACCATTTCAGATTAATGGATATTTCACTATCTGTTCTGATTTTCTGCATGTTTCAAATTTTCTACAAAGAGTATGTATAAATATTCACTATAGAAAGATATACACACTTGATCTTAGCCAAAAGGCCGAGAAGCAATCACTGTAGAAATATATATATTGAGGATAAGAAAAAATTACTTAAAAAAACTAGACCCAACAGGCAACACAGATTGAAAATTATAAATATCCACAACCAAAGTGAAATATAAATAGAATAAGCTAACTCAAAATAAGAGTAAACTGTGGTCTGGTCTTTAATTCATCTCTTTTCCTAATTAAATAAGTAAATAAATAAGCCAAGCAAGATTAAAGAACACAAAGATGAGAAAGTCAACCTGAAAGCAGACTGCAAATTAGGTTTTACGTGAGTCTAACCAGTTTAACAACCAACATTAAAAATTTCAATGTGCTTGTATTATTACATTAACCACAGTTAAGGCACCTATTCGAAATAAAATTTTAAAACTTTAAGTACTACTTGAAGGAATTTGGTCATTTTAAGCCACTGAAATTTAGAGGCTGTAACACTAACTACTAGAATACATTTAAAGGGAGTTTGAAACTGTACTGAGATATGCAGGACTCAGACTTTAATGGCATCAAAGTAAACAATTAAGATAATTTTACTTACGAATATGTTCAATCCAATTGTCGGAATGCTGATACATAGAGTAAAAAATTAAGGAAGGTAACAGTATCACAGTAATAGAATATTCCCTGCTAAGAATAAATCTACAAAGCAGCCTTCTTGAAGCTCAGGCAATGAGCAGTAAGAAATTGAAATTAAATTCCAATTACTGGCTTAATTTTACTTTTAAAAATTTAATGTTCTTAGGTAAACAAACTATAATATAATGAAAATACTTCAAGGAAATACTTTCAAAACTGAGCAGGGACAAAACTGTCTTTTCAAACTATGTGTAGTTGACATGCTTTTGACAGAGGAACAGTACAATATAATAAGCCAGAGATTTCTGTTTCTAAAACAGAAAAGGAATTTCTCCCTCCTCTGAACCTCTCTGGTATTTTATCTGCACCTGTATTAAGTCACTCAACATGTTCTTCTTCTCATGTTCCTTGTGTGACTCTTAAAAAGCTCGTCAGACTGAAATTCTCCTGCACATAGCAGACACTTATAAATCTGACAGTAAGTTTTCCTATGTCCATTACAAAAGTTGCGATAATCCCACTATGAAGTGTACACTTGTACACCATTAAAAATTATTAGAAATTCTTACTGTAAAATAAGTATTAAAGGATGTGTCAGCAAGAAAAATGAACAGATTATAACTCCAGAACACTAATACGAGAACTGATTCTTCTGACATCTTGCTTTGCACATACTAATTTTACAGCAGCAATCAAAATGAGGTACAGTCATTAACTCATTTTACTTAGTTCAATAGGGTTGAATTGTCTTACAGAAAAATGTCAGCAAAGGTCAAAAAAACTCTAGTCCCTTCCAAAATTAAACCTCATTTATGACTATGCAGACATGCAGGTAAAAACTAGAAAAGAATATGTAAAATGCAAAATATGCAAATAATGTTTGGGCGATGTGCCTGTAATTAAAAACTCATCCTGGGTGCCTGAGTCGCGGAGCGTCTGCCTTCAGCTGAGATCGTGGTCCCAGGGAGCTGGGACCGAGCCCCGCCTCGGGCTCCCTGCTCTGCGGGAGTCTGCTTCTCTCTCTCCCTCTCCCCTGCTTTTGTTCCCTCTCTCGCTTTGTCTCTTTCCGTCAAATAACAAATAAAATCTTAGGGGGAAAAAAAAGACAAAAGACAAGACTGGGGGGAGACGAGGTTTAGGTTGTCCTGCAGGTGAAATCCTGCAGAACCGAGCGAGAACGCGGACCTGCAGCTACTGAAGGCCCCGTGGCCTGAAGCGCAAAGAGGACCCGCGCTCCGCCGCGTGTGGCCTGGACCACTGCCCAGCAGGTTCGGGGCGGCGGACAGGCTTTCCCAGTCCGGCGTCGAGGACCCGGCTCTGAACCCGCACGACGGCTAAGAAAGCTTCCGCAGCTCGGCGGGGCCGCGAGAACGTGTCCCCGAGGCGGCGCGCGTCTGCCCGCGGCTGCGAGCATCCGAGGCTCCCCGGACCGAAGGCGGCTCTTCCTTCACGCGCAGCTCCGTGCTGAAGGCGGGCCCCCGGCTGGCGGCCTCCAGGCGCCCACAGCGAGACTAACCGGGCGGCCAGCCCCGGACGCGGCGGGCGAGCCACGGCGCGGCAGCAGCTCCCCCTCCGCAGCCACGACGGGAAGCGGCCCCGGGAAGAGGGCGGCGCGCGTTCCCTGGGCCGCTCACGCCCCCGGAGCCCCGCACGTCTGCGCGCGTCGGTGCCCGCAGCGCCGCGGGGCCCGCACCGGCGCAGCGTCCTGGCGGGCAGGGCCCGTCTGCCCCGCACTCAGCGGACCGGTCAGGCCCGGGAAGCCGCGCCCCGCGCTGCCCCGGCGAAGGCGTCCGCCCTGACGGCACGCAGAGGACTCAGCCGCACAAGGAGTGGAAGAGACGCCACAGGCTCGGCCCCGGCGGGCGGCCACCGGCGCGAACCCGCCCGCGCCCTCCTCGGCCTCGGCGGCTCCTCCGCCCACCCGCGCCCAGCGAGGGTTCAGACCGCCAGCGCGCCGCGGCCGGAGCGAAGCCGCGAGGCCTCCCCCTCCTCCTCCGTGGGACGAGAGCCCGGGAAGGATATGAGGAGCCGCGGCAGGACGGACGGCAGCTCGCGGCGGCACAGCTCCTCCGGCCAGCTCCTCAACTCCTCCAGCGGCGCGGCGCTCCCCGGCGCCGCGCGCCCCTCCGACATGCCTCGCCCGCGCGCAGCTTCGAGCCGCCCGCCACCGCCCAGACCGGAAGCTCCCGGCAGGCCTTGCGCGCTCTCGCCGGCGCCGGGACCATAGAGAGGGGGCGGGCGGCGCTCCCGGGGCGCTGGAGCCGCGCCTGATTGGCCCGCGGAGGACTCGCCTCACCGGTGCGCGCTCCGCCTCCCGAGCGAGGGCCCCGCGGGGCGCGCGGACTCTCCGTGCCGGTGCCGAGACCTTCCCGGCTGCGAGCGTTCTCAGAGCCGGGTCGCTGACGCGCTGCCCTGACGCACTTTGGGGGCTGCAAGCGGAACCCCCCGACTTGCTACCGCCTCTTCCCTGCGACTTCTGGGCTCCCGGGCGACCTGGGACTTGAAAAGCGAATCCGAGCCCCGGGGCGCGGGGGGCGCGGGGAGAAACAGGCACGTGCGGTGGCCCCCCGGGTCGGTCCGCTGTCCTGACGCGCCGCCGCCGCCGCCGGCCGGGCTGGGCTGGAGCGGGCGGCGCCGAGGCGTCCCGCGGGGCTGGTGCCGCCCGCAGCCTCGGGGAAGTGGCTCCGCGGGCCGCGACTCTCCGGTCGGGCCGCGGCTGGTTTCTCCGGAGCCAAACCGGCCTTCGCGGGCGGCTCCCGAGTCCTCCCGCTGCGGGCGTCGGCGCCGCGGGGCTTCGCCGGGCGCGTGGCCGGGGTCGCGGGCGGCGGACGCGCCCCGGAGCGCACACGCGCGGGGCCGGAGGGGCTCGGTTCCCTGAAGCGGCCCGAAGTGCGGAGATCCCGCAGCTTCCGGAGGTCGGGGCGTCGCGGCGGGATCACGGCGGGGAGGACCAAGTCGGGCTTGTCCTTCCCGCCCGGCCGCTGTGGGCTTTCGTGTCTGTGCGAGTTGCCGTCCCGTTGTGCTCGTCTGTGTGACGCCTGAGGAGTGTTTCCCTTCGCATCCGTCTCCCTTCACCGCCTTTACAGAAAAGCTGCCGGGGCGGGGGGCGGTAATGTTATGTTTTAATGAAATATGTCATTTTACCTTATTTTAAGAAACCTCTATTTTATTTATTTTTAAATAAGCTCCGTGCTCGATGTGGGGCTTGAACTCCAAGATCGAGTCACATGCTCGACCAACTGGCCCCGCCAGGTGCCCCTCATTTTACTCTTTAGTAACGATTTTCTTTTTTTTCCTCCAGAGCTAATTTGAAAGGAGAGAGATGACCTCTAAAAAGGCGTGTGGAAGCATCTCTCAGTCTGTGTAACTGTGCAAGCAGCGAAGGGAAAATTGATCCCCAACAGAACTAACAAAAATTGAAGCAGGTTTATGTGTGTGTCATCGGCTCTACCCAGAAGTCGAAGAATCCTCCTTTGAATTGAAGGGCTGTGTGCCTCTCTTGAGAGGATGACTTTTCAGTTTAATTTTACTATAGAAAACCATCTGGAAAATGAATCCACACCCCCTGGAGATGGAGCTTTGGCCCTGGATTCCTCCGAAGAGTCTTCAGTCTCAGAGAGTAAAAAAGGTCCACATAGGGACAGAAGACGTTCTACAGAACAGCTTGAGTGGCCTCAGAATCATTTGTTGGAGCATAAGCCAGTGGGCAGCGCAGCTCCCTCTCAAGACACAGACGGCTCAGTCAGTGCAGCAAACAGCTCAGGTAACCTGGAGCCCCATGAAAACCATCCCTGCATGAGAGTGGCCAAAGAGCATCCTATGCCCGAAGATGTAACAAAAGTGCTAGAAAACAAAGTCGTGGAAACATTACCAGGTCCCCAACATGTTAATGTATCCATCGTGAAAACTGTCTTGTTGAAAGAGAACGTCCCTGGAGAAAACATAGTGTCACAAAGCATTTCTTCTCACTCTGATCTGATTTCAGGGGTTTATGAAGGAGGCTTAAAAATCTGGGAATGTACCTTTGACCTACTGGCTTATTTCACAAAGGCCCAAGTAAAATTTGCTGGGAAGAAAGTGTTGGATCTTGGCTGTGGATCTGGGTTGCTCGGTATAGCGGCATTCAAGGGAGGGGCCCGAGAAATTCATTTTCAAGATTATAACAGTACGGTGATTGATGAAGTAACCATACCTAACATAGTGGCTAACTTCACTGTGGAAGATGAAGGAAATGACGTCAACGAACCCGATGTAAAACGACAGAGGAAATCAAAAATAGCACAAGAATTATGTAAATGCCGGTTCTTTTCAGGGGAATGGTCTGAGTTTTGTAAGCTAGTACTAAGTAGTGAGAACTTCTTTGAAAAATATGATCTCATTCTCACCTCAGAAACCATTTACAATCCAGATTATTACAGTACTTTGCACCAGACATTCCTTGGATTGTTAGATAAGAATGGACGGGTGCTTTTAGCAAGCAAAGCACATTATTTTGGTGTAGGTGGAGGCACTTACCTCTTTCAGAAGTTCGTAGAAGAAAGAAATGTATTTGAGACCAGAACACTTGAAATAATTGATGAAGGACTAAAGAGATTCCTAATTGAAATGACTTTTAAGTAACTGATTTATTGTCCACCAAGTGTCCTAAGTGAAATAAACAGCATAGCCAAAAACTTGTTTCGAATATTTGATTTCTGCTTTGCTGTTATTTTTTTAATTATGATGTTTGTTTATCCAAGTAATATACCAGCTATATTAATAACATGTACTTGCTAGGGAAGACTGAATAAATAGTGTCGTGAGCATTTGATGAGATCTAGGTGATTATTTTGTGGGAACGTTTCCTGTTCTCTACCTTTATTTTATCTGGCCTTTCTACCACCTTTTTTTTTTTTTTTTTAAATTTTATTTATTTATTTGTCAGAGAGAGAGGAGCAAGAGCGAGCACAGGAAGACAGAGTGGCAGGCAGAGGCAGAGGGAGAAGCAGGCTCCCTGCCAAGCAAGGAGCCCTATATGGGACTCGATCCCAGGACGCTGGGATCGTGACCTGAGCTAAAGGCAGCTGCTTAACCAACTGAGCCACCCAAGTGTCCCTCTACCACCTTTGACATTACATAAATTTGTTCTCAGGGAAACTTAACACTTCTTTTCTTTCTTTTTCTTTTTTTTTTTAAAGATGTTATGTATTTATTTCACAGAGAGAAAGTGAGCATAAGCAGGGTGAGTGGCAAAGGGAGAGGGAGAAGGAGGCTCCCCGCTGAGCAGGGATCCCGATGCGGGCCTCTATACCAGGACTCTGGGATCATGACCTGAGCTGAAGGCAGATGCTTAACCAAATGAGCCACCCAGGTGCCCCACCACTTGGTATTTTTAGTTTGAACTTCTTTCAGTCTTCATTAGTTCCTGTTTACATGAAGTGCCTGTGGTCAGATGACCCTGCCATTAATATAAGGCCATACAGATGTATCACTAAATGGTACAAACCTAAATACTAGACTGAACACCTTAGGTAACTAGGAAAAAGTTTTCTATTTTTTGTATTCATTTATCTCCTATAAGAATAAGAATGCTGAGCACTTGAATTCACACAGATGGGAGAAATAAAGGGGAATCATGATAGTATAAAAGTTGCACAGAAAACCCAATAAAAAATAAACACTAGGGCACCTGGGTGGCTCAGTGGGTTAAGCCTCTGCCTTCAGCTCAGGTCATGATCTCAGGGTCCTGGGATCGAGCCCCGCTCCGGGCTCTCTGCTCAGCGGGGAGCCTGCTTTCTCCTCTGTGCCTGCCAGTCTGCCTACTTGTGCTCTCTGTCAAATAAATAAATAAAATGTTTAAAAAAAAAAATTAAAAAAAAATACTAAAAAAAATCCCACCAATTGATAACCTAAATTTTCACCTCAAGACACCAAAAAAAGACAAGCAAACTATCCCCAACAGAGGCAGAAAGAAGGAAATAAAGATTAAAGCAGAGGTCACCAAATAGAGAATAGAGGAACAATAGATAAAATTGAACAAAACCCACAGTGGGGTCTTTGAAAAGATCAACACACTCGCCAAATCTTCAGCTAGACTTACCAAGAAAAAGTATCAAATTATTAAAATCAGTAATGAAAGAGGGAGTAGTATTAGTGACCTTACAGAAATGAAACAGCTTTTAAGGAAATTACACGAGATTGTACTAAGTGAAAAGACACTGCATTCAGGGGCCTGGAAGACAGCGTTGTTAATTCCGTAAACTGATCAGCAGATTGACCAGTCCCTAAGAAACCCTCAAGTCATTCACACATTTGTTATCTCTTGTCTCTTTCATGGTAATCACTGTGGGCTCCCATGCATTTGCAAATTACCTTTTACAACCTTAAAAGACACAAAAGCCAAGTGTTGAACTATGTTGAACTTAGAATTAAGCCTTTGGATCTCTTTACTCAGTGCTGAAGACAGATTTTGAAAATTAAAGTTTTTAATTTTTCTAAAAAAGATTTTATTTCTTTATTAGAGAGAGGGAGAAGTAGACTCCCTGCTAAGCAGAGAGCCCAATGTGGAGCTTGATCCCAGGATTCTGAGATCATGGCCTCAGCTGAAAGCAGACGCTTAATGAAAGGAGCCACCTAGGTGCCCCTAAACTTTTTAAATTTGATAACTATGGATTCATATGGGAGAATATATGTGAAAAATAATGCAAAGAGACTTTGTATTCCCAATGGTGACATCTTGCGAAACTATGGTACAGTATGACAACTAGAAAATTGACATTGATATTGTCAAAATAGAAGAGTTTCATCAACACAGAGGTTCCTCTGTTGTCCTTTTTTTTTTTTTTTTTTTTGGCTACACCCACTTTCCTCTCTGGTTCCTTCCTTTCCTAACCCCCTGGAAACTATAGCCCTGTTCATCTCTATAATTTGTCATTTAAAGCACGTCATACACAGCTGCCCCCATGGCACAGTCAGTTAAGCATCCAACTCTCGGTTTTGGCTCAGGTCGTGATTTCAAGGTGGTGAGATCAAGACACTGGTCGGGTTCCACTCCCTGCAGAGTCTGCCAAGGTTCCTCTCCTTCTCCACCCCAGCACCCCCATCCCACTCTCTCCTCTCTTGCTCTCTCTCTAAATCCTTAAAACATCCTTTAAAAAATAAATAAAAATTGGGGCGCCTGGGTGGCTCAGTGGTTTAAGCCTCTGCCTTCAGCTCGGGTCATGATCTCAGGGTCCTGGGATCCAGCCCCGCATCGGGCTCTCTGCTCAGCGGGGAGCCTGCTTCCCCCTCTCTCTCTGCCTGCCTCTCTGCCTACTTGTGATCTCTCTCTGTCTATCAAATAAATAAATAAAAATCTTTTAAAAAATAAATAAAAATTAAAAATGTGTCACCTTTTGGAATTAGCTTTATTTCAGTTAACATAATCTAATCATCTAATGTCATTGCATTTATCAATAGGTTGTTTCTTTTTTCTCTTTTTGTTGTTGGATAGTGTTAAAAAAAAAAAAAAACTTATGGTGCTTATTGTTAACCCCTGTGGCTACAGGAGTAGGAGACCCTAGGGAAAAAGAATAGCCAAGGAAAATCCCAAATTCTGGGGAGCATAGATTCCTTACTAGTTAAATAAGAAAGAGGACAGAAAAAGGTTTTGATTCTTTTTTTTTTTTATCATGAAAAAACTGTATTTAGATTTAGCCAGCTGGACTCAGTTTAGATGATCCCAATTTTGTTGGCAACATCCAAAGCATCATAGTCAGGGGCCAGCCGAACGTATGCCTTCTTCTCTCCATCAGGCCTGATTAAGGTGTTGACCTTGGCTACATCAATGTCATAGAGCTTCTTCACAGCCTGTTTGATCTGGTGCTTGTTGGCCTTGACATCCACAATGAACACAAGTGTGTTGTTGTCTTCTATTTTCTTCATGGCTGACTCAGTAGTCAGGGGGAACTTGATGATGGCATAGTGGTCAAGTTTGTTTCTCCTGGGGGCGCTCTTTCGAGGGTATTTGGGTTGCCTTCGGAGACGCAGAGTTTTGGGTCATCGAAACGTAGGTGATGTGCGGATCTTCTTTTTTTTGTGACTGTGGACGCCTTTCAGCACCGCTTTCTTGGCTTTCAAAGCCTTTGCTTTGGCTTCGGCTTTGGGAGGGGCAGGGGCTTCCTTCTTAGCTTTCGGCGCCATCTTCGTAAAAGGGTTGATTCTTTTTTTTTTAAAGATTTTATTTTTATTATTTATTTGACAGACAGATCACAAGTAGGCAGAGAGGCAGGCAGAGAGACACTCCATTCTAGGACCCTGGGATCATGACCTGAGCCGAAGGCAGAGGCTTTGACCACTGAGCCACCCAGGTGCCCCAAAGGTTTTGATTCTAATGTGAAAATGTTCACATTTGACATGCCTGAAGTTGGGATCTGCCTTCCTATTTATAGCTGTAGCATAATTGGAAGTAGTTTCTTTTCCCCTTCCTTGGAGGTACCTAAAACAATCATACAGCTTGGGCTCAATGAAATGTGCTCTTGACTGGGCATCAGTCAGGTAGGGACTTTTTATATAGCACCTTGCTTAATAGAACATTGTGAAGTATGTATCACCTCCACTTAGTAAGATTATAGTAGCTACCAGTTTTCAGCATTTACTGTATGCTGGGCAGAAGAGTTTTACATAGGCTAATACTTCATAACAGCCCTCGATTAGGTTATAATTGCTATCTGCACTTTATAGATAAAGAAGTTGAGACTCAAAGAAATTGGCGAATTGATCCCAGTCACACCCTCCCCTGGACCCAGAATCTGAATAGAAGTCTTTTTAAAGCTTTTCTGTTTCCACCAGTCCAGTGGTCTTAACCTTACCAATGCCTGTCTTTCATTACAGATACTGCCTTTTTTTTTTTTAAGATTTTTATTTATTTATTTGTCAGAGAGCGAGCGAGCGAGAGCACAGGCAGACAGAGTGGAAGGCGAGTCAGAGGGAGAAGCAGGCTCCCTGCGGAGCAAGGAGCCCGATGTGGGACTCGATCCCAGGACGCTGGGACCATGACCTGAGCCGAAGGCAGCTGCCCAACCAACTGAGCCACCCAGGCGTCCCCAGATACTGCTTTAAAAAAAAAAAAAAAATTTGTTTATTTTTTTGAGAGAGCAAGAGAGAGAGAGAGAGCATGAGATGGGGTGAGGCAGAGGGATAGGGAGAATAAGACTCCCCACTGAGCAGGGAGCCCGATGCAGGGGCTCGATCCTAGGATCCCCGGCATCATGACCTGAGCCGAAGGCACTTAACCGACCTAGCCACCCAGGAGCCCCATCACAATTATTTCTTAGCACCCTTATATTATTCTGGAATGGAAGTCATAGTTAAAGAAACTAATTACACCCAGCATCAATTATATTGGGGCACCTGGGCAGCTCAGTCTGACTTTGGCTCACGTCATGATCTCAGGTGCTGGGAGCCTTGAGCCCTGCATTGGGCTCCCCGCCCAGCAGGGAGTCTCTGTTTCTTTCTGCCCCTCCCCTGACTCGTGTGCACTTTCTCTTTCTCTCAAATAAATAAAATCTTTTTAAAAATTATATTGTATGTAAATCCCTAATGTATATGTAATCATATATGTCATATTCATGATACACATATGTATATTAAACTATAACGAAGAAAGTCACAAATAATTTTTATCTCATCAAGTCAGTGTTGACGTGTAGCAATAGAGAAGACATGTCGTGGTCAGATACTTATACCTGGGCTATTATTACTTTCCCTCTCCCTCCTCTCTCTCTCCCCCCTGTCCCTCTCTCTCCCTCTCTCTCGGCCTCTCCCACCCCTCCCCCCCTCTCTGGATTGGATGAATAAATCTTTAAAAAAAAAAGTAGGACCATCATCTACATCATCTATAGAGTAGGTTGTCAAAGGTTGTGCTTTCTCAGGATTAATACCCTATTGGAAAGAAACTATGTAAAAATTACAACAGTAACAAACAGCTTGGTAATCCAACTATTACTAAAGACAAGAGGGTATTTTACTCCCCGCTGCCAAGAACAGGATAAGTGGCCAATAAAGTTACGATCTCCAAAACAGGTGATGAAGAGGATGCGGTAGGTAACCCTCTTCCATGGTGTCCACCAAAGGAATGGGGAAAGATGGGAAGGCTGGCCTTTCAGGGACATCTATCTTAGGCCTTTGCAGTAGAATCAGAAGTACTAGGTCAGGGAACCCCAAATGCCTCAGCCACGCTGCTGCTGGACTGTGTGGTGACTTTGTGCAAAGAAAAGGAAGTTCTCTCCTGCAGGCAGAGTGAGCCCCGCGTGCGGCAGCATGATGGGGCGAGCAGAACAGGGTGTTCTCAGCTCCGTTTGCCTCCTCGGCTCCTCTTGCTAGTCCAGTGGCTTAGTCCTGCAAACTTCCACAACTTTCCAACTGACGAGACATAGGAAAAGGGACAATAAGCTGAGGAGCATCAAGAAATTGATGCCACCAAATGCAGAGAGTGGGCACTGTGAGAGATGGGGTCTCCCAGCCCCGCTGCTGGGGGCCAGCCTCCAAGGTGAGCTGGAGTAAGGCCTTCACCATCTTATCACACAGCACATGAACTTGAGGGAAACATTCGAACTGGGGGTTAGAGCTACAGAGGCAAGTGCTCCCATGTGGCCGCCCCCTCGGACACTGGACACTGTGGTATCGGTTATCAAGGGGACACTGAAGTCTGCTCCTATTCTCTGCCAGGAGTCTCTGAGGCTCTTGGGCTGTCCTGGCTGCCTAGCAGCCACAGCGTAGTTCTCAAAACCTCTTAACATATCCAGCTAGCCCTCTGCGATGCGTGTAGCTCAAGGAATTTCCTCAGCCCACTCTGTCATCTCCAACAGGCCTCCCCCATCAGCAAGGCCCAGCTCATGCTCCCAGTATAACAGACACACACCATTCAACCGTCTCCCCATCGGAAGCTACAGAGGGAAAGTCAATACGCCTCAGGAACCGACCATAAACTCACCCACGCTAAGAAATTCATTTCGTCAAAGAGATACATAAAAAAAAAAATATTATCCTTGCTCTCTTCATGGAAATCTAAGGCAGGAAAAGTCTAGGCTCATTCAAATTCTTTATTGGTGTCTAAACTATCCCAGAATTCAAAATTCTTCTAGGTCTCTGCTAAGTCTGGGCTAAATCACTTCTGGTGGATGTCTATGAACTTGATTCTGAAACTTGTCTTAAATAACATGAAAAGACTGTTTGGGGGCATTTTTAGGGAGAGAATTTGTGTGAAAAGATAGAAAAAAGCCCACAGACTCAAAACACCCCAGTTGGTCAGTGGCACCCCACATTCCCACTAACCCATCTTTTAGGCCAGCTTTTCTCTTATCCAGCCTCCGTGTTTTGAGAATCTTCAGAGGGAGCTCCATTTTCAGTGATTGGTTTTTCTTTCCACAAATTGAACTCTGTTTCCTGTCTCCATTGCTGTTTTCACGCTTCTCCAGGATTTTTATAATAAGAACCAGAACAGATTCCCTGTTCTAAGGAAACTACCCCAGAGAAACATTTTCTAGGAAGAATGGCACAGATGTTTCTAATGCTCTCGGTTTTAGTTCCTTTAACAGGAAATGTGTTCAAACCTGTGTTTTAAACATTAAGCTACCATACTCATCCCTTTGTGACTGTTTTTCATTTTCCCACAGTGGGAAAAGATCTTATTCTGTGACCTCCCAACAAAATACTCCAGAAACTTTTCTTCCCTGTCTCCTATAGTCCTATTACTTTAGCATAAAGAGAGAGAACCTTAGTTAGAGGGAAAATCATTAGAGATTTTTATGTCTCTAGTAATTACAGTTTTCTATTATCTATTATTACCAAATAGGCATTTTGCTCAATTGCTTAAAAGTAAGTGACAAAGCCAAATGTCAGAGCCTGAATATAAATTATTTTACCCATAACTGGTCTAAAAAGACATCCTGGATAGGTTCACTATTTGCTGACATAAAATCATGCACTCAGAGATTTCTATCTCTTGGAAATATTTTAGGAGTAGGAAGAATTGAGCGTTCCCAGGTGCTAGCCCCTTCAGGTTGAATTTTCTCCAACACTTGTAAATCACACAGAATTCTGCCCTACTGAAAAGCCCAGGTGTGTTCTCATTCCAACAAGAATTCACAAAGTACTTACTTTGTGTGGAGAAGACAATTTCTGTCTTTAAAAATTTCTGTTAAAGAAATATAATACTTGTAATAAAAGTTTATTTTTGTGGGGTGTAGTAACTGAATGCACTCCTAGTTATACCTCATTTCTCCCAGATCTTTATAGAAATGATGTGATGAATAGACGGGTCCTCAAATATATTTAATATTTGTGTACCCCTTTTACTGTGACTTGTGCATTTCCTTTGTTAATCAAAGTATTTTATCAAATTTAATTTATGAAGGCTCGGAGGTTAACTAACAGGAAACAGAACAATAGGGTAACTGATAGCTTTGGACCCAAGCCTCAGAAGAAGAGAGATGCAGACTCAGAAGAGTGGGGTTGGAAGTGCAGAGAACTTACTATCTGCCAAGCACATTCTTGGGTGCTGGGGCAGGAGACAACTCTGCATTTCTAACGAGCCTCAGGTGCTGCTGATGGTGCTGAACTTGGGTGGTCCCCTTAGAAGCAGATCTCCAAATCATGGAGCTACATGACCTGCCAGATGTGGAGACGTCTCAGAGAATGATGAAAGCTTCTAAAGCCAATATCTTTCCTGTTAAAATTTGCCACCAATTAAAGTTTCTTTGAAACTTCATCTTACCAATCTAAATTATGTGTTCTGCAGGAACTTTTTTAAAAAAGGCATTCTTTTAAAATAATCTCCCACAGTCCAGTATTTTAGTTTTAAATTGTATGACTGAGAATGAATATTGTGAGTTCAGTCTTTTAAAAAGCTATGCCCAAGGGGCGCCTGGGTGGCTCAGTGGGTTAAGCCTCTGCCTTCAGCTCAGGTCATGCTCTCAGGGTCCTGGGATTGAGTCCCGCATTGGGCTCTCTGCTTGGCAGGGAGCCTGCTTCCTTCTCTCTCTCTGCCTGCCTCTCTGCCTACTTGTGATCTCTCTGTCAAATAAATAAATAAAATCTAAAAAAAAAAAAAAAAAAAAAAAAAAAAGCTACGCCCAAGATTCAAGGAAAACGCCATCGTTCTTACCTGTGAAGCCGATACAGATCTCTGAGCACAAACCCTTGGGCTTCACTTGCACACGTACTGATCCGTCCATGACGTGTGTTTCGTGCAGCGGCTGACGGTGCTGTACTGCAAGCAACCAGGCTCAGGCTGCGTTCTTATTTTAGTCGGCTTGACTGGGAGCTTGATACGTCTATAAAGCTCTCAGGGAAAGCAACAGAAACCTTTCTGACATCGTCACTAGCAGTGTAGAGTGTTTGGACTTTCTGTTGTTTCTTAGCCACCAGACACATCTCAGACTCAGCCGCGCAGAGCAAAGGTAAGCGTCCACGACAGGTTACGATGTGCTGGAGGGGCCCCTGGACTAGGAGTCGGACCGACGTGAGTCCTCGACCTGGCTCACACCCTCAGTGGGCACGCGCTTCATCAAAGGGCCAGGATCTCTCCTACACTCTCCTCTTCAGTTTATCCCACTGAGCTATGAGTTTTAAATGTAATAGTGTATATTAAAGTTTCCTATGAATCTGTGACAGTCGCCTTATTTGAAACTGCTCTTGATTCCCTTTTCTTCTCATACTTAACCAAAACAAATATTCCTAGTGTTACCACTGCCATTATTTAGTTCATGGTTTCCTTTGTTTCTCTCTAATCAAGGATTCCCCAGTTCACCCAATGCAAACTCAACCACTGCTAACCTATTTGACCCACACCAGCGCGTAACATCTTCACAACTCTCCAATTTCATTTCCTCTCTTCCTTGATTAACATCTTTCATGCCTTCCCAATTCTCAAAGACCATGATCTCCAACATGGGGGTATAAGACCCCAAACTGCAATGCAGGAAGAAATATTAGACCAAACACTTGTATTCATCTTTTATCTAAAACATAAGAAGAAATTAATTCTAGATTCATCTCCACAGCATAAGATGTACCAGGAGGTTTGTACCATCTCAGAGTACTCCCCTCATGACTTTCTCTCTCTTTATTTACATTACCTCTGGACCATAACGACCATGCCTACAGAAAAGAGGACTCATGAAGCCTTCATAAAGAAAGATAAAAGTGGGGTGACTATGGAAGACTTTCCTGGAGAAATTTTAAGAAAGACTTGTATTGGTACCACTGATTATTCCAAGGGCAGCCTGCTCCAACACACTTCTGGAGAAAGGTCTAAGTGCCTGAGAAAAGGGCCAGTGTCTTTTTACTCTTTTACCTAAAAAATTTTAGTATCTCTATTTTCTCAAGGATAAAGTGCCAGTCACTTAGTCTGCATTCAAGACGCACCTAACGTAGCCAACACTGCTATTTCCATCCTGTCTCTACAACATCGTTATAGCTATGCCACTGAAAGCAATCTTTCGTTATCAGAAGTTACTCACCCCCTTATGACGGCACTGACTTCCTTTCTCTCTCTCTTTGGATTTTAATTTTCCTTTCGGTTTTATTGAAACATTATTGGCATAAAGCACTAAACTGCGTTGTTTAAGATGTGTAGTGTCGCCTTGACTCACATACCTCGCAAAATGATTGTCACAAGCTTAGTTAACTTGCGTCATCTTATACAGAAACAAAAAGAGGAAGGAAAAAAAAGAAAAAGTCTAGTTTTTCTTGTGATGAGAACTTTTAGGATTTACTCTCTTGGCAACTTTTAAATACGCCATATATCAGAGTTAACACTAGTTATCAGGTACATTGTTACCTCCCCAGTACTTACTTATCTTAAAACTGGCAGTTTGTACTTCTGACCCTCTACATCCAATTCTCTCAATCCTCTGATAACTACAAATCTCATCTCCTTTTCTGTGAGTTTTTTTTTAATTCCATATGAGATCATACAGTACCTGTCTTTTTCCGTCTGACTTATTTCACTGAACATAATGCCCCGAAGGTCCACCCGAGTTGTTGCAATGGGAGGCTTTCCTGTCTTGTTTACGGCCACACAGTATTTGTGCACAGCATGTGTGCACACACAGCACATCTTCTTCCACTTCTCCGTTGATGGACACTTAAGTTGTTTCCAATCTTACTACTGTAAGTAACACCATAGTGAATACGGAGGTGCAGAGTATCTTTCTGACACAGTGACTTCGTTTCCTTTGTACATAGACCCAGAAGTAGAATTGCTAGATTGGATGATAGTTCTATTTCTAATTTTTTGAGGAACCTCCACACTCTTTTCCTTTTTTCTCTTCGATTTTAACGTTGCACCCTTCATTTGAGGTTTACCTTAAGCCTCCTCCATGGTGCCAATCCTAACCTTCGATCCTGTAGTTTGGCTCTTTTCTCTGAACCTCTCTGTAAAAGTCTGTGTGACTCCAAATAAAAAGCTTTACAGTACCCACGGTCACATAATTGACCACCCAAACTGGCCAGTGCTTTCTCGACAATAGGAGGTTGGTAAATAATGATGAATGGTTTCCTTGATTTGTGAAATACTCAGAGCTACCAGATTACATATTATTTCTATCATAAATACTAACATGCAAGAAATCATATTTGAAAAAAAACATAGGTTTTCATTCAAGAAAGCACAAAACATTGAACTATGGCACAGAAAAGGTCCTCAAACAGCCATCCTAATGTCAACTCTAGTTCTAAAGTTAGCAAAGGGCTAAGATGTATGAAAACCTGGTGAGTAGAAATGTGAATCATTCTTTGTTGTTGTTTATCTTGTGTTCTATGTGGGGCTCTCTTGACCTGGTCATGGTTTCAGGGGAGCACAGGGCAGTCATTCTGTGGTCAGCAACAGACCTTCCCCTCAAGCCCACAGACACAGGCACCTGATACAGTGATACGGTGCCTTGCTCCCCTCTGGGTCTTTGACCTTCAGGTTCGTCAGCTGAGCCTGGTGTCGACCATCCCAGTACTCTTTTCACTGTCAGTTCTCAGGAGATATTCCCAACCTTGAAACAAAGGAAATCTGGCCTCTTCTTCATGATTTACATGTTACAGTTATTTTCTGCTGAACCAAATGCAGCAGCACTGAGCCTTTCAGGAACCGCCATCTCTTCCTGGACACCTTCACTTCCTTTAAGACTCCACTCTCCTTAATGGGCACTGCTGGGGCTTCCAGTGGGCACCACTGGTTCTGGTATCTCTTTTGAAGCCCATACTTCCCACAGGGTACAGCTCCAAGGTGCCCAAGCTGTCCCAATGTGAGGTGCACAGAGAACCTTCTGCCCCGCTTTTGGGAGGGATTACATTCTGTGAGTGCAAAAGCTTCAGATGTACTTGAACTTTTATTCTTTCCTTTATCAAAGCATTCAGCTCCAGGTCCTCTGGACTCTGCCATGGGTTCATTACAGATCTGGGCAGGTACAAAACTGGGAGGAAGGCATCATAATTAGAAAACAAGCCTTCTTCCTTTCCCATCACCTAAGGATTTGCTACCAAATCAAGCTCTTTCTTGAAAATAGATTAGTCCTGTCCCGGGTAGAATTGTCAGAGAAAATACAAAGATTTTACTGGAAATGTGTATACTAAAAAAGAATTTATTGTTTTTCCGACATCTAAATTTAACTGTATGTCTGTATCTATATCTGCTAATTCTAATGAATCCACTCCACGGGGCTCCTCAGTCTCTCATAATTGTCTTTTGCTGAGTCCAGTTAAGACTCAAGACAAAAGGGTGCTAGTGGCTCAATCGGGTAAACATTGTTCCTTCAGCTCAGGTCATGATGCTAGGGTCCTGGGATCAAGTCCTGCGTCGGGCTCCTGCTGAGTGGGGAGCCTGCTTCTCCCTCTGCCCCTGTGCTCCCTCCCTCTCTCTCACGTGTGCTCTCTCTCTCAAATAAATAAATTAAAAAAAAAAAAGACTCAAACCAAAAGCCAGTGCAAATGTTGGTCTAATTTCCTTCATGGTAGATCAACTGACAAAGGAAATGGCCAAGACTGTGAGAGATGACATAGAAGAATCACACTGGAAATAAGAATAAGCCCTGTGATGGGAAGGAAATCGCCTTATCCTAATAAAGGAACTGACCACTTAATATCTTAAGTGGTCATTGCCTGTCATCATTCACTAGGCAGCAAAATGTAATCCTACCTCCAAACTTGCAAATAAGCCTGGAACTGGAAACATATGTTAGAGAGGTAAGAGGGGAGATAGGACAGTGTGATGTCCTAGAAATGGACAGCTGAATGGAGGGAGAGATCAACAGTGTCTGATGCTATAGACTGTCCAAGTAAGACGAAATCCCCTGGATTTAGCAACATGGAGGTCAATGGTGATGTTAATGAGAGCAGTTTTGGTGGGTGATTGCAATGGAAACATAAAAGGAGTATGTTCAGGGGTGCCTGGGTGGCTCAGTGGGTTAAGCTGCTGCCTTTGGCTCAGGTCATGATCTCAGGGTCCTGGGATCAAGTCCCGCATTGGGCTCTCTGCTCAGCGGGGAGCCTGCTTCCTCCTCTCTCTCTCTCTGCCTGTCTCTCTGCCTACTTGTGATCTCTGTCTGTCAAATAAATAAATAAAACCTTTAAAAAAAAAAAAGGAGTATGTTCAAAAGAAATCTGGAGGAGAGTGACTAGGGACAGAAACTGCCTACAACTAGCTTGAGGAGTGGAAATATAAAGCGACAGTTGGAAGGAGAGATGAGATTTAGGGATGGTTTCTTAAGCTGGGGGGAAAATAAAATATAGGATGTTTGAATGATGATAGATTGACTTCTCTGAGATGGAGAACCTGATGCAGAGAAGGAAAGAAAGATAATCACTGGAACAATGGTCCTGGTTGGCAAGGCCGTGTGAAAGTGTTGGCCTCAGAAGCACAGACAGACGATACACCCATGGAAACGCAAGAGGAAATGCAAAGTAGATGGTACAGGGGAAGACAAAGCAGTGGGACTTTGTAGAAATCTTCATCTGATGGCTATTTTTTTCAGTGAAATAGCAAACAGTGTCATCATTTAAGACTGAGGGTAGGGAAGAAGATCCTGGAAGTCTGAGGAGAGATGGAACGGCGTGAACAGTCATCCGGACAACAGGCAGATGAATGGAACTTGGGAAATATGGTATGAGAGTGTAGGGGCCACTTGAAGTTAATAATTACAAATTTCAAGGAACACCAGTGAGCAAGGTTTTGTGGCTTTTCAGCGATCGCAATCAGCTGCGGGGTGGAGATGCAGACTAGACAGAGTGCGACTGATGCAGCTTTGGGATTTGGCCGAGAGAAACCAATGACATGGAGTCCAGTGACTCATTTGTAAGATAACAATGGTAAATCCTGTGCCTGGAACACGTCTCCTCTCCAGTTCACAGTGGAACTGTTCACAGTGGAACTGTGAACTGCCAACAGCCCTTGGATGGTAACACCCAGTGGAATCCTGTACTGTGTGTGTTGCCTGAATAAAAGATTAGAATAAATACTTGTGTGGTGCCTCCAGCTGTGCTAAGAAGGAGAGCTGGTCAAGCCAGCTGCTCGTAAGAACCCCTCCTAGTCATATCCATTCATTAGCTCGGATCAGGATGAAAAAAGTCGGTTGGCTTCAGCTGGGGTATTTTTCTATGCCACATTTCAACGCTTTGTGCTTTCCTATATTGGAAAATTGTTGTTTCCTCAATTTTGAATGTTGATGAGGACAGAAGTAATACATGGTTGCTGGTGGCTCTGAGTCTGTCTGCACATCAACAACTTTTGCCAAACTCTATCTACGCCCTGTCTGAGGTAAGAGCGTAAGACCCATAGTTCCTGACTTGGTAATGGCTAGGCAACAAGCACTAAAAGCCTTTGGTGAGTGACAGAAAACATTTTCTAGGAATTCAGAGAAAAGGCTAGAGTTTGGGGGCTTGGGCAGGTTTCAGGGAGGTAGGTCTTGAGGTGCAGAAGCAGCTAAATTGAAAAAGAAAGAGAAGCCATTGTGGGGAAAGTATTGGTGTGGGGAATATTTGTTGAGGAAAGCTCAAGGTAGTGTTCTTGGAAACAGATGAGCCAAATTTTAAAGCCTTAAGGAATTTCGTCTTTTCTCTGAGACACTGGAAAACCATTTCACGTTTTAGCGAAGTGTTGTGAAACGCCGGCTGTTGCTACATTCCTCATGGTGCTAGGGCATTCTGACAGAATGTTGTTAGGGCAGCTGTACTTGGGAGGGGTTGGAAATATTTTTAAATGGCTTTATAATATAAATCGAATGATGGTGCCACAATTTACAGTTTCAATGTATATTTTTAAAGCATTTGTATCTTCAACATTAAAAACAATTTGGCAAGATATTCTTGTGTATAAACCTTTGTGCACCTTCCTAATTATGCTGGCTGAATTATTAGGTCAAAGCGTACAAATTTTTTTTAGATTTCTGATATATACTGACAAATTATCATTCAGAAAATTCACACCGACTACCTGCCCAACATTTATATGTGAAATATTTTATTTTTTTCCAGGAAGAAAACATTCTTATACATTTAGCCTATTCATGGGGGAAAAAAGTGTTTATTTTCAGTGTTTATTTCTTTTCTTGAGAATGAGACAGAACTTTTCACATATACGGATAATTTAGATTTTTTTGTTATGAGTTGTTTTTTCTGCAGCTTATTTTATTAGGAGTATTCATTGTTTTCTAACTGTATTTATGTATATACATATTTATTAA
Source organism: Mustela erminea (assembly GCF_009829155.1). Lineage (NCBI taxonomy): Eukaryota > Metazoa > Chordata > Mammalia > Carnivora > Mustelidae > Mustela > Mustela erminea. Next base: position 1,917,334 of record NC_045630.1, on the reverse strand, counting down.
ATATATTTTACAAATATACATATAGGTTATAAATGCTACAATTTTTTTCTATTTGTTGCTTGCCTTTTAATTTTGTCTATGGAAACTCTTGATATAAATTAATTTTTTAAAAATCAGTATTTTAAAAACTTCTCATTTTATAGGGTGCCTGGGTGGCTCAGTTGGTTAGGCGACCACTTCTGACTTCAGCTCATGTCATGATCTCAGGGTTGTAAGATGGGGTTCCCCCAGCAGGCTCCACGCTCAGCATGGAGGCAGCTTAAGACACTCTCTCTCCCTCTCTCTCTGTCCCTGCACCAAAACTCAAGTGCACATGTGTGCATACTCTCTCTCTCTAAAAAACAAAACAAAAAAACTTCTCATGTATGGCAGCTGTCATGATGTTAAAAAATGTCCCATCAAAGATTGTATGACTAGTGATCCATATTTTCTCAAGTATTTTGATCTACCATCTATCAAAAAAATGAAATCAGTCCACCTGGAATTTATCTTAATGTAGGATGTGAGGTAGGAATCTAATTTTATCCTTCCTCTTCAATGATTAGTTATCTTAACCTACCCAGGGCTATCCTTTTTGATGATCTGAAATGTCTTGTTTGTCATATTTTAACTCCCTATGCATACATGGATTTTCTTCTGGATTTTTTATTCTGCTTTGTTATTTTGGCAATAACATCAAACTGTTTTAATCAATGTACTTTTATAATGTAACTTTATAACTGGAAAATAAGAATTTACTTTCTTAAGCTTTTCTTTTGTAGGGGCAGTGAGATGCTATTTACTATTCATATATGTTTACTTTTCCCAGGTAAATTTTCAATCACTCTGACAATTTGTAAACAATTCCTTTGGTATATTGGTTGATGACATATTAAATGTATAGATTCAATGGTGAGAATTGGAGCACTTAGAATATTAAATATCTTAATCAGTAATTTGGCACATCTCCCCACATATCCAATTTCTTTTCTTAAGGTCCTATTTATGTTTTTAAATTTCTTCACAAGTCCTACAAATTTATTGAATTTATTTCTATATATATTCTATTTTTCATTTGTTAAAGTTTATGGAATTCTTTCTTTCTTTTTTTTTTTTAAAGATTTTATTTATTTATTTGACACAAAGAGAGAGATCACAAGTAGGCAGAGAGGCAGGCAGAGAGAGAGGGAGAAGCAGGCTCCCTGCTGAGCAGAGAGCCCCATGTGGGGCTCCATCCCAGGACCCTGAGATCACGACCTGAGCCGCAGGCAGAGGTCTCAACCCACTGAGCCACCCAGGTGCCCCATATGGAATTATTTCCATTACATTTTTAAGCTAGTAGTTTCTGGTAAATAGAAAAGCTATTTACTTTGGACATTTCCCTTTTCTTAAGAATTTGTCTTCCATTAGCTTTGTCACACTTTTCTTTGTTGAAATACCTCAGATCTCACTCACCTAGAGAAGCAGCTCCCAGAGGTATAAAAAACGTCTGGTTGAAACATTGCTTTGACTCTTAGTTCTGTACCTTAGTAACTGCATGACCTTGAACCAGCTAGTTAACTGGATTTAAGTACCAGTTTCTTTATCTGTAAAATGAGGATTATAAAACTATCCTCCTGGGGTTTGTGTGTGTGTGTGTGTGTGTGTGTGTGTGAGGATTAAATGAAATAATATGTGCTATACGTTTACTAAGTTCCAGTCCTTAGTAAGAGGCACTCAGAACGTGGTCAATAAATGTTTGTTGAGTAAATATTATCAACCGAGGGCTGTAATCCCCCGAGTCAACTGTGAGTGGTTTTCTCTTGCACTTTTTTCAGAGAAGAAAGTAATCAGGTAATAAATAAAAGTCTAGGGGCGCCTGGGTGGCTCAGGCATTAAGCGTCTGTCTTTGGCTCTGGTCATGATCCCAGAGTCCTGGGATTGAACCCTGCATCGAGCCCTGCATCGAGCCCCCTGCTCAGCGGGAAACCTGCTTCTCCCTCTCATTCTCCCCCTGTTTGTGTTCCCTCTCTCACTCTGTCTCTCTCTGTCAAATAAATAAATAAATAGTTAGATGAAAGGCTATCAAGCAAGCTTTGATCTACAATCTGGTGCATGGAGATGCCTGCCCACATCATATGATTGGAAGGGACCCAGGAACCCCCACTCATGCATACTTCCTCACCTTTTGTCCAAAGCATTTGAAATGGAGTAGGGAGCCTGCTGTTGAATCAAACAGTGCTCTCTTCTGGGGACTCCTTTGAAAATAAAGTTACATCAGGACACTAATACTTTCATGTAAATTATTTAAAAAATTTTTTTATTTAATTATTTGACAGCGAGATAAAGAGCGCATGTTCACAGAACAGCAGGCAGAGGGTGAGGAGGAAGCAGGCTCCCTGCTGAACAGAGAGCCCGATGCGGGGCTTGATCCCAGGACCCTGAGATCATGAACTGAGCTGAAGGCAAGAGGCTTAACCCACTGAGCCACCCAGGTGCCCCTCATGTAAATTATTTTACTGAATCACTCTGTGTGTGTGTGTGTGTGTGTGTGTGTGTGTGTGTGTGTCTAGAAGTGAGATCCAGAGACAATGATACCTCTGGTGGCTGTGGAGGAAGAAGACACACACACACACACACAAAGAGGGACTCCAAAGATTAATGTTGCTTGTGTGATATTTCCCCCGGTCATTTCTCTGAGAAAGGGAACCCATTTGCAAGTGAAAAACTCTCATTTTCAGTCCAGGGTATTTCCTATTACTCAGCTATCACAGCTCATAAATGTGCCCATTGTTTGTTTGCTAAGTATACAGCAATTCTCCATGGGCTTCACAGTTTCAGGAACAAAGGGAGGAGAAACAGGGTAGGGCAAGGCACGAGGCTGCGGGAAACAGCTTACACCCTTTGTCTTACCGTGTTAGTCACTGAAGACTATTGTCCGATTGCCATGGAAAGTAGCTTCTTAAAACAAATCTTGTTTGAGAATTGTTTTTCCATCATCTAGACCAGTCAAATATATTAGCAATTTTCTTCTTACTGATAGAATTTCGGAAACAGTTCATCCTAAGGACCCCAGTGAGCCTTTGACCTTTCTAAATGGGACTTCAAGCTTTCCATCCTGAACAAAAATCAACTTTGTGACATATTAGCCACAATCAATGAAACACCAAATTTCCCATGAAAACATGTCATTATCAATGATCACATTTTAAAATTCTAAGCAAACGATGTATCCAGATTTCAAGGACTCTTTCATTGTCTTACTTTCATGTTTTACATGGAACCCTGCATCAAAAACTAAGGATGTACTGTATGGTGACTAACAACATAATATTAAAAAGAAAAAAAAAAAGACTAAAACTCTAAAGCTTCCTGTCGACAGTGTTGGTTTATTTTGTTGCCAGTATCTCTTTTGTGGCAAATCATAAGTATCCGTCCTTCCCACACATCTGTCATTCAGCCAGTAAGAATGGAGAATACTCAATACACACAGCTCAATGCTGGGTAGTACAGATGTAGAAAAAGAAGGATAAAATACCATTCCTTGTCCCAAACCGTGTCCATTTCCCATGGACAAAGAAGACTCCAAGTCTCTATTCCCTCACACAAAAAAGTCTCTGTAGCTTCTACTTGCAGTTTGCATGTCTTATTTTTCACCATTTCCTTAATATATTCCAAATGAGCTTCTGTCTCACCAGTTCCCTCAGTGGACCCATCCCTCGTATTGCCCGGCCCAGGGGCGCTTTTCTGTCCTTGTATTATACAACTGCGCGCGAGCTCTTGTCTTCTATGATGCTGCACCTTCCTGGTTTTCCTCCCGTCTCGTTGACTGCTTAGTCTCAACCTCCTTTGTCAGTTCATACAGCTCTGATAACTGTCTAAATGCTCCCACAGCTCTAAGGCCTTCGTCACCTTCTTACCTCCACTACTCTGCGTATCTCATCTACTCTCACGGCTTTAATTACCATGCATGAGCCAATGACGTCAAGTTATTTTCTTTGACCCTTTCCTTTCTACTGAGCTCTGACCATATGCAAGCACCTTCTCGAAATCTTCCCTTGCATGTCTAAAAGGCCCCTCCTGATCAATTTGGCAAAACAAAGCTTATGGTTCTTACTCTCCTTCCCAACTTCATTATCTGGACTCATAGCACTCGTTCAGTTCAGGCACAAACCGAGGAATCACTGTTACTTTTCCCCTTTTCCTACTCCCACATATGATCCATAAACAAATCACATGAGCTCTGCCTACAAAAGAGATTTTAAGTATGTGCCATTTTTATTTATTTCCGTTGCTACAGTCCTATTCCAGTCCTGGTCTAGGATACTGAAATGGGCCCTAATTTATTTCACTCCTGCATCTTCATAATTAATACCATATAATCATCTTTTTAAAATATAAATCAAAAGCTCTAATGGTTTTCAAACGCTGCTAGAATACAATCCATGATAAATTTGTGTACATTTTCTTATTATGCTCTATTTGTTCTGCGGGGACTATAATATTCTGCCCTGTCTGTAATTCCAGCCCAGCACGGTCCATGTCCTCCCTTGCTCACCACACACCTACAGGCACACTGTCACTCTTCTGGTTGCTTGGACAGGCCAGGCTTGCTCCCACCTGAGGGGGCGTGTACTTAGTCATTCACTCTAAACATCTGTGCCTGCATCTTTGCACACCCAGCTTCCTGGTGGCCTTCAGTCTGAGCTCAGTGAGCTCACCGTCTCACAGAGACCTTTCCTAACCATTCCAGCTCGGGTCGACATTCTGCCTTCACCGTGTCGGTGTCCATAACCTGTATGTTCTTTGCAGCAGGTTATCATTGCCTGAAATGACTCTGTTCAATCACATGCTTACCGATTTATTGTCTATCTTTCCCCCTCTGAAAGGTAGGTCTGTGCGGTCTGGGATTCAGCTATCTCATTCACTGCTATATCCTCAGTGCTTACAATGGAGCCTCGTGTGCTAAAGGCTCTCTCTATCTGTACTGGTTGAATGGTTGAGTGAAAAACCCTTCGGCTGTTCCCACCTCATGGAGGAACGTCCAGGGGCTCACTCCTCAGGGCCTACAAGCTGCTGCCTGCTGCCTTACCTTTCACCGTCCAGACCTCTCTGAACTCTTCTTGGCTTTGACTTGGGCTGTCACTGTTCACCACCCGCATATATTGTTCTCTGTCCTCGGATGCTCTCCTGCCTCTGTATCCATCTCTGCTGGCCTCATTTCCGCTTACCTTTTAGGTCTTAGCTGGGACTCCATTTGTTCTGTGGTCACGGTTGATAATTTCACCAAACTGCTTCCGTTCAGACCAGAAATCTTGGAGTCTACATTTAGAAAGTTCAGAGGTCTCCTTGTCTTCTTGGAATTGGGTGTTTCCTTAAATGTCAATAACAAGACAAATGCTGGTGATTTTGACTGAGACAATGGTTGACGATTTCTGATGAAACAGTGTTTTATTTATTTATTTACTTTTAAGTAAGCTCTATGCCCCATGTGGGGCTTGAACTCATGACCCTGAGATCAAGAGTCGCATGCTCTACTGACTGAGCCAGCCAGGCGTCCTGAAAACTTATTTTAAATAGTCTATTACCATAGCAATCAAAGAAAATAGTCCTAGTGACTAATATAGTAAAAAACAATTTTAAAGGTTAGGTTAAGCAAGGTGTTTCCTATGCAAACCAACGATCCTGTTTTATTACCCTTCTGCCATGGGCACCTTAGCTCTTCATGGCATGTTTCCTAAGTGTTCATGTTGGGGAATCGGTCTCTAATCACCAAATTTCATGAGAATATTTCTAAGTCAGAGTCAGATGTCTGATTAATTTAAACTGGGCAATACCCTTGAAACTGAGAATTTGTCATTTGTAAAAGTTATTTCTTTCTTCAGGGCAGATAACAGACGGTGGTAGTGCGGGGGGAGTGTCCTCCTATCTACACATTCCCTGTGATCTTGTGATCTTGTGATCTTACCCTTCCTGGACTTTCAGACAGGATAAAGTTTCCCCTGCTCTGCGCCCTAATTCTTCTTTTACCACAAAACAGTGCACTTTAATTGTTTTTCTACTTGTCAGTTAGCAAATAAAATCTCAAGCATGCCTGTAACATACTGAAAGGCAATCATCTTATTCTGCTTGACATTTAATAAATATTTGTTGAATTTGTTGAGTGACTGGATTGTTGAATGAAAATTAAATTTAAGTGACTCAGCATGGAATATCGCAAGCTCATGGGTGAACAAGTGCGAATTAGAGTCAGAAGAATGTCCTGAGGAGCAGAATAGGCAGAAATCACCGTGGGTTGAAGTAGTTGCGGGTTTCTTTGTAGGGGGTGGACAAGAACATGGCATTGGAGGTTGGATATGATCAAGTGCAGCTGAGTTAGGGTTGAGTGACTGGACACAGTTGAGTAGAGGATACTGCTCCGGCAACAATCAGTGGCAGAGAAGACTTGGGCAAGAGGCACAGGACCAGTGCGTGGACGAGCACTGGGGTGGAATTAGGGCCATGCAGTCAGTTTGAGGTATAATGAGGAAGAGCTTGATGCCCTGGCTAAGGAGTCAGAGCCTTTTTTTAATTTTAATTTTAATTTTATTTTATTTTTATTTTTTCCTATGTATAATGGGAAAACATTAAAAATATTTAACTGTGCAAGTAACGTACTGCAAATTCAATTTAAGGAAAATTTATCTTGACATGGAATGCAGAATGTTTTGGATGGAGGAAAAAGTACGGCAGAAAGAAAGTAGTTTGGTGTCTCCCATGAGGTGTGAAGGGAAGGCTTAGATTTGGCAAATGGCTTGGAGAAGATGGAGGCCAATGGTGGTGATACAGCAGGTTAGGGAAGAGAGGGATCCACAAGTCCTTTTCTTCAAAGTAGTTGTGTGCTTGAATTCCTGGTGGCCTTTGTGGACATCTCCTCCTGCATTCTTTATACGCAACAAGTCTCAGTGTCCTTCATCAATTCTAAATCAAGACCTTAAAATCCTTAAGATTATGAGTTTACTTCCTTCCTCCTTTCTTTTCTTCCTTCCTTCCGTCCGCCCTTCTTGGTAGTACAACAGATGTAATCTGGTGGACTGGACACTCAGGCAGAACCTAATGCTATAGACTTGAAGCAGAATTTCTTCCTTTCTGGGAAACAACAGTTTTTGCTCTTACGACCTTCAGCTGACTGGATGATGTTCATTCACATTATCGAAGGTAGTTGCCTTTAAAGTCAACTGATTTTGTGTAACCATAGTTCATCTCCAAAGGTTGGATACTGACATTGCTACAATACACAGCTTCATCAGATTTCACCGGTTTTGTATACGTGCGTGCGTGTGTGTGTGTGTGTGTGTGTGTGTGTCTGTTCTATGCAGTTCTGTACATGGATAGATTCATGTAACCACCACCACAGTTAGGAACAGAACTCTTCAACCATACGGCTCTCTTTTATTGCTTACACTGCACCTTATCTCACTCTTCATCCCAAATTACAGGCAACTACTAATCTGTTTTTTTATTATTTTGTTATTTAAAAATGTTTCATAAATAAAGTCAATGTATACCATTTGACGATGGCTTTTTTAAACTTTACTCAGCATTAATTCCTTTGAGATCATCCATGTTATTGCATGTATAAATCAAATTGTAGCTCATAACTACATTTCTTTTTATTTCTGAGTAGCATTCCATTGAAAGGATGTACCACATTTGTTTAACCCTCCACCTGCTAAAGGACATTTGAGCGGTTTCCAGTTTTTTATGAAGAACGTTTCTACAAACATTCACATACAAAGTTTCTGTGTTAACAGACCTTTTTTTCATTTCTCTGGGGTAAGTGATCAAAGTTCAAATGCTGGGTTGCATGGTAAGTCCATGTTTAGTCTAAGAAACTGCCAGGCTACTTCCAGGATGTCCTTGCCATCTTGCGGTCCCGTCAGCCTTCAGTTACTCTGCTCTCCTAGGCTCCAGAACTGTGCTTCCAATTACCTCGATGTCTCATATGCTCGAACTCAGCTTGTTGAAACTTGAGGTCATTACCTTCCCCTATAGAACAGTAATCCCATCTTTGCTGTGTGGACTAACAACCCTTTCCTACCCAAACCAAACACCGAGAGCCATCTGGATTCCTCTCTCACACCTAATTACCTGTGCCAAATCCACCACTGAGGTTGGCCTATTTTATCTTTACCTCTCAGACAGACCATCATTGACCAGAAATCATGATTACCTGTGTTCACATTAGGTTGTCCTAACTTGGGGTACTTTTGTCAAGTTAAGAGCAGGTATTTTTACAGTTGGTATTTATATTAATGCCTAAAGCAAAGGACGTGAAAAAGGCTAGCTGGTCACCTATAAGTAGGTCTAAATTGCCAAGCGAACTCAAATCCCTCCATACGGTAGCAGCTTGGAAAACACAGACCGATTCTTGGCAGAGCTCTAGCCTCAGACTTGGGTAAAACTACAAATGAATACAATTATGTTTATAAACAACTTATTTTAGCTGTGTGGATAATCAAGCATTTATAGGATAGTCTTTGGGCTTGGGTCCACTGTCAGTTATGATCGTTTGTAAAACAGTCCCTAAAATAATTGCCCAGGAGTTTAGTTAATAACAATTGTGCTTTGGTGACATAGTTACTAAGTGTCTGTATTTAAGATTTCTGAAGGAAATTTTCAAGTGCTTTGTGAGATGGGCCAGAACATGTTTGTTCCTGCTCAGCACTTGGGGTGCTCAATAGAATTTGAGAGTCATGACTACTGCTGTTACTAGCTACCCTTACCTGGAGTCGACCGCATGACTCCAGACCCCAAACTAGATCTTCCTTGTCCAGGGAACAAACTGTCCTTGGGCCAAGCCTCAGTGGCATGACTTAATATTAATCAAATTGATAATCTGAAATAAAGTCCTGCTGAGATGTAAAATAAGGAAACACCCAACGCGGAGTCAGGTGGCAATCCACGTAGTGGCTTCCTAGAGATCCCTCCCTTCCAGGCCTCCCTCCTAGTTGCATGACCGTTTTCACTCCTAGTGGAAAAACCATTGACTCTTCTGCTCTTAGTATGTCTATTAAGAAGTTGCTTATGGGGATGCTTGGGTGGCTCAGCTGGTTGAGCCGCTGCCTTCGGCTCAGGTCATGATCTGGTGTCCTGCGATCGAGTCCCACATTGGGCTCCTTGCTCAGCTGGAGCCTGCTTCTCCATCTGCCTCTGCTGCCACTCTGTCTGCCTGTGCTCACTTTGACAAATAAATAAACAAAATCTTTAAAAAAATAAAAAAGAAGTTGCTTATGTTGAGAGAAATCACTAATCCAATGTCCCTAGAGACTGTGTAGTGTGACTGCTTGGCAGAATTACAGAGGAGGAAGCCAACTCAGCTTCGTAACAATAGGGAATATGCTCAGGAAATCCCCCATTTAAGCTCATTTCCAACCGGTTTTGCTCAACTAGAGCTAAGGGACACTGAAGTCCTTGGAAGTTGCAGCCATTATTACTGTTATGTCCTTCCTTAGGAACAGGTTCCACCAAGCTGCTGTGACCGCGGTCCAAGACATGTGGGAAATGAAGCCAGTTTCCTATCTCTTGTCCTCCTGCTTGAGCATAACTCATTTTCAGGCCCATTTTTCTTCCTAGCCACTCAGAGTCCAGCTCTGAGTTTCCTGTGGATAGACTGCACACAGAGTGAGCCGAAGAAAGCGAGGCTACAGGTTTAGACGGAATATTTGCCACAGAGGCAGCTAATCCTCTGAGAAGGTTGCCCTGCCCTAGGCCCAGAGATCTGCACAATTTTCAGCGAAGAACTCACTATTCGAATTCTTTCTATACTAGCTTTCCATTGCTGCAGTAATAAGTCACCACAAATTTAGCAGCTTATAACACAAATTTATTATCTTACAGTTCTGCAGGTCAAAAGCCTGCCAGGGTCTCACCAGGCTAGAATCAAGGTGTCAGGGGGCTGCATTTCTCCCTGAAGGCTCTAGAGAGAGTTCCATATCCTTGCTTATTGGAGTTGTTGGAAGAATCCGGTTTTTTGAAGTCCCTGCTTTCTTGCTGGTTGTCAGCTGAGCACTGTTCCCAGTTCCTCAAATCTACATTCCGTGGCTTGGGATTCCCTTCCTCCATCTTCAAGGCCGGTAGTGGTGGGCGTCCTCATTCTGTCACTTTGAATGTCTTCCTTTGTCTTCTGTTTCATCTCTTTACAACCTAGGTAGGAAAGGTGTCCTGCTTTTAAGGTCTCGTGTGATTAGCTGGGCTCATGTGGGCATTCTGGGACACCCTCACAATGTCAGGGTCTGTACCCTTAATCATACCAGCAAAGTCCCTCTCGTCATGCAGAGCAACATGTAAGATTCGGGGATTCGAGTCTGGGTGTTTTGAAAGGAGGGAGTCTGTTACTCTGCCTCTACGTTATCTAAAAGAAAGTATTCGTCATTGATTTATTCAACATATATTTATTTAGCGCTTGTTATATGCAAGACAGTTTGCAAGGCACTGGATGTTCTGTCCTATTTAACTTGTGAACTGTGAGAGGCGATGGAGAGGTTGTGCACTGAGAAAATCTACCCACTGAATGTCCTCTTGAGCCGCACTCATGCCGCCTACAAGAGGAGGACCAGGAAGGAGCTGATGAGGTGGGAGACCCGTAGACAACCACAGTAGTGGTGCGTGATTATCTTTCTCTGACCCCCACGCTGATCCGACTCACTTTTCACGGATGAGAGCCTGGATGTGACGTGAGTTGGTAATGTGGGAGTGCTGCCGAGGGAGTGATCCTTAATTCAGAAAGAACTCACAGAATAAGACGTAAAAGCTTCCATGTGTGGCACAAGGTCAGGCTCGCACGTGTCCATAGGCTTTGCTCTTTGAGACCTTACAGTGCAGGTCAGAAGAGGTGGCACTAAGGTGGTTTGATGTCAGGGCAAAGCTCTAGTCCATTTAATTGAAGTGGAAGTCGTGCGTCAGATCACCTGCAGATTGAAGAGGGCACAACCCAAGTGGGCTAGTGTCCCGCGGGCACCTGCTTCTCCCTCCTCTGGCTGCTCACCGCTGCTTGTGCTTTTTCTCTCGCTCTGGCAAACAAAGAAAGAAATAAAATCTTACAAAACATATTTTTAAAAAATACAAAATAAATATAAAATCTTTTTTTTAAAAACGCCATTGCTGCTGTTTCTGGAGCACCTGCTCCGTGCCAGACGCCGGGCTGGGCTACGTTAATTGTCTCTGGTCTTCCCCGCCATCCGATAAAACAGGCATTGTTATTTTCATTCCGTGGACGAGAAACTTGTTATGGGTAGAGATTAAATCAATTTCTTAAGGCCATTCAGCTAATAAGTGAGAATCAAAGGTTCGAGCCTGAACTACCTGCCTACAAGACCAGTACTTTTTATTTTATACTATATGCCACTGTTTACTAATAAACAGCAGTATTTTCCCTCTTAGAAATACCACAAGGGGACATTGTACTTAACAACATGGGGGACACCTGATCATAGTCAGTGAGTCTACAAGCAGAGAAGAATCTGACGTAGGAAATAAGGAAATGAGAAGAACATGGCCGAGGAAAACAGGAAATAAGGAAGTACGCAGGAAGTGGCTGGAAGTCCTTTCCAAAGAAAAATGCTGTTCAGAAACCAGTTATATTTAGAGGTTTCCAGCTTCCAGCCACAGACCAACCACGACCAAGTGGGATTTATTCCAGGGCTGCAAGGTTGGTTCAACATCCGCAAATCAGTCAATGTGATACAACACATCAATAAAAGAAAGAACAAGAACCATATGATACTCTCAATAGATGCTGAAAAAGCATTTGACAAAGTACAGCATCCCTTCCTGATCAAAACTCTTCAAAGTGTAGGGATAGAGGGCACATACCTCAATATCATCAAAGCCATCTATGAAAAACCCACCGCAAATATCATTCTCAATGGAGAAAAACTGAAAGCTTTTCCGCTAAGGTCAGGAACACGGCAGGGATGTCCATTATCACCACTGCTATTCAACATAGTACTAGAGGTCCTAGCCTCAGCAATCAGACAACAAAAGGAAATTAAAGGCATCCAAATCGGCAAAGAAGAAGTCAAATTATCACTCTTCGCAGATGATATGATACTATATGTGGAAAACCCAAAAGACTCCACTCCAAAACTGCTAGAACTTATACAGGAATTCAGTAAAGTGTCAGGATATAAAATCAATGCACAGAAATCAGTTGCATTTCTCTACACCAACAGCAAGACAGAAGAAAGAGAAATTAAGGAGTCAATCCCATTTACAATTGCACCCCAAACCATAAGATACCTAGGAATAAACCTAACCAAAGAGACACAGAATCTATACTCAGAAAACTATAAAGTACTCATGAAAGAAATTGAGGAAGACACAAAGAAATGGAAAAATGTTCCATGCTCCTGGATTGGAAGAATAAATATTGTGAAAATGTCTATGCTACCTAAAGCAATCTACACATTTAATGCGATTCCTATCAAAGTACCATCCATCTTTTTCAAAGAAATGGAACAAATAATGCTAAAATTTATATGGAACCAGAAAAGACCTCGAATAGCCAAAGGGATATTGAAAAAGAAAGCCAACGTTGGTGGCATCACAATTCCGGACTTCAAGCTCTATTACAAAGCTGTCGTCATCAAGACAGCATGGTACTGGCACAAAAACAGACACATAGATCAATGGAACAGAATAGAGAGCCCAGAAATAGACCCTCAACTCTATGGTCAACTAATCTTCGACAAAGCAGGAAAGAATGTCCAATGGCAAAAAGACAGCCTCTTCAATAAATGGTGCTGGGAAAATTGGACAGACACATGCAGAAAAATGAAATTGGACCATTTCCTTACACCACACACAAAAATAGACTCAAAATGGATGAAGGACCTCAATGTGCGAAAGGAATCCATCAAAATCCTTGAGGAGAACACAGGCAGCAACCTCTTTGACCTCAACATCAGCAACATCTTCCTAGGAACAACGCAAAAGGCAAGGGAAGCAAGGGCAAAAATGAATTATTGGGATTTCATCAAGATCAAAAGCTTTTGCACAGCAAAGGAAACAGTTAACAAAATCAAAAGACAACTGACAGAATGGGAGAAGATATTTGCAAATGACATATCAGATAAAGGACTAGTGTCCAGAATCTATAAAGAACTTAGCAAACTCAACACCCAAAGAACAAATAATCCAATCAAGAAATGGGCAGAGGACATGAACAGACATTTCTGCAAAGAAGACATCCAGATGGCCAACAGACACATGAAAAAGTGCTCCATATCACTCGGCATCAGGGAAATACAAATCAAAACCACAATGAGATATCACCTCACACCAGTCAGAATGGCTAAAATCAACAAGTCAGGAAATGACAGATGCTGGCGAGGATGCGGAGAAAGGGGAACCCTCCTACACTGTTGGTGGGAATGCAAGCTGGTGCAGCCACTCTGGAAAACAGCATGGAGGTTCCTCAAAATGTTGAAAATAGAACTGCCCTATGACCCAGCAATTGCACTATTGGGTATTTACCCTAAGGATACAAACGTAGTGATCCAAAGGGGCACATGCACCCGAATGTTTATAGCAGCAATGTCCACAATAGCCAAACTATGGAAAGAACCTAGATGTCCATCAACAGATGAATGGATCAAGAAGATGTGGTATATATACACAATGGAATACTATGCAGCCATCAAAAGAAATGAAATCTTGCCATTTGCGACAACATGGATGGAACTAGAGCGTATCATGCTTAGCGAAATAAGTCAAGCAGAGAAAGACAACTATCATATGATCTCCCTGATATGAGGAAGTGGTGATGCAACATGGGGGCTTAAGTGGGTAGGAGAAGAATAAATGAAACAAGATGGGATTGGGAGGGAGACAAACCATAAGTGACTTTTAATCTCACAAAACAAACTGAGGGTTGCTGGGGGGAGGGGGTTTGGGAGAAGGGGGTGGGATTATGGACATTGGGGAGGGTATGTGCTTTGGTGAGTGCTGTGAAGTGTGTAAACCTGGTGATTCACAGACCTGTACCCCTGGGGATAGAGTATTATGCCTCCATCAGAAAGGATGAATACCCAACTTTTGTAGCAACATGGACGGGACTGGAAGAGATTATGCTGAGTGAAATAAGTCAAGCAGAGAGAGTCAATTATCATATGGTTTCACTTATTTGTGGAGCATAACAAATAGCATGGAGGACATGGGGACTTAGAGTGGAGAAGGGAGTTGGGGGAAATTGGAAGGGGAGTTGAACCATGAGAGACTATGGACTCTGAAAAACAATCTGAGGGTTTTGAAGGGACGGGGGGTGGGAGGTTGGGGTACCAGGTGGTGGGTATTATAGAGGGCACGGATTGCATGGAGCACGGGGTGTGGTGCAAAAATAATGAATACTGTTATGCTGGAAAAAAAAAAAATTCTTTAAAAAAAAAAAAAAAATTAAGGTTTATTTACCCCAATTCAAAATTATTAGGAATATAATCATAGAGGTTGAAGTATTTAAAATATTGAACCCAAAATATTTTATTAGGTAAATTCATGAATGCTGAGCATTCACTGTTAAAATATACTAATACTATTGATAGACTGGTAGAAGCCTAAAATCAGATGTTTATTAAATATTTATATCCATAAAAAAAAAAAAAAAAAAAAAAAAAAAAAGAAACCAGTTATATTTAGAGGTTTCCAGCTTCCAGCCACAGAGCTGAGGTCTAGCAGAGTAACTCTCCCCCAGAAAACCACCATAGCTCCGGACTCCGGAGCAGCCTGCACCGGCGGGCATCGCAGCGGAGTCTGCAGTGGGAGGGAGGAAGGACACAAAGATGAAAAACATTTCCTTTTTCTTTTTTTTCCAGATTTTTTTTTACCTCAGAGCAAGTTAAAATTTTGATAGAAAAATCCAAAATCTTATCAGCCTAAAGAATCAGAGGGCAGAATGCAGGGCCGTCCTAGGAGCTGGAAGGGTGAAATCCAGAAAATGAGACAGCTAGGGAGCGGGAGCCCCCAGTTCTGCATATCATAAGTCCAAATCTCTAGCTTACCGGTGACCTACCAACAGAACCGGTTTTCCAGGAGATGGTGTGAACACGTGCATGGCAGACACTAAGCAAGATTCCTTTTTAACCGTGTAAAGTTAAGCATTTCCTGAGGGCTCAGTGGTCCACGATGGAGATGAAAAAATAGGCTGGAAGTCATATTTCAGGACAGACCTTTTTAAGTCCATACTCTCTGAACCTGGAATGTGCCAGTGGAGTTAAACCAACAGTTCTCCGGTGGTGTCTCCGAATAACTTTACCAACATAATGATAACAATTTTCCTGCGTTTGCCCTATAGACCTTATGAACCCTTGAGAGGCAGTGGGGTATGGATTAATATTCCCATTTTACAGACAAAGAAACAGGTTCAGAGAACACAATGTGCCCAGAGTCACACTGTAAATGGCAGAACAGGAACTTAATGCAGATCTACGTTCGGCTGACTGCGCGAGGAAGACGGACGGCCGATTAAACAGCGCAGTAAACAGCTAGGAGCAAGCTGGCTGCCCCTCCTCTTTCTCCACTCATGGAAGGGTGAGCAAAGTGCAGTGAAAAGGGAGAACTCGGGTGGGTGGGATTAGCAAATGGCGCTTCCCGATGGAGGCATCTGCTTCTGAATTCTCACGCGGCTGTCTGCTCTTCCCGAAGATCCTTTCTCCCGGTGCCTGGCGCTGCCACCTCCACGCTGGACCTCCCAGGGGGCACCGGTCCCTCCCCACCCCTTGCCTTACCGTGCTTGGGTATGAGAAAACAAGCTGATGACCATTTACTATCTTCCATGTATAGTGACTAAGGTAGATTCTTTAATATCATCTCATCAAAACTGGAATTAATGTCCTCATTTTACACACGAGGAAACTGCCAGAATTCAGGAAGAATTGAATAATCAAACCTGTCTCTTTGTCCCTTGCAGTGATAAATTCTTTTGCATTTTAAAATTAAAATGGTGCAACAAGTATTAAAGAAAAATTAGGACAGCAAAATCAACCATAATTCCTTATTCTAACAACTACTTTTTGTGTATCCTTAGGTATATATATTTTGCTAGAAGTTGTAATTGGATGCATACAAATTTTACGTTCTGCTTTTAAAATTTAGCATCAGAATTACCTTCCACATTGCCACAATCTTCATAGTAGACATTTTAGTGGTTGCATAGTAAATTATTTCCCTAATGGACATTTAGGTTCTTTCCAGTATTTGGTTGCCCAAATCAAATTGTTATGTTTTGTGCTAATAGCATTTTGTTACTATTTTATTATTTCCTTAGAATAAATTCTCAAGAGTCTTATGATTGAATAAAAGGGTATAAACATTTTTTATAGCCCTTTCCACATTACTAGGCAAAAGACCTTTATGAATCTAAGTGACGCACGCAAGTAAGTGTAGAGTTAGACATTTTCAAAAGAAACCCTGCTGTTTTCAATTTCTGGCAATATGATGAACATCCCATTAAAGTAACTAACAGACTGAATAAAATATGAGAACTATCTTCTTAAAAATTACTGACCCAGGGGCACCTGGGTGGCTCAGTGGGTTGAGCCTTTGCCTTCAGCTCTGGTCATGATCCCAGGCTCCTGGGATCGAGCCCCATATCGGGCTCTCTGCTCTCTGCCTGCCTCTCTGCCTACTTGTGATCTCTGTCTGTCAAATAAATAAATAAAATATTTAAAAAATTACTGACCTGACAAGAAAATAAGGAATCTAACATCCTCAAATTAAAATCAACAACCCCCAAAAGTAAGTAACAAAGCTGGTCTTCGCCTTAGGTGGCTTGTTCAACATGAAAGAAAACTACATTGATGGGGCTGTATTCTTCCCAATGTATCATTTTAGGAGACACATGATTGAATTTGATCTATTTGGTTATGTTGAATTTGATCATTAGAATAAGGCAGTATCCATCAGATTTCTTCATTGAAAAGGCACCTTTCTTGTTGATAATTAATAAGTTATCTGTAGGGTGTATCTTGAGACTGCATGAATACCTTATCCCCAACTATCTTTACTCAATGATAATACAGCCATTAGTAGTATTCTTGCCTGAAAGAAGGTGATTCTGTTTCAACCAATTTGCACTTCTACCAGGAGGATGTGAGACTTTCCAACATTCCATATCTTCACCAAGCTCGCTACGGTCAGACTGACCAAGTTCTGTCATCTCAGTGGAGATGGGATCATATATTATGCAAGCTGATGGTTAGATTTGGAGGCTTGTTCTAGGTTCCGGTTCACTTATTTAGTCAAGAATACTTCATACATGGTGGCGCATACTTCCTATTCTGTCACATCAAGAGGTGCGTGAATGTTTAGCAGTCAATCAATGGGTTCAAATGTGGTCGACCTGATCTACCGACAGACAAATAAGGTTTCTCATAAAAAACCAAAAACAAACAAAAACCACTTGGCATATGGTATTATCTATTCTTTTTACAAAACAAAAGGTTTTATATGTGTATCCATATGTCTTTAAAATGTCTGTATTGCTGGGATGCCTGGGTGGCTCAGTTGGTTAAGCAGCTGCCTTCGGCTCAGGTCATGATCCCAGCATCCTGGGATCGAGTCCCACATCGGGCTCCTTGCTCAGCAGGGAGCCTGCTTCTCCCTCTGACTCTGCCTTCCACTCTGTCTGCTTGTGCTCCCTCTCGCTCTCTCTTTGACAAATAAATAAATAAAATCTTTAAAATGCCTGTATTGCAATGGAATACAATGCAGCCATCAAAAGAAATGAAATCTTGCCATTTGCAACGACCTGGATGGAACTAGAGGGGATTATGCTGAGCGAAATAAGTCAATCAGAGAAAGACAATTATCATATGATCTCTCTGATATGAGGAACTGAGAGGCAGGATGGGGGGTTTCTGGGGGTTAGGGAGGGAAAAAATGAAACAAGATGCGATCAGGAGGGAGAAAAACCACAAGAGACTCTTAATCTCACAAACAAACTGAGGATTGCTGGGGAGAGGAGGGTAGGGAGAGGGTGGCTGGGTGATGGACACTGGGGACGGTGAGTGCTATGGTGAGTGCTGTGAAGTGTGTAAACCTGAAAATTCACAGACCTGTACCCCTGGGGCAAATAATACATTATATGTTAATAAAAATAAGTAATTAAAAATAAAAGAAAATGCCTGTATTGATTAATATAATTGTCTTTTGCAAAACAATTATTCCTCCAGCTCTGTCATTTCTTCTTTATTTATTATTTAATATTCTTCTATAAGTGAGAACTTCCCCTTCCTTTTTTCTCTATGGGCCTTGGATTCTTTTTTATTCAGTGTGTTACAATCTATTAATCTCAATATTCTTTTTAATGCTCAAATTGTCCCAAATTTCACCAGTGAGGATTACTTCAAGCTGTCTCATGTGTCCTTTTGACATGTTTCCCTAAGTTTTTGTGTACTTGCTTATTTCTGGCACAGCAAGAAATTCCAGGCTCACCTTGTACATTACTTGTCCCAGAACTGAAGTCAGTCATTTCCCCAAGGAAACCTTGTTCCGTTTAGAGAAATGTACTTAGAAATCAAGTTCCGTGTAACAGATGCAGTTATTTCCAGTTGGATATCACTGAGTCTAGGTCCCATCAGTGAATAGAACTAAGAGATGTATTTTTTTAAACAATGACTCTGTATGGATATCTCACCACAGTGTCTTTCTCTCATTTGTCAAATCCACATTTATATTTCTCTTCTCCCACAGTGATAATATTAATTCCTGATAACATCAATGCATTTATTCATTTACTCAATCCTGTACTACACAAAAAGTACTTTCTGGATTAGTGCATCACTGTTATTACCAATAAAATCCTACAAGCTAAAGTCCAAGATACTTTTGTAATTCTTTTTGTCCTTAGAGTATATCCACTGAGCATGGACAGTCAGGGTACTATGTTCCACTGGTATTTGGATTGGCTCCTTTTTCTTCTTTTCTGAGTTTATGTTAGTTTATTTTTATTTTTGAATATGCAAATGTAAATATG
Source organism: Mustela erminea (assembly GCF_009829155.1). Taxonomy (NCBI): domain Eukaryota; kingdom Metazoa; phylum Chordata; class Mammalia; order Carnivora; family Mustelidae; genus Mustela; species Mustela erminea. Next base: position 1,898,367 of record NC_045630.1, on the reverse strand, counting down.
GTCTCCCATTCAAAACCATATGTAGACACATATTCAACCAACTGAGCCACCCAGGCGTCCCTGTAGACACATATTCAAAGAAGCCTCATGCTCTTCCACTCTGTCACCACTAACAACAAGGAGATGACCAATCTCATTAGTTTCTGATTTAATTTCTTGGACTACTATTGCAAAAAAAGCAGATGCACACATATTTATCTTATTTCCCTTCTTCTACACTAAAGGTGGCAGACTATACACCCCTTGGCACCTTGAGTTTGTAAAATTAGCAACATAATTGAAAAATACTCCATTGTAAAGATGTATTATTGTATATTCATTATGTTTCCTCTTTTGTCCATTTAGAATATTCCCAATATTTTGCCATTAAAATTATACCCTAACATGCAAACTTGTGCATATATACTTTTATACTGTTGAAGTGTGTCTTTACCCCAAATTCCTAGAAGTGAGATTGCTTAATTTAAGAATAAATGCATTGTATAGTTTTGCTGCATATTGTCAAATTCCCCTCTCTAAGGGTGGTCCCATCTGCACCAGCAACATAGGAAAATGATGTTTTCCCTCAGCCTCACCAAAACAGTGTGTTGCCAAGCTTTTGAGAGACCGCCCCCCATCTCTTCAAATAGTTTGATCTCATATCGTCCCAATTCTGCTTCTTCCTCCCACCTTTATCTTTTTTTGCTTTGTTAGGACTTTGTTTGGTTCTGTTAACTCTTCAGAAATAGCACAACCTGAGATGTCTATCACATTTGCCTTGCAATTTTTACATCTGCAACATTTTGTGAGAGTCTACTTATTTGTACCTGGCTTGGTCTAAGGCAGGAAGACTCTGCTGCATAGTCTTAGAACATCCAACCAAATAAAAACAGTTCTAAAAATGACTAGTTCTGAAAAATTTACACGCTATTATGCTGAACTTTGCAAAAGCAAAGCCAAATTTCTTCTGGGATCAATCACTCAGCAAAACAAATCTCAAAATAAGTTTCTCCTGCCTTGAACTTTTACATGACTATGTACAAAAGGGACAATGAGTGTCCAAGCCAACGCCAAAGAAAAAATGATAGGAAAACATTTTATATTTCTGCTTATGTAGGTAGGAGGTTGGAGAATGTTATTCTTGAACAAAATGTTTTCCTTATTTTTATCAACAGGATTATTTTCATTAGAAGAGAACCAAAGTTTACAGAAATGCTTGTCTATACAGTGGGCCCTTAGCTTACAAAAGCAATTTATTTGCAGATTTGAGTGAATGAACATGCCATTTGGTAATTTACAATTTTGCTAAGACTGGAACTGGAATGGTTTAACGGCACACAAGAAAGGCAAGTACACATTGGTAGAATGTCCCCTCGCTAGTGGCTGAGTCATTCTCTCTAGGGCTCAGTGAGTTTTAATTATATATACATAGATTAAGGAGAGAGGGTAAATGCTGTGCATTTTAATTTAGATTGTTCCCAATATTCTATTAAAAATTATGGCTATAGTGAATAACCACATGCATACTTTTCTCATACTGTTAGAGGTGCATCAGAGAATGGGGTTGTAGAGGGAAATTATCTATAATCAAGTGGACTGGGAACACACATCCACTCTTCTGAAGGACTTCTCAGAGCCTTTAACATGCTCTTCAAGACTCTTCAAGAAGAGAGCCACGTTACGCAGTGTTTCCAAACTTATTTGCCTGTGATATTTTTTTCCACATCTGTGGAAAACATATTTTGCTGTGGTGCAAGTATACAGCTGGGAACTCTGGCAGGCCTTGATACCCACTTCACAGGAAGGTCAGTGTCTCCCTCCCGAGTTCAATCTGTCCTCTCCAGACCTTCCAGACTGCTGTACTGCTCTACCACCGGCAATCTTTCCTATATCTTTTCCTTCATTTGATCTGGGATCTGCTTCCCAAGGAAAGGGCTTCACAACGCTAGCAGGGAAATTTCTCACCTGCCCAGGCGGACAGAGTCTATTTTAGGATTCTGGCATTTGCGAACAATTATTTAGTCCTGGTATAAAGGCCAGGCAAATCTTCAATTGCCATCTGGCAAAGCCAGGTCAGCCACTCCTGAAAATTAGCATTTCTAGGGGCAACTGGGTGGCTCAGTTGGTTAAGCATCAGATTCTTGATTGCAGCTCAGGTCATGATCTCAGGGTCATGAGATTTTCTCTCTCTCTCTTTCCCTTTGCCCCTTCCCCCCCCCAAATAAAATAAAATTAACATTTCTAGCAGTATTTTACCTGGTACTATTTATTGAGTGACTATATATATGCTAAGTGCTTTATTTATATTACTTCATGTATTTTTACTCTAAAAAAAACCCCACAGCATTACAATGTAGAAAGAATTTCCATTTTACAGATACCACATTATTTTACAGATGATGAACCTGAACTTCAGAGAGATTTAATATCTCACTGAAAATCAGTCCGTTTATGGCATCATCTAAAATGTTTGTTTTGTTGATTTGCATAACTACAATGACCAGATTTTTCTTCTGCTTCTCTCTGCTTCCCAGTAATTGAGCAAAGCCAAGACATTAGTCAATTATCTATTAGATACAGAAAACCCAAAAGAATGTATTTTTGCTTCACTTTTCTGAATATTTCAAGGGAGGAAAGTGACTCATTTCTGATCCTCCAGATAATCGCCTTATTTCTCTGAGTTTTTTGTTGGTGGGAATTATGGCCCACTCACACTCCCATTGGAGAAAGTGTTTCATTTCCCCAAGTCAGAGGAGGATCTCTTAATTAAGGGAAACATTCCACTTGTTAGAATCATAAAGACGCTCCCATGCTAATTACCTTTAGCCAGACTGACTGGAGGCATCTTTCTGTAAGATAAAGCGATAAAACTGAGCTTCTTAAAAAGGTATTGTTCATCTCTTCCTCTCTTCCTATCTACTAGAGGCAGAGATGAGGCCTTGCTGGTTTATGAAACTGCCCTCTCTATTCCTGGAACATTCCCCAGGGGATGACCTGTGGGTTTTTGAGCTCTGTTTTCTCTCCAAAATCAACATTGTTGAACAAGGAAAGGAACCTCTAACCATCCAAGGTCAAGGGAGCCAACATCCAGAGAGCAAGGAAATTCTGTTTGGAAAGTTAGCCCAAATCTTCTTCCGCAGTCCTCCTTCTGGACAATGCCTGCGTGCTCTCATTGTCAGATTTATTATTTCTTCCCTCTGCATGCTCTGCTCCACACAAACATTAACTTAGCCCCTGCACCACTGGCAAACAAGGTGAAGGGGTAAGGCTGACCGCCTGACTCCTGGGTCATACACAGATGGCTCTTGTCTGTGGAAAAGGCACAGTGGTGCACACACAGAGGCAGGGCCAGGATGGCTGCCTTGGTGTGGGAGGGGTCCAGACCAGGATCCTTCTTTCTAGACATCCTTATCATAAAAGAGATTGGTTTCCTACTTTTGTTCTAACATTGTCCCATTTTGACATGAACCGTACAACTTCCCAGAATTAGTTGGGGAAGGCTCCACATATTCTAGTTAAATTCTAAGTTTTTTTTGTTTGTTTTTTTTTTTTTTGGTAAGTAGGCTTCATGCCCAGCATGGAGCCCAACACAGGGTTTGAACTCATGACCCCGAGATCAAGACCTGAGCTGAGATCAAGGGTTGGATGCTTAACCCAGGCACCCCAGAATTTTAGGATATTTTAAAGAAGGTTTGTAAATGCTATAGTTCAGAATGATTCCTTATTGAGAAAAATCTCCTACTGCTTTTTAGAAATAAAAGCATGTCTAATAATTGAGCCTTATTATTTTCAGTATGGACATGTTCCCCTAAAGGAGTTCTTGCTTTCCTATGATCTGACTACAGGTAAGCACTCAGCATGAAGAGGGACGTACATAAGTGTCATCAAACCTCTCATTGAGCTTCTCAAAGTTGGCATTCAGTTTGATACTAGGAGATACTGAGGCTGGCAGTTTTTCCCATATGATTTTCTAACCCAACACTGTCCTTAAGAACCTAGACATCCATCAACAGATGAATGGATAAAGAAGATGTGTTGTATATACACAATGGAATACTATGCAGCCATCAAAAATGAAATCTTGCCATTTGCAATGATATGGATGGAACTAGAGGGTATTATGCTGAGTGAAATAAGTCAGTCAGAGAAAGACAATCATCATATGATATCACTGATATGAGGAATTTGAGAGGCAGGACGGGGGATTGTGGGGGATAGGGACGGAAAAAATGAAACAAGATGGAACCAGGGAGGGAAACAAACCATGAGAGACTCTAATCTCAGGAAACAAACTGAGGGTTGCTAGAGGGAAGGATGGTGAGAAAGATGGGGTGGCTGGGTGATGGACATTGGGGGGAGTATGTGCTATGGTGAGTGCTGCGAATTGTGTAAGACTGATGATTCACAGACCCGTACCCCTGAAGCAAATAATACATTTTATGTCATAAATAAATAAATTAATAAATAAGAACACGTCCTTTTTAGGACGTGAGCTATTCTGAAATCCATGATTAGGACACAAAAGCAAGTGTTTTACATTTCAAGTGACTTCATTCATTTCTTAATCCTACAAATATCTATGATCATTTAGTAAAAGCCAGCCGAGCTGGGAGCTGGGGAATGCAGCAACAAATAAAATACTCTATGAGAAGGCATCGTTATGAAGTCCAGAATTACCCCCTTATTTCAGTAAAAATTTGAACACCAGCACTAATGGGCAATAAATAAAACTGTGTTACAGCAAACATTGTGTGTTAGAAAATGACTCTATTTATAGTCAGTCAGTCCTTCCACATCTCTCTTATTTAGAACTCAGCAAAAATAAAATTCCAGTTTATTCTGGACAACAACATCACACAGGCCAAAAAATAAGCAGCAAGTTCATAGATCAAAAAAGGGAGAAAAAGAAACTTGTATCTTCGGCCTTGCTAAGCATTTATAAAAACCACTACTGATAGGACAGATAAGTATAACACACAAAAAAGTTATGGAATTCTCAGAATAATATTTTGTTGTTGTTGTTGTTGTGTTTGCTTTTTTTAATATGTTTTATTTTTCTCCTTTGAGATTTCCGCAAATATGGTCACACCATAAGTAGAGTCAGAAGTAGGACAAAAAAACAAGCCAAGTTTGGTTAGGTCATCTGAGATCCTTAAAAATAGCTGAACTCTAACAACATGTTAAAAAAAAAAAACACACACATATATTTATATATGTATATATGTATATGTATAATATAAATAAAAATTATAATTTTCCTTTTTTAAAGTACTTTCTTTTTTTTCCTAAGATTTTATTTATTTATTTGACAGAGAGAGCAAGAGAGCACAAGCAGGGGGAGCAGCAGAGGGAGAGGGAGAAGCAGGCTCCCAGCTCCAACAGGGATCCCGACATGGGGCTCAATCCTGGGACCTTGGGATCTGAGCTGAAGGTAGATGCTTAACCATCTGAGACACGCACCCCTTTTAAAGTACTTTCAAGAACAACAACAACAAAACATGGCCTTGGGATCTTGGTTCTTCTGTCTTCCCCTATTTCAACCCTATGCAGAAGTGGTAGACAGAAGAGCAACAAGGCAGAAGACGTTGGAGAGATTTGCGAGAGGGATTCAAGCCACCACTGAGTTTGGAAGGTGAAGAGGTCATAAGCCAGGGCATGCAGGTGGCCCCTAGAGACTGAGAGTGAACTCCTGGCTGACAGCCAGCAAGGAAACAGGGATCTTAGTCCTACCTCCACAAAAGACTGGATTCTGTCGACCATCTGAATGACCTCGGAGCTAGATTCTTCCCAGAGTCTCCCAAGAAGAGCCCAGCTAGCTCACACTTTGATTTTGACAATGTGAAACCCAGAGCATAGAAACCACCACCATACTCCTGACCTGCAGAAACTATGAACTAATAAACTTGGGTTGTTTTGGCCATCAAATTTATGGTAATTAATTGCAGCAGCAATAGGAAACGAACACAGCCATCTTGTCCCAACACGACAGACAGAGTTCAGATCATGTCATTTCCACCTGCACGCACCTGACACTCTTTGTGGCGGGTTTTGTCCGGCCTCAGAGATCCACCCAGAAGTGCAGGGGCAGGGGAATTAACCACATCCTCCCAGGGTCAGCCCTTAGCCCCTGACAGACTGGAATGGGTGGGCCCATCCCAGCTCCTGAACCCGCCTTGGAGCTATTAGCTATCTCCGGAGCTCCTTGGTAGGGCTGAGGCTGTGATCCCGCAGTGGTGACCTGCTTATCAGCACACCTTTACCAGGTTCCTTCCTCTCCGTGTCTAACTTCCTCACTCTCCTGCTGTGCTTCCTGGGATCATCTCCCAAATGAAGGACTTTCACCCACATCCTCGTCTTAGGATCTACTTTGAAAGGATCCCAACCAGACACTGAACTTACAGGGCCAGCTGGGGTATGGGAAGTGAAAGAGGTTGCTTTAACATTCTTTTTTTCCCCCTGCAAAAACTAAGGTGTATTTCCTGCTGGGCTTTCTGTCTGAGCAGGCAGGGAATGAACACCAAGGATCTGGTCCTTAGAAGAGCACAAACGTGTATCTGAGTCCCTGCTGACCATTTAGGAACTCAAAAACACCACAGACACATTGTTTAACTTCTCCGGGTCTGTGTTTTGTCCTCTAAAATGAAATTAATAATGTCTCCTTTTACTTCGTGAAGTTTGTATGAAGTGATGCATGTGAAGCACTTGGTATCCAATAGGTGCTTTATATACGGTGTCAATATTGATTAGTACCTAACAGCGTCACAGCTAGGAAAAATAATGAACGGTTGGGTTTAAACTGGTGCCTTTTCCTAGATTTACGCAGAATATTGTAATATATTATAGCAGCAAGGACTTTAGTGAAGCACCTTTGATTCTCAGATGGGAAATCTGGGGCTTTAAGAGACACAGACATCGTGCTCCAGGCCAGAGGGCTACCTGGAGTGAGAGAGCAATCCTTGGTACGCAAATAGTGACCAGACCCCAACTTTTCTGACATGAAGCCAGGAGAGCAAAGCTAAGAATAGCCCGTTAGGAAACCTCTGTGTTACGGAATAAGCAGTGCCGGGTCCAAGGAAAACAAGCAAGGGGACTTTTCTGAAAACCCAGGGACATTTTCTGCAGTCAGTTGCCCAGTGTCGGCAAACAGTCTGGCTACACTCAGGAAAAGCTCTGTCAGTCCACCGGGCTGCCCACACTTGTTTCTTCCGCTTTGGGAATTCACCGCAGTTGGCTCATTTTGGAGATATTCCCATTAGTTCGTTCTTAGATCCCCAAACAGAAAACGGAAACTTCAAGATAAGGTGCTGCCAGAGAGGAAGCGAGGAAACACATCAAATGTCTAAGTCTCAGAATCATTTAGGAAGTCCATAATGGGGAATCAGAGGAATTGCAGGCTCCTTTTGAAGGGAGATAAGAGATTCACTGAATGTCTCCATACTTATATCACTTCTTCAGCAGTTTTGGATAAAACCCACCTAATTCTCATGTCTAAGAACCCAGAGCTTCCACTCATCCCAAATATTCCTTGTTTGGGCCCAGCACTGCTACCAGTGGGGCCTCGAGCCTTCCAGCAGAGAGGCTCTCAGGATTACCTACAGTGACATTTTGGTCAAAATAAGGTCCCTGTAACTGAGCACAACCATAGGGCCTTCTTGATATCCTCTTACATGCGGTGGGCCTGGGCTCACCTTTATGGCTCAGAATGACCTGAGATGTCCGATGATACTGATGATTCCTGGGCCCACCCAGACCCCCTGCGTCAGAGTCTCTGAGTGCTGGACCTGAAGGTTTTTCATTGAAACAAGCTCCCTGCACGTGGGGTGGGGGCTCCTGCCTGACCCAGGTGTTCTGAGACAGCTACAAATGCGAAATGAGTGAACATGCCTTCCCGCAGAGTCAGTTCAGAGGGGACCAGACTGGTTTTCCATCAAATGGTCTTGTGCTCCGACCAACAAGAAATGCCATTTTATACCATGATACTGTTCATTTCATTTCATAATTTTGGGTGTACGAGACATATCACATTTTTACTCTGTGGTTAGAATTATATCCATATTGAGATTTCTTCTCCCTACATTAGACTCTGCAGAAGTACAGTAGCTGTTGGCAGAGTAGAACTTTGGCAGAAGCTATCAAGGCTTTAAAAAACAAACAAACAAACAAAAACAAAACACCCCGCCAAACTGCTCAGATGTAAAGGAACCAAACCGAGAGCCTCGGGAAGGCCAGTGCCCCGGCTCGCAGTGCCCTTCAGCAGTGAGGAACCAAAGCCAGATTCACACCTTGACGGTTGGTCTTGCCCCTGTGGTTATGGCTGGCGCTACCTCCCGTTAAACCCATAGTCTCCTGTCTGTAGCTTTCATTTGTCCCTAGCTATTGGTAGTATACAGGATGGCTTTGGATAAAAATGGGACATTTGCCTCGGCAACCCCCAAATCCTCTTCCTGGCCATCTCTCACTCCCTTGGGGATGCCGAGGGGACCTGGGACAGAAGGGAAGGTGGGTCAAGTCCTTAACCCAATAAAGGCTGGAGAGGGGAGCACAAACGACCTCCAGGAAAAGGGATGAAGAAGCCAGAAGTGTGGCGCGCCCAGACGAAAGAGCTCTGGTGGTGGCACCTGGGGTGAACCCATGTTTGCACCGTCTTTCCTCTTCCCTCAGCACCCCCTGCCCAAGCGGAAACTGCAAATATGAAGCCAGAGCTGAAACCCAGCACTCTGGGGACAGCAGGCTGCATCTTCAGAGCCTGGAAGATTCTACAGGTCTTGAGGCACTTCTCGTCAGCCTGTTCCTCAGGAAACAGGTTTATTTGGGGAGGGGGAGATGAAAGTCACTCAACACCCCCAAATAGCTCTCACTCCGTGTCTTCAACTCATCCTGCACCTCCAGCAAGTGGGGGCCTCACCAGGTCCTCCCCTCACGGTCGTCCCTCCTCCCCTCACTGTGCTGAGCCCCTCCACGAGAGGCCGACGGGTCTGTTCACAGCCGCTGCCGCCGGCCTGCAGCCCGAAAAAAGCCGCGCAGCTCCCCGTCCCCACGGGTCCGATTCGCGGCCGCACCTCAGGGGCGTATTCGGGGAGAATGCAAGGGGGTGTGGAGCGTCACGCCTAAAATTCCTCCCACGTCTTATTTCTCTTACCCTCCTTCCGGTGTTGGGTTCTCTCCCCACGGTTCTCTCCGTGTAAATGTAGCCACAGAGAGAATGACAAGAGGCACGGCTGGGGCTATCACCCCAAGGAAATGTCACTATGAAGAACAGAAGAAGTGACATTATATATATCTCCTTCGCTTGCATTTCGACTCAGGATTCTTCAAACTGTGTAATTTTTACTCTTAAAAGTAATAGAGGGCCATTGTCAAAGTTGGAAAATGCTGAAAATAACCAGGAAAAATAGAAAACTTGCCTCAAGTCTTGCCGTCCAGAGACAGCCACGGTTCACATCCTGGTTCAGTGTGGTTATTCTTCGCGCATTCATATTTTACAACTGTTAAGTAAAATTGGAGTCAAGTAAATATTAGTACATAGAGTTTTCATCCTTTTTTTTTTCACTGAACAAATCATGAATAAACATTATCCAGACGTGGACAACTAAGTCTGTTTCCCATTTTTGTTATTTTAAAGAAAGGAGGCATTATTTCAAACATTTATCTGGGAGATGTTATTTCTAGTAATTTAGCTATAGCCATGCACAGAATCTGAAGATTAGCTTACACCTCCTGACCCGTTCCTGTGAGACAGCGTACCTTAAAATGGGTTGCACTGGTAAGAGAGAGAGAAAAAACCAGAAGACTGTCGGCAGCGCACTGCTGACAGCGCAGATGAGAAATGAAGAATGACAGTCCACAGTTACTAACACCAGCGCAGAGTTTGCTTATGTTCATGAAATTCTGGTTATTGCAATTACAAGAGAGATGCTACTAATAAGCAAAGTTTTCAGACTTTTTCAAGACATCGATTTGGTGTTATTAGAATTTAAAACCCCACATTTGTGCCTTATTAGTAGCACTGAGGTAAAATTAAAAGACACGAACAAAGGAGAATTAGCTTGGAGGACTAGAGTCTGACATCACTGTAATTTTTTGGAGTCGTGGATATTCCCGGGAAACTTTTTGGATGCTGCCGGGGAATTCCTCTTTACTGGGTTTGGACACATCCTTGTATTATTACTCACAGGAAACCAGCCTCTCTATAAAGGCGCTCCGGTAGGAGCGGTGCTCTGCGGCTCTCGGCTGACTTCACACCAGAACCGCTGGCCACAGGAGACAGAAGTAGCAGGAACAAAAGCAGGATTTCGAACACGGGCACCGAAGCCACGACATCACAGAACAGTAAGTGCAAAGAGCCTTTGCAAGGCTGACCTTGAACCAGGGCTGTCAGTACGAATAGAGATGCAGAAAACCTTTGATAAAACACCTGTGCAGCTCCTTGTTGTATCCGAACAAGCTAAACTCTGGTTTTTCTCTTTCACCTCCATTACGAAAATCTTTAATTTTATATGTATTCATTCCAGCCAACTTCCTTGAAACAAGCAAAGACGGTGGCACTGTTACTCTTTACCTAAAATCTTAGGATGCTGCCGAAAACATCATGTAGAATGATCTCAGTAACTGGCTGCCTAAGATTTCTTTCTGTAATTAATTTTGTGCTTTTCCCCCCCCAGAAAGGCATTTCAAGACTGAACTTCTGATAAAAAGAGCCCTAGAAGTCATGATCGCCTCACAGCTTCTCTCTGCTCTCACTCTTGGTAAGTCAATGTCATTCATTAGACCACTGGCATTTCAGGCAGGATAATTCCTCCTCGTGGGTGGGGTGGGGAGGGGCATGTGTTTTAGGGTGTTTAGCAGCATCTCTGACCTCTCTGCGCAGTGCAATCCACTGTGGGTTAGGGGCAGTTTACCTCCGTGTGCCTCTGCTTCCTGATGTGTTAAGTGTTGATGGTTAAGTGGCCTATTCCCAGAGGTCGCGAGGGTCCAGTGTCATGGAAAGGGCCTCGCACAGGGCTTGGAAGTGCATATCAAGTGCTCGGTAACCTTACTTATTCTGATGATTACACTACTGTAGGGATATCCTGGCAGATTGTGGGTGGGTGAGTGCAGGGAGGCCCAACCCCCAAAGGTATGCACAACAGCAGCAGTTTCTCCCTCCAGAACCCTTCTTACTTTGGAAAAGGTAAAAAAATTTCAAATCATTCCAAAGGCCCCTGGTAGATGAAAATAAGACTATAAAAAGCCCAGTGGATAAAGTCGAACTACAGCAGGACTAACCTCTCCATGCCTTCCCCGTGTTCCCCTTTAGCACTTGTCCTGTTTGAAGAGAGCAGAGCCTGGTCGTACAACGCATCCACAGAAACCATGACTTTCGACGAAGCCAGCGCTTACTGTCAGCAAAGGTACACGCATCTGGTCGCGATTCAAAACCAAGAAGAGATTAAATACCTGAACTCTGTGTTCAGCCATTCACCTACTTACTACTGGATCGGAATCAGAAAGGTCCATCAGCAGTGGACCTGGATAGGGACCCAGAAGCTTCTGACCGAAGAAGCCAAGAACTGGGCTCCCGGCGAACCAAACAACAAGCAAAACAATGAAGACTGTGTGGAGATCTACATCAAGAGAGACAAGGACACGGGCATGTGGAATGACGAGAGATGTGACAAAAAGAAGCTCGCCTTGTGTTACACAGGTGCGAGGGCGTGTCGAGCTGTGGGCCTCTTGCCAAATTATTGACAGTCTGCAAAACCTGGTCTCTACCATGGCAACGTTATGCTCTAAAAAAAATACCATTTTAAAACCTTCTGCTTGGTAAATTATATCTTTTTGCTTCTTTGTGTGAGTGTAGGCAAGAATGTATGTACCGAGGTAGGTCGACACGTATGTAGTGTGTGCTCATACAACGCATAATTGAGTTACTCATTTATTTGTAGAAGAGCTGTCTTGAACGTCTGTGAGAAAGGGCATTTTCTGTTCTCGATGCCAATAATAGCTCTACCCCCTGACACTTTCACATGAACATCAAGGTTTAAAATAGCTGAGCTTCAAACCCAGCTTTGTCTTTGGGTGAAGCCCTTTCTTTAGTTAAAATCTTTGGCAGTCCCTGTAACTGGTGACTTCTCTGTCATACACTGTTGCTCCTGAACCCCAAGGACGGCATTGTAAGCCCAATGACGATCCTCTTCCTCATTGTTTTCTGCAGCTGCCTGCACCCCTACATCCTGCAGTGGCCACGGTGAGTGTGTGGAGACTGTCAACAACTACACCTGCGAGTGCCACCCCGGCTTCAGTGGACTCAGGTGTGAGCAAGGTGAGTCCCCGCCTCACCCGTTCCTGCACTCCTGTTGGTAGCGCGGTCGCTGTCCCAGCTGGCTTGGGTGTCGACTCTGCCCGTCCTCCCTTCCCTGGGGCGTGTAGTCTCACGTGGTGGTTAAGGGCCCTGGTTTCAAATCCCAGATTGACCACTGTGACTTCAGACACCCGGATCAGGTGGTTAAACTCTCGAGTACCAGTTTTCTCGCCACAAAATGAGGGTGATAATGGTGTCAACACCAATGGTTAGGTCTATGTGAGTGACAGCATAGCGCCCGGAGAGAGGAGGCATTTGGTAAACAATAGTGACAGTTTCCTGGGCTTCCTCCCTTCATGCTGGGCCACAGAGAGCAGATCTGATGTGGTCTCTCCTTTCAGCTGTGACCTGTCGAGCGCAGGAAGACCCTGAGCACGGAAGCCTGGTCTGTGCCCACCCTCTGGGACTCTTCAGCTACAATTCCTCGTGCTCCGTCCGCTGTGAAAAGGGTTTCATCCCAAGCAGCACGGAGGCCGCGCGGTGCACTTCTGCGGGGGACTGGAGCGCCCCTCTTCCAGCCTGCAACGGTAAATGCCTCTGAACGCACACCACCCTCTGACTTGTCCCTCACGGCCTCGTTTTTTTTTTTTTTTTTTTTTTTAATGCAACTAACAGCACTTTCAAAACTCCAGGGAAAGTTCTTTTTGTTGTTGTTTTTAGTAAGATTCTCCTCGCCAACAGGTATGATCAGTAGGGTGCCTGCTCAGTTTCAAAGAGGTTTTTGGAAAAACCACTGGGTTTGAGATGGGCTCTTCTGAGACTCTGGTGATTTGTAAGAGAGTGCCCGTGGCTCTGGGACCACACTCGAGAAACCTTCATGACTTCTCCCACTTGGCCTCTCTCCATGCAGCAGAAGAATAAGACCATGGTAGTCAAGCAGTCCCGACAGCTCTTTTTCTCTCTCAGGCTTATCTTTCTAGGCTGGAGGTGAAAACTTTGTGCCTCCGGGTCCTGCTGGGTGGACATCAATGAATGTCCCGTGTATGTCAGTATTTCTGTTATTACAATGATCATAAATCCTGATCGAGAATCTGGTTTTTTTTCTGTTTTTGCCTTCCATAAAATAGATCAGAGACAGGATGAGAGATGTGAGAACATAGATCAGAGACCACTTAGCATAGTCAAAGTATAAATCAGTCAGAGAGGATGGAAGTATTAAAAAGGCATAAAAGCTTTATCATGTGCATGCATATCCCCAATAATTAATTTAGGACTTTGGGATCTATGGTTTGAAAGCTGCTTCCTTTGCCTGTTATAAGTTCCAGCTCAGTAGAAAGTAAACATATTCACGGTACTCATTCAAATCCCCAGTGGTTGAGTGCAGTGCGCTGACAAAGCCCGCCAATGGCACTGTGGACTGTCTCGAAAGCTCTGGAAACTTCCCATGGAACACAACTTGTGCCTTTGCTTGTGAAGAAGGATTTGAACTAATAGGCTCCAAGCGCCTCCACTGTACCTCATCTGGGAATTGGGACAACAAGAAGCCAACATGTAAAGGTACAGTTGCTCCATGTCAAGATTCACTGTAAACATTCTTCTTCTCAATCTGTACCTGAGGTGGTCAGGCCAGACCTGCTAATGTTCATGGGTGTCTATGTTACAGCTGTGACATGTGAGGCCATCAGCCATCCTCAGAACGGGTCTGTGAGCTGTAGCCACACCCCTGAGGGCGAGTTCACCTTTGGGTCCTTCTGCAGTTTCACCTGCGAGGAAGGCTTCCAGGTGCAGGGAGCAGCCCAACTTCAATGCACCGCGCAAGGGAAATGGAGTCAGCAGGTCCCAGTTTGTGAAGGTAAGCTCAAGAGCATCTCCTTTCTACACCTCTTCCTTAAAGGGCAGCAGTCTTCAAACTAGGGCAGTTAAAATGAAACTAGATGCCTACTTTAACTAGAGTAATCAGATTTGATGGGCAGCATTCTTCTTATGTTTTTGAGTTTCATATAAAAGAACCAATGCTTATCCAGGGAAAGGATTATATGTACTAAGAGGGGATGTTTTGCTGGTTTCTTCACTGTGCTGGGCTAATATGGCTTCTTTGGCATTGGCATGGAGTAGGCAGAAACCCTAATCTAAGAGGAAATCACATGAGAACACTTAAAAGTAGCATTATGAGAACATGACCTGATTTTAAAACTCTTATAATCACTTTTCTTCTGAAACTGCTCATAACTAGCAGTGAAGAGAATGTACGAAGTGTGGTATCATATATAAACACACTAAAATTTAATCCACTTTAAAGCAAGAGTAATGATGTCGAAAACAAGCAGTTTTCATTATCACATACTGGTACTTTTGTCACCAAATATAGCACAGAATGATTTCCAGTGTTAAGAAGCCACAAGACCAAAACCAAACTGCAAAGCAGACACATTTCACGGGCTGCCTTCTTACCTTCCTTCTGTATTTTGGCCTCATCTGTTAGCATCCGGGACACAAAATTTGCTCTCTGACTACATAAAATCTTTCTCCTGACTGTAACTTCTTTCAAATGTGAGGACAGTGCTCAGGAAACACTGGTTCTATTACAGGCTGTCCTTTACTGAGGGCCATTATCAACGAAGGGACTGGCATTCAAAGACAGTCATCTTCCCAACTGTCCAGGGAGGAATGAAGAGCCTTTAGATCTGTAAACATTGTTTTGCCCAAAACAAAGGGGTTCATTCATCAAATGAATGAACTCTCCAATTCCACTGCAGTATTTTCTGACCATCATTTTGGTGTTTCAGCTTTTCAGTGCAAAGCCTTGACCATCCCAGAGAAAGGCTACATGAATTGTCTTCCAAGTGCTTCTGGAAGTTTCCAAAGTGGGTCCAACTGTGAGTTCTTTTGTGAAAAGGGATTTGTGTTGAAGGGATCCAAAAAACTCCAGTGTGGCCCCACAGGCAAATGGGACAGTGAGGAGCCCACATGTGAAGGTACAGTTTTTGTTTTTACTTCAAGATAAAAACTATTGAAGACCTAGGGACTTGATTACTTGAGAAAACTGTTACTTCCTGATACAGACTTCTAATGTGCTCACTTGTGTCTTCCAGCTGTGAAATGCGATGCTGTCCGGCATCTCCAGCGTGGCTCAGTGAGGTGTGCCCACTCCTCTGCTGGAGAGTTCACCTACAAGTCCTCCTGTGCCTTCAGCTGTGAGGATGGCTTTGAGTTACATGGGTCAGCTCAGCTCGAGTGCACCTCTCAGGGACAGTGGACGCAGAAGGTCCCCTCCTGCCAAGGTAGGGCTGAATTTAGACTTTAAGGAGTTAGGTCAAATACTTCATGTGTGTCTGAAGCTAGATTGCCACATGGGGCTTGACCCTAATTTCCTACACGCTGAAAACTAGGTAATGCTTATACGTTACATCTGTTGAAGAGTTTTCAGTCCGTTTTAGACCTTTTCCAGGAGACCTTTGTTAACCTCTCCCCATGTGTCCACCATTTGCAGTGGTACAATGTTCAAGCCTGGCAGTTTCCGGAAAGACGAACATGAGCTGCAGCGGGGAGCCCGTGTTTGGAGCTGTGTGTGCGTTTGCATGTCCCGAAGGATGGACACTCAATGGGTCTGCAGCTCTGACCTGTGATGCCACAGGACACTGGTCTGGGATGCCGCCGACCTGTGAAGGTGAAGCCCTGACTGGTGCTGGCTGTCTGGGAGGCTAGACAGAAGAGGGGGAAAGTAACGAACCATTCATTACATTCAAACAAGAAAGGTTCCTAAGGTTGAGAAGCTGGTGAATACTTAGTTTTATGGTGACAGAAAACAGAAGAGCGTGGATGTGGATGGAATGGGTAGAATTGTGACAAGTGGAAAAAGGGGAGCTCGAGGTCAAAGTCGGGAAGCAGAAGACAGGCGAGGGAAAGAGCAAGCAGCCAGTCTTGAGCAAGGTGCGGTGGGTTCTGGGAAGGGCTTGGAGGGTTAGAGAGCTCCCGGCAGCGGTGGGAGACAAGCTGCCGCAGGTGGTTTGGGTCCGTCTCAGAGGACTTCAGTGCCTCTGTGTGTACTGAAGTAGGGCTCATCAGTGTGCAAAGGAAAGGGCAAATGGACAGAACAGAAAGACTTGAAATTCAGTTCGTTCTCGTGACCGTTCCTCCCTCTCGGTTTCCCTAGCTCCCGCTGAGTCCCACGCTCCCCTGGCAGTCGGCCTTGCTGCTGCTGGGACCTCCGTCTTGACGTTAGCCTCGTTTCTCCTCTGGCTCCTGAAACGCCTGAGGAAGAAGGGTAAGGGAGTTTGGGAGCATACTCCAAAAAATGGTTTTGAAAAATGTATTTTTTTTCTCCTTGATGAGTCATGTTCTCTCTTGCACATTTAAACAGTAATTAGACTCGAGTTACCAGATAAACAGTAATAAACAGTATAATTGAGCTGTGGTCTTAGAAGAAGAGTTTTAGGAAATACACGTTATCGAACGGCAGACAGCTCCGAGAGATACCATTCACGGGCAATTCTGCATCTCCCATGGTTGTTGTGCAGTGAGGCTTTGGGTTTGTGCTCCCAGGAAATGGTTAAAACATTTCCAAAACATTCACTTGGAATATAGGCTTAAATATGGAGTATCTCCTGGGGACTGTCCCCTACAAACACGTATAGCCACACTCACAGCTTGTTTGGCTTATGAAATATTTAACACTTTTTAAAATCAAGTTCTGACATTTATAAAATGAGAACTCTCTCATAAAATTTAGGTATGGGACTTCTCTTGAAAAACTGGCAGATGAACTCGGCAAGCTGAGCCTGTGGCTGTCGCTAGCATTAGGAAGCTGCTGGGCCCTTAGGATGAGTGTGTACTTTGCACATCCCGGCCTTGCCCCAAGCTGTGTTTGTGCTCTGATTATCACAGGGGCCCTGAAGGCATGGAGCTTGTAGTCCCTGGTGAATAGAGCCATATTTTTTCTGAATGTGATATGTCCTTCAAAGTCCTTTAGTCCAAATTAATGGTCTTCTTTTTCTTGCAGCAAAGAAATTTGTTCCTGCCAGGTAAGTTGCATTCTTGTCCAAAGCATGCCACCGAATATTCTACACATTTTTCTCTGTTCCTGTTGGGAAACACAGCTTAATTTAGTGTTCTTGTGTATTCCACAGCAGCTGCCAAAGCCTTGAATCCGACGGATCCTTCCACATGGCTTTGTAGTCATTTTTAGTCCAAAGGAATCAGGTGAGACTTAAAATCCCATATGATTTTGAAAGAACATAACCTTTCTTCATGTTCTGTTGCTCCTTGAGCCCGCCAAACCTGCTAGTTCTTTGGGGGAGAATCACCACCTTTGTGGTGTTTTATGAAAAGTTATTTCATTTCTTTGCAGAAGGAAAAGAAAAAATAAACAAGACTTGGCCTAATAGAGTCATTTCACTTGTGAACGTTAATAATAATGATGATGATCGTTAACCCTTATGTGGCACTTACTATCTTCTAGAACTGTCATAAACTAGGAATTGTATGAGATAGGGACTGTTGCCAATTTCTTATCGTAAGGGTAAGAATATGAGGAACAGACAAGTTACATAAACTTGTTTAAAATCTTAAATCCAGTGAATGGCGTAGCCAGAATTCAAACCGAGGCAGAATCCGTGTTCTTAGCCACTCTGCTGTGCTTTCTGAGAATTTGGAAGGGTCAGCTCTCCCCTGAATATATTTTGTAAGTTAATAGACTTTATTTTTTTTAGGGGAAATGCTATCCCCCAGCAATGTATATTGTTAACCAGTGTAAAGTAGTAAAAACACAAGTAGTATCAGTCGTAGGTTTACAGAAAAAGTGAGCAGAAATTAGAATTCCAACATACTCCTTGACCCTTCTATGTCCTCTTTTAGTAACAACTTGTGTTAGTGGGGCATTTTGTTACAATTGATGGGTCAATATAGATACATTATTATTAACTAAAGTCCATTATTTACATTAGGGTTTCCTCTTGGTTTTGTATATTCTATGGGTTTTGACATGTGTATAATGATGTGTATCCACCATTCCAGTATCATCCAGAATAGTTTTGCTGCCCTAACTAAATATAATTTTGTTGTTCATGCTTGGACTCTCTAGTGAGAGAGAACACAGTGGTCTGGGCTAGAAGGTGAATTTTGTTGTTGCTATTAATGCAGAATATTAAGGGTCCTTGACAGTATGCATTCTTCGTTTGCAGGAGCACCGGTACCTCCAGGGGACTAGACCAATAGTCTGATGAGGGCAGCGACAGAAGGGGATCCTCTGGTCTCTGGTGCTTCTCAGCTCCCACATCCGCCACCTTGACAGCTGAGAGCATGGACCCCATGAGGACTTCAATGGCCCAGGCTCTAGTGGGCGAGGCCAGCCTGTCACCAGCAGGACTCGGCTTTCTCTATCTTGTTCTCAGCATCTGGAAAGTGCTGATGGAGGAAAAGCATATTCTCTTCTTGACAAAAGTGAAGAGACTTCGGCTCTGGGGTCTCAGGATTCCTGTTCTAACTGTCTCCCTGCTCACTGTGCGATCTCAGTGGAGAAATATGGTATTTTGTGGTATTGTTTCTTTCTGTGTCTCAACTACTGATTGATTACATGGCTCCTGTCGTCGGAATGACAGGAGTTTAGGGAAAACAACTCGGCCAAAGATACTCTATTACCAATGTGCAAAAAAATGACCATTTTTTAAAGCCCACAGGCGAGTGCATGGGGAAATCCTACTTAATACTCTGTGCGAAGATTACTAAGCAGTCTTAATCACTTTTATCCCTGTGGGATTCAGTGCTTTATAAAGTGTTCTTAGAGATTATGTTCTTTTATTTGCATTGGCTAAAGAACAACCTTCCCTAATTCTTAATTCAGTGTAAGTATTGTAGGGACTTTAAAATATGTGCAGGTTAAGACTATGGCTAGGGTAAATGTTACTTAGCCTAGATCTTTGTTTATTAATTAACAGGTTCTGTAGTAAATTTATTTCAAAAAAGGGGAAATGCTGTCCCCCAGCAATGTATATTGTTAACCAGTGTAAAGTTGAGATTCTTACTATAGTTACTTTTAAAAACATAAGTAGCTGGGCACCTGGGTGGCTCAGTCCATTAGGTGTCTGACTTTGATCTCAGCTCAGGTCTTGGTCTCAGAGTCACGAGTTTAAGCTCTGCAATGGGCTCCATGCTGGGTGTGGAGCCTATTTAAAAAAAAAATAAGTAAAAACACAAGTAGTATCAGGAAAGTAGAATCCCAATGGCATACACTTGTACAGTGTCAGCTTTGTTTTCAGAAGGATGTGGCTTTCCATTAGGCCAAGTGTTCTGATTTGAAAAAAGCATAAATGCAAACAAATAAAAGTACACTTTCATGAATATCTTTGTTCTAAAAAAACCAGGTAGAAAATGGATGTGCTTTCCATTCCTACAAAGATGTTTTATCAGATGTGATGCATCAACATATCATTCTTACATATGACATAAGATTTTAAATTCATGATGGGAACTCTCCGTGAAAAGGATTTATCCAATGGATTTTTTTTAAAGTGAAGATTTTTAATATTAATTCCTTAACTGTGTTATTCTGTTTGTTAGGGTGTTCATGAAGAAAGGACAGTCTGTATGAATGAATACTTGTGTTTGTTTATGAGGGAAGTTAAAATCCCTATGGAATCTTCAGTTATCAGTTGATCATCGGCCGTGAGAAATTCTTGGCCTGTCCATCACCAGAGCTTCTCACTCCATCTTGCCAATGATGTGAAAATCAAAACTCTCTAATCTAGCTAGATTCACTCACCTGGCATGTGCTGAAAAACCAGTTTCGGAGAAGTGCTGGCTGCATGTTGGCCAACGCAAAGCCGAAAGTCAACAGGGAGGCATGCTAAGGGTCAGAAGGTCAGAGATTCTGACAGGGCAAAAG
Source organism: Mustela erminea (assembly GCF_009829155.1). Taxonomy (NCBI): domain Eukaryota; kingdom Metazoa; phylum Chordata; class Mammalia; order Carnivora; family Mustelidae; genus Mustela; species Mustela erminea. The sequence continues at coordinate 1,878,229 of NC_045630.1, read as the reverse complement.
AACTCTGGGGAGTAAGGGAGAGAAAAATAAACAACTCTGCAAGCAGGCTACCTATGGAATAGCTTATTACTTTCTCTGAAATTGCTCAAATGTTGTACATATGAATATTTATATATACTGCAATGGAAATAGCTGTGTGAAATGTAAATATGGTGTTTGAGTTTAACAAAGTATTTTAAATTATGATTTAAAATATTTTATAGTTTTTAAAGTATGTATTTATTTAAGCTTATGCCATACCTATTCTGTGTTTGGCATGGCAGTACAAAGTTTGATAATAAACATGTTTATATTTAGTTCTGTGTGTAGGTCCTTTCTTAAAAATTCTATTCTCAGGGGCACCTGGGTGGCTCAGTGGGTTAAAGCCTCTGCCTTCAGCTCAGGGCATGATCCCAGGGTCCTGGGATCGAGCCCCACATCGGGCTCTCTGCTAGGCAGGGAGCCTGCTTCCCTTCCTCTCTCTGCCTACTTGTGATCTCTCTCTCTGTCAAATAAGTAAATAAAATCTTAAAAAAAATTCTTTTCTTACAGCCCATGTTTTTCTTCCTTCCTTTAATTCTAATTAACTAATTATTGAGTAATTGCTTAATATCTGTCTTTTCTGCTAGATTCTAAGTTCCTTAAGGGTAGGAGCAAATTATCTTGTTCATTGCTGTGTTTCTGGGATTTAACATATACCTGATATGCCACAGATACTCCACAAATATGTTTTGAATGAACGAATAGATAAGTGGACAAACCGAAGGCAGACACACTCACGATAAGGAGCAGAACCACTTTTCTAAAAGGAATGAGTTGTCTCAGAAGGCAAGGTTCAAAATCCTGTCATGGAGACAAGATAGGTTTGACAACAGTACCGAACAGAAGGAAATGAAGAAGAAATGAAGGAGCTAGTTAATGGCCTGGAGGTTCAACGAGGTACAATCGACTAGTGCTGCAATGAGGTAGTCGAGCACTAGGTCTACAAGAGGGGGCGAACTACGGGGGTGGGGTGCTGGAGTATGCGATTTCAGAGTTGATACAGTTTGGGGTGAGGTCAAGATTGAGGCTGTGTCCAGGGGAGAAGGTAGTTCAAGCGGAGGGGAGGAGGAGGATGCTATTGGAGAACAGGCACCTTGGCTGTGGGGTTCCTGGTCGTTGTGTGAGACTGAGCATTCCTTCTACCCATGATAAATTTGTGTTGGAAACTGCAGTGAACACAACCTTGGTTGGCAGCAGTGAGCAAGCTTTGCAGTCATGTGTGATGGGGATGGGCACAAGGGAAGGACAGTGGTCCTTCCTATGGACCTAAGGCTTCTTCTGTTGATGGTATTCATTGACCCTTGCTTCAGCCATCCCATGGTGGGCAAACAGCCCTCCAGCATTAGTTTCAATCTCACTGGGGTTTTGCAATGGTTTATAATGTCCACCTACTCATTCTAGTTCTGCCCTTTGGGGACCACAGAATAGCCAAATAACCACTCTTCTCCTGATCACCCTTCAGGTGGCTGCTAACACGTCCCATGACCTTGCCTACCCCATACCTTCTCTTTAGACTGAATGTGCACTATTTTTTAAATTTTATTATTATTATTATTATTTTTTAAAGATTTTATTTATTTATTTGACAGACAGAGATCACAAGTAGGCAGAGAGGCAGGCAGAGAGAGAGGAGGAAGCAGGCTCCCTGCTTGAGCAGAGAGCCCGATGCGGGGTTCGATCCCAGGACCCTGGGACCATGACCCGAGCCGAAGGCTGAGGCTTTAACCCACTGAGCCACCCAGGCGCCCCAAAATTTTATTATTGAGGTGAAGTTTATATAACATGAAAGCAACCATTTTAAGTGTATGATTCAGAGAGGTATTTAGTACATTCATAGTGTTGTACAATCACTACCTCTATCTAGTTAAAAATATTCTCATCAGGGGCATCTGCCGTCGGCTCAGGTCATGGTCTCAGGGTCCTGGGATCGAGCCCTGCATCGGGTTCTCTGCTCAGCAAGGAGCTGCTTTCCTCTCTCTCTGCCTGTCTCTCTGCCTGCCTGTGATCTATGTCTGTCAAATAAATAAATCTTTTTTTTTAAAATCACTTAAAAAAAGAAAAAGAAAAAGAAAACCCTAAACCCAGTAACAATCAGTTTCCATTCAACTCTCCCCTCAGCCCCTGGCCACCACCAGTTTGTTTCCCGTCTCTACGGACTTGCCTATTCTAGGTATTGCATAGGAACAGATCGCACAATATCTGGCCTTCTGTGTCTGGCATCTTTCCCTAAGTGTGAGGCATTCAAGATGCAACCACACCATAGCGTGTATCAGTACTTTGTTCCTTTTTATGGATGAATCATGTTCCATGGTATAGATGAGTGTTCAGTAAATTTAAGCCAAATTTCTCACTGTAGCTTCAAAATGTTTTTAACCAATAAAAAATCCAGCCATATGACTCAAAAGCATCCATATGAAAAATGCCTTGATAAAAGCCAAAACCCACAACACCGATGGACTCGGTGAGAGGACCTTCAGAGGGGCGAAGTTGTGGTCTGAGTCCTTTATTATTTGTTTGTTTGTTTGTTTTTGAAGATATTATTTATTTATTTGACAGAGATCACAAGTAGGCAGAGAGGTAGACAGAAAGAGGGGGAAGCAGGTTCCCTGCTGAGCAGAGAGCCCGATGTGGGGCTCGATTAGGGGTTTGATCCCAGGACCCTGGGATCATGACCCGAGCCGAAGGCAGAAGCTTAACCCACTGAGCCACCTAGGCACCCCCTGAGTCCTTTAGAAATCTAACTTGATATAAGGCCAGAATTTAAAAACGTATAGAAAAGTGAATAAACGGAGTGTCTATCTGACAATGTCACTAAATAACTCCTCCCTCTAAAACCCAACTTTGGATGGACCTAAGGTCTCTCCTTTTAGGACCTGTTGGCGCATCCTATAAACATGGAGCAAGTCTGGAGCTTGAATGTCAGATGACCTAGACCAGCTTTCTGAAGAAAGCCCTGGATCTTGGTTTTCAAAGAATAAGAATGTCCAACAAACAAGTAGAACAAAAAGATATCCAACAGGTCTTCTGCTTCCGGGTCGCAGCCATGGCGGTGGCAAATTCAAGCCCTGTTAATCCCGTGGTGTTCTTTGATGTCAGCATTGGCGGCCAGGAAGTTGGCCGCATGAAGATCGAGCTGTTTGCGGACGTTGTGCCTAAGACGGCCGAGAATTTTAGGCAGTTCTGCACTGGAGAATTCAGAAAAGATGGGGTTCCGATAGGCTACAAAGGGAGCACCTTCCACAGGGTCATAAAGGATTTCATGATTCAGGGTGGGGATTTTGTTAATGGAGATGGTACTGGAGTTGCCAGTATTTACCGGGGGCCATTTGCAGATGAAAATTTTAAACTTAGACACTCAGCTCCAGGCCTGCTTTCCATGGCAAACAGTGGTCCCAGTACAAATGGCTGTCAGTTCTTCATCACCTGCTCTAAATGTGATTGGCTGGATGGGAAACACGTAGTGTTTGGAAAAATCATTGATGGACTTCTAGTGATGCGAAAGATCGAGAATGTTCCCACAGGCCCCAACAATAAGCCCAAGCTGCCTGTGGTGATCTCACAGTGTGGGGAGATGTAGTCCAGAGCAAGACTGATCAGACCTTCACCTCTCTGCCATTGTGGGCCTTCCTTGCTCTGGGTGATGCTCTTGAGTAAGATAATCCGGATTGGCCCCTGTGTTTGCTTCCCTGCCTGCTGCGGCCCTTTTTGATCAAGAGACCTTGGAAGTGTCACAGATTCAAAATCCAAGATTTTCTGTTTAAGTTTTCAATTGTAAATAAAGTTTTGTTTTGTTTTGGTAAAAAAAAAAAAAAAAAAAGATATCCAACAAAATAAGGAGACCAAAAAAGTTTAAGTCTTTCTTCAAGAAAGAAAAGGATATTTGCAGTTTATGACCCAAAAGGGGTTTATTTACCCATTTATTCAATGGCATTTATTAATGCTGGACCTTCTGCTTCTGAAAATACAGAAGATGAATATCCTGAAAACGCACCTGTTGTAATATTTTTAATTTCTAGGTGGATTCTAATACCCTATTTAAATGACTGGCTGAGGTTACAAAAAAAAAATGGAAATCTCAGAGGACAAAAATGATTAGGAAGCGGGTGCTGGACCATGTAAGATTCTGTGAGCCAGAGTAAGGACTACAGATTTTACTCTGTGTGGGATGAGAGGCCACTGCAGGGTCTCACTTGTGCTCTCTCATGCTGGTTATTTTCTTCCCCTCTGCTACCCTCCTTCACTGCCCGTCCATTCTCAGGCCTCCTTGCCCTGTGCCCCAGAGGCTGAGCCCTGCAGAGTGCCTCATGGGGCTGGTGTCTGATTGGTTTGACTATTAAGAGGCCTATAAGGAGATCAAAGAGCAAGAGGCGAGAGCAGTCACCCACCCTCTCCCTGTGCAGCTGTTCTCTCCAGAAGCCGCGGTATCTCCTCCGCTCCAGCTCTTAATGGGTTGCAATTCTCACTGGATCCTGATAACACCGTCTCCTCCCTTGAATCTTCAGTCCGGGGGATACCACTTCCTCCGGTTACTTTCAGTCTCTGGTTGCCTTGACCTCTCATTTGTTTTCTTAGCCTTGCCCAATCCGTGGCTGGGTTTTGGTCCCTCTAGTAAAATTTGAGAAGCTTTTTAAACTACTGAATGGAGATGATCAGGTAGGCATTTGTGGCTGGGAAGTCCTTGCTGGAAATAGAAACGTGGCAGTCATCAAACACTTAGATGTTCTTCAGGGTGATGGCTAGGATCACCAAGTCAGAAAAGAAGAAATCCGTGGGGAGCCCTGGCACACCCTGCAGATTTACAGAGTGGAGAGACAACTGCAGCCCAACAAATGACACAGAGAAGGAACAGTCCATGAAGTAGGACGAGAGCCAGGGGCTGACCGGACAAATAACATGAGCACAGAGAATTGGCTGCTGGCTTTTCTGAAGCGGAAGACCTTGGTGGGAACAGTCTCAGGAAATCAGTGTGACTGAAAGCCTGATTGGATAAGGGTCAAGAGAGACTTGAAGGAGGAGACTCAGAAATACAAGTGTAGACATTCCTCCAGGGTATGATAGTAGGAACAGGCACTTCATGGAGCTCCCTGGCTCCAGGTTTGTTCCCACTTCAACTTGTCTTCCAGAGCCCTGGCAGAAGATGTGCCTCCTAATCATCGGGATCATGGGCTTCAGAGCTGACTGGCCTGGGTTCAAAATCCCAGCTGTGCGTCTCTCTAGCTTTGTGACCAAGCACAACTTTCTGAAGCTCCATGAGACTGCTTTAAATGGGGATGATGATAGTGCCTGCTGGGGAGCAGCAGTGCTTAGCCTTCGGGAATGTTCGGTAAGGTGACCCGTGGACTGTGTTGGTCAAGTTCCCCAGCTACTGCTGTTGTTACTGATTTTTCTAAAATTTAAATATGCTGGGCGCCTGGGTGGCTCAGTGGGTTGAGCCGCTGCCTTCGGCTCAGGTCATGATCTCGGGGTCCTAGGATCGAGTCCCGCATCGGGCTCTCTGCTCGGCAGGGAGCCTGCCTCCTCCTCTCTCTCTCTCTCTCTGCCTGCCTCTCTGCCTGCCTCTCTGCCTCCTTGTGATTTCTCTCTGTCAAATAAATAAATAAAAATCTTAAAAAAAAAAAAAAAAAGATTTAAAATTTAAATATGCGAGGGGAGCGGCAAGATGGCGGAGGAGTGGGAGACTTAAATTTTATCTGGTCCCAGGAGCTCCGCGGGACAGTCACCGGACCATCCTGAGCACCTACGGACCCAACGGACCATCCTGAGCACCTACGGACCCAACGGACCATCCTGAGCACCTACGGACACAACGGACCATCCTGAGCACCTACGGACACAACGGACCATCCTGGGCTCCTACGGACCCACCGGACCATCCTGGGCTCCTACGGACCCACCGGACCATCCTGAGCACCTACGGACCCAACGGACCTTCCTGAGCACCTACGGACCCACCGGACCATCCTGAGCACCTACGGACACAACGGACCATCCTGAGCACCTACGGACCCACCGGACCATCCTGAGCACCTACGGACCCACCGGACCATCCTGAGCACCTACGGACCCAACGGACCATCCTGAGCACCTACGGACCCAACGCGAAGTGACGAGAAGAACAGCAGCGACTCCCGGAACGGACAAGCGACACTTTCTGGAAGGTCGGACGCGCGGAGACGTGACCCGAGGTGATATCCGGGCGGACAGACCGCGGGGAAGGGGCCTCCGTCGCCCACTTACCAGCAGGGGAGAGCAGCGCGGCCGAAATCCCAGCGGCTGGAGGTCTGCGCGCGGGGGCGTCGCTCCAGGGGCTCCGCGGGGTGGAGGCCTCGTGGGGACCGTGTGGTCTCGGGTCCCTCGCGGTCGCAGGAGGACGGGATGTCCGAGGGCGGCAGAGCTCCCGGCAGCCGGGGCGGAGACAGGCCGAGGAGGGGCTCTCGGCGCGGGGTTGCCGTAAACCATGGCCTGAGGCACAGTCGGGCCGCGGGTCTTCAGCAGAGACCCCACAAGGGGCAGATCCGGGGAGACCCTCCGTCCTCTTCCAG